>NC_137067.1:15872208-16042590 GCF_032717465.1 Coenobita brevimanus | reverse complement strand
TCTCTCTCTGTATGTGTGTGAGTGTGTGTGTGTGTGTAAATGGTGTTTACAACCGCAACATTTAATCACAGTAGATAAAATCTCTCTCTCTCTCTCTCTCTCTCTCTCTCTCTCTCTCTCTCTCACACACACACACACACACACACACAGTGTAGTAAACCTTTTCCTAAGTTGGTTTATGATATATACTGTACTATTCCTATATTGGTTGTTCGGGCTACACGTAATTAGAGTAGTGCTAGAGGTACACAAACCCCCAGCTGGCTGTGAGCGAGAGTATGGAGGGTGCCGGGTGGGGTTATGGGGTCGGAGAGGAAAGTGGGGGGGTTGGGTGGGAGTGTGGAACCATGAGGAAAGGGGGCGGGGGGGATAGCTCTCCATCGAGCAGTTTTACAAACACCTTAGTCCACGGAAAAGGAAACGAACTTATTCCGACGTCTGTACAACTGTGTTGGTTCGGAGTCTCTTTGTGGTGGGCTAGACAGCAAGTCACCTGCGTCATTCCCCATGGCGCGCTGCTGTGAAATAAGAGAAACTTTGATTCCTGGGTGGGTGCTGCAGCTGCTCCACCCAAGCTGCACAACGCCATCACATGAAGGTTGCTCGTTTAGCGTCTCAGCTGAACATCCACATTAAGGTTCCGAGGAACGGGCATGATGTCAGCACAGCACACCCCATCAGGAGCCTGGACCAGCTTGGATTCCCCCAAACGTGCTCAGCAACAGGGGTCTGTGGACGTGGGCGTGGAGAAGGGATTGTGGCGCGGGGTAGACGCCGGCGAGGGGTTGGGGTAGTGAGTGTAGGGGGTGACACTGGTGATGGGAGTGGGACGAGAGTTGGCGTGGGTGTTCCCTACCAACAGCCCGATGCTCCTTACCGTGTCCCCGCTCCCTAGCGTGTCCACGCTCCTGATCGTGTCCGCGCTCCCGACTGTGGCCATGCTCCCGACTGTTACCACGTTCCCGAGTGTGTCCACGCTTCTGTACGTGTCCACGCTCGCGACCGTGGCCACGCTCCTGACTGTTACCACGTTCCCGAGTGTGTCCACGCTCCCGACCGTGGCCACGCTCCCAACCGTAGTCACGCTCCTGACGGCCATATTCTTAAAAATAATTCCTTCCCTAAACTTTTCCTTCCCTTCGAAGGATTTTTCTTTCCCTTCAGTATGCGTAAAGATTTCCTTGGAAGGGAAGGAAAAATGTTCAGGTTAGTAGCCCTGTTATACTAAAATGACCCATCCTGCTGCTATTTGGTATGATGGAGCGTTAAATTTATAAACTAATATATCAGAACACGCATATCTCGTGCTGGATAATGAAAGCACAACACATTTGAGACGTGGGAGGTCGCCACCACATCTACAGTATACTGTTGGTTTGTATTCAGCCATAAATGCCATTCTGGCCAACACCGCAGCGTGTTCACTCCTCAAGACAATATTTTGATAAATTATAATCGAGGAATATTATTACGCTTAATGTTGTTATTAGTAAGTGTAAGAATCACTTGTTAACGTCCGTCTCGTGT
Organism: Coenobita brevimanus; assembly: GCF_032717465.1. Lineage (NCBI taxonomy): Eukaryota > Metazoa > Arthropoda > Malacostraca > Decapoda > Coenobitidae > Coenobita > Coenobita brevimanus. The sequence continues at coordinate 16,041,063 of NC_137067.1, read as the reverse complement.
ACTCGCATGGCGGTGCTCATTTGTTTTTTTCCAGCTGGAAGACATGAGCTGAACCACACGTGTGACCTTGACGGCAGATTTTCCTTTTTCAGGCAAATTAACAACCAAAATGTTTCTTGAAATGAATCCTCGTTTGACCCTGGCCATAATGTATGAGATTTGTCAGTGTCAGATCATAAAAGACTGGATGAATATCGAAGGTAGTACGTCGTCTGCTCTGTTTATGTCTGGCTTATTGTCTCAGCCGACGTGGGTAACACTTTTAAAGAGACACAAATAGCGCTTAAACATTAGTACAGCGTTGTAAACTGCATCAATAAAATTATACAGTAACTTCTGTCAACATTTTAAATATATATAAGACAATGAACCACAACAGAAAGCACAAAATTTATGAAGGAATTTTTGAAGAGAAGGGTCAAGGAATTCCTTCATGTTCCAATAATTTCTGCTGCCCAGAGGAAAAATCTTTCCCTTCGCGCGGCCCAGGAAGGGAAGGATTTTTTTAAGAATACCAATTCGGCTAAAGATTTCCTTCCCATGCCTCTACAAGGGAAGGAAATGTTTAAGAATACGGCTGTGACTGTCTCCACGCTCCTGACTGTCTCCACGCTCCTCAACGTGTCCATGGTTCTTAACGTGTCCGCGCTTCTTAGCATAGGCGCGCACACCCAGCTTAAGGTGATAGCTACTAATCGTCATTTTGGTCTTTTTTATTTTACTTTAATTGTCTTTTGGTATATTCTATTTTACTTTATTTGTCCTCTCTAAGTTTACCTAAGAACACAGTCAAGGGGATCCCGGCAGCACATTTCCGTACCGTAAGGCATTCCAGCAAAGCACGCTAAGTCTGCTCTTCTCAGCCTGACCACGCTTAATCTATTTAACTCTAACCCAACTTAACCTGTCCTAGCCTACACTAACATTACTTAAACCATGCCCACCTTACTGTAGCAGCCTAATCTAGCCTTACCTAACCTAGAACCTCATTGAAAAGAAAAGTAACCAAATCAACTTCAGTATGGAACCTTGCATCCCGGCCACTGTCGGTCGGAGGGAGGGGGGGGAGAGGTGGCAAAGACTCATCTTCAGTCCGAGGTCGCACTGATCGTCTTATTCTTGCTACCTGAAGATAATTTTATTTACGCTACTGTAGGAGTGATATTTCGTACTAAACGGGTTAATCTGCGCTAAGCTCCCTCATACTGAAAAGTTTCGGATAAACTCACTAAAGCACCGTGAGTATTGCCAGATTAACGTGAAACACACGTCATCGGACAGCAGTGTATCGAACTACCGACTGGAAAATTACGTAGTCTGTCATCGTTCCTGGTTGTATTGGACGAGAGGAATGAAACTCCTTGATTACTAGTCAAAACATTCTATCTTCGTCACACTGCTGTGTCACTACTTATCGGTCTGGCTGACAGAGCAGACCCGTCGACCATGCATAGGCCTACGTCTGTTCATCCTACAGGTACAATATATTATGTACAGACGTCGGAATAAGTTCGTTTCCTTTTCCGTGGCCTAAGGTGTTTGTAACACTGCTCGATGGAAAGCTATCCCCCCCTCCCCCTTTCCTCATGGTCCCACACTCCCACCCAGCCCCCCCCACTTTCCTCTCCCACCCCATAACCCCACCCGGTACCCTCCATACTCTCGCTCACAGCCAGCTAGAGGTTTGTGTACTTCTTGCACCTCACTAATTACGTGTAGTCCGAACAACCAATATAGGAATAGTACAGTATATATCATAAACCAGCTTAGAAAAAGGTTTACTACACTGTGTGTGTGTGTGTGTGTGTGTGTGTGAGAGAGAGAGAGAGAGAGAGAGAGAGAGAGAGATAATTATATCTACTGTGATTAAATGTTGCGGTTGTAGACACCTTTTACACACACACACACATATACACAGAAAAGGGGGGGGGGAGTACACAGACAGATAGGTCGACAAATATTCAGAAAGTGTGCGTTTGTGAGTGTGTGTGTGTGCGTGTGTGTGTGTGCGTCCGTTCCTGTGTCACTCCTATAACACTGTTCCATTTTTTCACCTGCTTCAGTTTCTTCTCTCACTCACTTTTTTTAATCAGTATTTCTCCTGATCGTTCTTACCATTCCAAGTCTCTCTCTCTCTCTCTCTCTCTCTCTCTCTCTCTCTCTCTCTCTCTCTCTCTCTCTCGGAATATTGTTCCCACAGTCTATATCTCCTCAATACGGCCACTTCCCAAGTTGCTGCGGAATTTGGTCGCTTGAAATAGACATACGTCGACTTGATAACAGTTCAGGACACTAAGGTATCAGGTTCGCCTGAGGGCTGTGGGACTTTTTTAGTAGAAACTCGTGGACTACGAGGTCAGCTCATTAAAGTGTTCAGAATCTGAATGGGTTCCACAATCATTACATAGAAAGTTGCTTACTCTTAACACGGACTCGACACACAACCATGGTTGGAAGCTGTAAATGAAAAAATTTCCCACAGAATGACGTGAAAACTTTTTCACGTGCAAGATCTGCTCCACATGGAACTGACTCAACATGGACGTTGTTAACACTACAGTAGAAAAGTTTAAGGGATTCATCGGCAGGATCTTACACTAGAAAAAATGTGAATTGGATATGCATTCCCAGGCAAACAAGAAGTATCTCCACGGTATGGGCTGAATAGTCATTAAGATCCTAACTTTTCCCTGTAACTCCTCTGTGTGTGTGTGTGTGTGTGTGTGTGTGTGTGTGTGTGTGTGTGTGTGTTTGTGTGTGTGCAAAAGAGGCGTCTACTACCCTACCACAACATTTAATCACAGCAGATTTATTCTCACTCTGTCTCTTTCGTGTGTGTGTGTGTGTGTGTGTGTGTGTGTGTGTGTGTGTGTAGAAGACGTGTCTACTACTGCAACATTTAATCACAGTAGATTTATTCTCTCTCTCTCTCTCTCTCTCTCTCTCTCTCTCTCTCTCTCTGTATGTGTGTGAGTGTGTGTGTGTGTGTGTAAATGGTGTTTACAACCGCAACATTTAATCACAGTAGATAAAATCTCTCTCTCTCTCTCTCTCTCTCTCTCTCTCTCTCTCTCTCTCTCACACACACACACACACACACACACAGTGTAGTAAACCTTTTCCTAAGTTGGTTTATGATATATACTGTACTATTCCTATATTGGTTGTTCGGGCTACACGTAATTAGAGTAGTGCTAGAGGTACACAAACCCCCAGCTGGCTGTGAGCGAGAGTATGGAGGGTGCCGGGTGGGGTTATGGGGTCGGAGAGGAAAGTGGGGGGGTTGGGTGGGAGTGTGGAACCATGAGGAAAGGGGGAGGGGGATAGCTCTCCATCGAGCAGTTTTACAAACACCTTAGTCCACGGAAAAGGAAACGAACTTATTCCGACGTCTGTACAACTGTGTTGGTTCGGAGTCTCTTTGTGGTGGGCTAGACAGCAAGTCACCTGCGTCATTCCCCATGGCGCGCTGCTGTGAAATAAGAGAAACTTTGATTCCTGGGTGGGTGCTGCAGCTGCTCCACCCAAGCTGCACAACGCCATCACATGAAGGTTGCTCGTTTAGCGTCTCAGCTGAACATCCACATTAAGGTTCCGAGGAACGGGCATGATGTCAGCACAGCACACCCCATCAGGAGCCTGGACCAGCTTGGATTCCCCCAAACGTGCTCAGCAACAGGGGTCTGTGGACGTGGGCGTGGAGAAGGGATTGTGGCGCGGGGTAGACGCCGGCGAGGGGGTTGGGGTAGTGAGTGTAGAGGGTGACACTGGTGATGGGAGTGGGACGAGAGTTGGCGTGGGTGTTCCCTACCAACAGCCCGATGCTCCTTACCGTGTCCCCGCTCCCTAGCGTGTCCACGCTCCTGATCGTGTCCGCGCTCCCGACTGTGGCCATGCTCCCGACTGTTACCACGTTCCCGAGTGTGTCCACGCTTCTGTACGTGTCCACGCTCGCGACCGTGGCCACGCTCCTGACTGTTACCACGTTCCCGAGTGTGTCCACGCTCCCGACCGTGGCCACGCTCCCAACCGTAGTCACGCTCCTGACGGCCATATTCTTAAAAATAATTCCTTCCCTAAACTTTTCCTTCCCTTCGAAGGATTTTTCTTTCCCTTCAGTATGCGTAAAGATTTCCTTGGAAGGGAAGGAAAAATGTTCAGGTTAGTAGCCCTGTTATACTAAAATGACCCATCCTGCTGCTATTTGGTATGATGGAGCGTTAAATTTATAAACTAATATATCAGAACACGCATATCTCGTGCTGGATAATGAAAGCACAACACATTTGAGACGTGGGAGGTCGCCACCACATCTACAGTATACTGTTGGTTTGTATTCAGCCATAAATGCCATTCTGGCCAACACCGCAGCGTGTTCACTCCTCAAGACAATATTTTGATAAATTATATTCGAGGAATATTATTACGCTTAATGTTGTTATTAGTAAGTGTAAGAATCACTTGTTAACGTCCGTCTCGTGTACTCGCATGGCGGTGCTCATTTGTTTTTTTCCAGCTGGAAGACATGAGCTGAACCACACGTGTGACCTTGACGGCAGATTTTCCTTTTTCAGGCAAATTAACAACCAAAATGTTTCTTGAAATGAATCCTCGTTTGACCCTGGCCATAATGTATGAGATTTGTCAGTGTCAGATCATAAAAGACTGGATGAATATCGAAGGTAGTACGTCGTCTGCTCTGTTTATGTCTGGCTTATTGTCTCAGCCGACGTGGGTAACACTTTTAAAGAGACACAAATAGCGCTTAAACATTAGTACAGCGTTGTAAACTGCATCAATAAAATTATACAGTAACTTCTGTCAACATTTTAAATATATATAAGACAATGAACCACAACAGAAAGCACAAAATTTATGAAGGAATTTTTGAAGAGAAGGGTCAAGGAATTCCTTCATGTTCCAATAATTTCTGCTGCCCAGAGGAAAAATCTTTCCCTTCGCGCGGCCCAGGAAGGGAAGGATTTTTTAAAGAATACCAATTCGGCTAAAGATTTCCTTCCCATGCCTCTACAAGGGAAGGAAATGTTTAAGAATACGGCTGTGACTGTCTCCACGCTCCTGACTGTCTCCACGCTCCTCAACGTGTCAATGGTTCTTAACGTGTCCGCGCTTCTTAGCATAGGCGCGCACACCCAGCTTAAGGTGATAGCTACTAATCGTCATTTTGGTCTTTTTTATTTTACTTTAATTGTCTTTTGGTATATTCTATTTTACTTTATTTGTCCTCTCTAAGTTTACCTAAGAACACAGTCAAGGGGATCCCGGCAGCACATTTCCGTACCGTAAGGCATTCCAGCAAAGCACGCTAAGTCTGCTCTTCTCAGCCTGACCACGCTTAATCTATTTAACTCTAACCCAACTTAACCTGTCCTAGCCTACACTAACATTACTTAAACCATGCCCACCTTACTGTAGCAGCCTAATCTAGCCTTACCTAACCTAGAACCTCATTGAAAAGAAAAGTAACCAAATCAACTTCAGTATGGAACCTTGCATCCCGACCACTGTCGGTCGGAGGGAGGAGAGAGGTGGCAAAGACTCATCTTCAGTCCGAGGTCGCACTGATCGTCTTATTCTTGCTACCTGAAGATAATTTTATTTACGCTACTGTAGGAGTGATATTTCGTACTAAACGGGTTAATCTGCGCTAAGCTCCCTCATACTGAAAAGTTTCGGATAAACTCACTAAAGCACCGTGAATATTGCCAGATTAACGTGAAATACACGTCATCGGACAGCAGTGTATCGAACTACCGACTGGAAAATTACGTAGTCTGTCATCGTTCCTGGTTGTATTGGACGAGAGGAATGAAACTCCTTGATTACTAGTCAAAACATTCTATCTTCGTCACACTGCTGTGTCACTACTTATCGGTCTGGCTGACAGAGCAGACCCGTCGACCATGCATAGGCCTACGTCTGTTCATCCTACAGGTACAATATATTATGTACAGACGTCGGAATAAGTTCGTTTCCTTTTCCGTGGCCTAAGGTGTTTGTAACACTGCTCGATGGAAAGCTATCCCCCCCTCCCCCTTTCCTCATGGTCCCACACTCCCACCCAGCCCCCCCCCACTTTCCTCTCCCACCCCATAACCCCACCCGGTACCCTCCATACTCTCGCTCACAGCCAGCTAGAGGTTTGTGTACTTCTAGCACCTCACTAATTACGTGTAGTCCGAACAACCAATATAGGAATAGTACAGTATATATCATAAACCAGCTTAGAAAAAGGTTTACTACACTGTGTGTGTGTGTGTGTGTGTGTGAGAGAGAGAGAGAGAGAGAGAGAGAGAGAGAGAGAGAGATAATTATATCTACTGTGATTAAATGTTGCGGTTGTAGACACCTTTTACACACACACACACATATACACAGAAAAGGGGGGGGGGAGTACACAGACAGATAGGTCGACAAATATTCAGAAAGTGTGCGTTTGTGAGTGTGTGTGTGTGCGTGTGTGTGTGTGCGTCCGTTCCTGTGTCACTCCTATAACACTGTTCCATTTTTTCACCTGCTTCAGTTTCTTCTCTCACTCACTTTTTTTAATCAGTATTTCTCCTGATCGTTCTTACCATTCCAAGTCTCTCTCTCTCTCTCTCTCTCTCTCTCTCTCTCTCTCTCTCTCTCTCTCTCGGAATATTGTTCCCACAGTCTATATCTCCTCAATACGGCCACTTCCCAAGTTGCTGCGGAATTTGGTCGCTTGAAATAGACATACGTCGACTTGATAACAGTTCAGGACACTAAGGTATCAGGTTCGCCTGAGGGCTGTGGGACTTTTTTAGTAGAAACTCGTGGACTACGAGGTCAGCTCATTAAAGTGTTCAGAATCTGAATGGGTTCCACAATCATTACATAGAAAGTTGCTTACTCTTAACACGGACTCGACACACAACCATGGTTGGAAGCTGTAAATGAAAAAATTTCCCACAGAATGACGTGAAAACTTTTTCACGTGCAAGATCTGCTCCACATGGAACTGACTCAACATGGACGTTGTTAACACTACAGTAGAAAAGTTTAAGGGATTCATCGGCAGGATCTTACACTAGAAAAAATGTGAATTGGATATGCATTCCCAGGCAAACAAGAAGTATCTCCACGGTATGGGCTGAATAGTCATTAAGATCCTAACTTTTCCCTGTAACTCCTCTGTGTGTGTGTGTGTGTGTGTGTGTGTGCAAAAGAGGCGTCTACTACCCTACCACAACATTTAATCACAGCAGATTTATTCTCACTCTCTCTCTTTCGTGTGTGTGTGTGTGTGTGTGTGTGTGTGTGTGTGTGTGTGTAGAAGACGTGTCTACTACTGCAACATTTAATCACAGTAGATTTATTCTCTCTCTCTCTCTCTCTCTCTCTCTCTCTCTCTCTCTGTATGTGTGTGAGTGTGTGTGTGTGTGTAAATGGTGTTTACAACCGCAACATTTAATCACAGTAGATAAAATCTCTCTCTCTCTCTCTCTCTCTCTCTCTCTCTCTCTCTCTCTCTCTCTCTCTCTCACACACACACACACACACACAGTGTAGTAAACCTTTTCCTAAGTTGGTTTATGATATATACTGTACTATTCCTATATTGGTTGTTCGGGCTACACGTAATTAGAGTAGTGCTAGAGGTACACAAACCCCCAGCTGGCTGTGAGCGAGAGTATGGAGGGTGCCGGGTGGGGTTATGGGGTCGGAGAGGAAAGTGGGGGGGTTGGGTGGGAGTGTGGAACCATGAGGAAAGGGGGAGGGGAGGATAGCTCTCCATCGAGCAGTTTTACAAACACCTTAGTCCACGGAAAAGGAAACGAACTTATTCCGACGTCTGTACAACTGTGTTGGTTCGGAGTCTCTTTGTGGTGGGCTAGACAGCAAGTCACCTGCGTCATTCCCCATGGCGCGCTGCTGTGAAATAAGAGAAACTTTGATTCCTGGGTGGGTGCTGCAGCTGCTCCACCCAAGCTGCACAACGCCATCACATGAAGGTTGCTCGTTTAGCGTCTCAGCTGAACATCCACATTAAGGTTCCGAGGAACGGGCATGATGTCAGCACAGCACACCCCATCAGGAGCCTGGACCAGCTTGGATTCCCCCAAACGTGCTCAGCAACAGGGGTCTGTGGACGTGGGCGTGGAGAAGGGATTGTGGCGCGGGGTAGACGCCGGCGAGGGGGTTGGGGTAGTGAGTGTAGGGGTGACACTGGTGATGGGAGTGGGACGAGAGTTGGCGTGGGTGTTCCCTACCAACAGCCCGATGCTCCTTACCGTGTCCCCGCTCCCTAGCGTGTCCACGCTCCTGATCGTGTCCGCGCTCCCGACTGTGGCCATGCTCCCGACTGTTACCACGTTCCCGAGTGTGTCCACGCTTCTGTACGTGTCCACGCTCGCGACCGTGGCCACGCTCCTGACTGTTACCACGTTCCCGAGTGTGTCCACGCTCCCGACCGTGGCCACGCTCCCAACCGTAGTCACGCTCCTGACGGCCATATTCTTAAAAATAATTCCTTCCCTAAACTTTTCCTTCCCTTCGAAGGATTTTTCTTTCCCTTCAGTATGCGTAAAGATTTCCTTGGAAGGGAAGGAAAAATGTTCAGGTTAGTAGCCCTGTTATACTAAAATGACCCATCCTGCTGCTATTTGGTATGATGGAGCGTTAAATTTATAAACTAATATATCAGAACACGCATATCTCGTGCTGGATAATGAAAGCACAACACATTTGAGACGTGGGAGGTCGCCACCACATCTACAGTATACTGTTGGTTTGTATTCAGCCATAAATGCCATTCTGGCCAACACCGCAGCGTGTTCACTCCTCAAGACAATATTTTGATAAATTATATTCGAGGAATATTATTACGCTTAATGTTGTTATTAGTAAGTGTAAGAATCACTTGTTAACGTCCGTCTCGTGTACTCGCATGGCGGTGCTCATTTGTTTTTTTCCAGCTGGAAGACATGAGCTGAACCACACGTGTGACCTTGACGGCAGATTTTCCTTTTTCAGGCAAATTAACAACCAAAATGTTTCTTGAAATGAATCCTCGTTTGACCCTGGCCATAATGTATGAGATTTGTCAGTGTCAGATCATAAAAGACTGGATGAATATCGAAGGTAGTACGTCGTCTGCTCTGTTTATGTCTGGCTTATTGTCTCAGCCGACGTGGGTAACACTTTTAAAGAGACACAAATAGCGCTTAAACATTAGTACAGCGTTGTAAACTGCATCAATAAAATTATACAGTAACTTCTGTCAACATTTTAAATATATATAAGACAATGAACCACAACAGAAAGCACAAAATTTATGAAGGAATTTTTGAAGAGAAGGGTCAAGGAATTCCTTCATGTTCCAATAATTTCTGCTGCCCAGAGGAAAAATCTTTCCCTTCGCGCGGCCCAGGAAGGGAAGGATTTTTTTAAGAATACCAATTCGGCTAAAGATTTCCTTCCCATGCCTCTACAAGGGAAGGAAATGTTTAAGAATACGGCTGTGACTGTCTCCACGCTCCTGACTGTCTCCACGCTCCTCAACGTGTCAATGGTTCTTAACGTGTCCGCGCTTCTTAGCATAGGCGCGCACACCCAGCTTAAGGTGATAGCTACTAATCGTCATTTTGGTCTTTTTTATTTTACTTTAATTGTCTTTTGGTATATTCTATTTTACTTTATTTGTCCTCTCTAAGTTTACCTAAGAACACAGTCAAGGGGATCCCGGCAGCACATTTCCGTACCGTAAGGCATTCCAGCAAAGCACGCTAAGTCTGCTCTTCTCAGCCTGACCACGCTTAATCTATTTAACTCTAACCCAACTTAACCTGTCCTAGCCTACACTAACATTACTTAAACCATGCCCACCTTACTGTAGCAGCCTAATCTAGCCTTACCTAACCTAGAACCTCATTGAAAAGAAAAGTAACCAAATCAACTTCAGTATGGAACCTTGCATCCCGACCACTGTCGGTCGGAGGGAGGGGGAGAGGTGGCAAAGACTCATCTTCAGTCCGAGGTCGCACTGATCGTCTTATTCTTGCTACCTGAAGATAATTTTATTTACGCTACTGTAGGAGTGATATTTCGTACTAAACGGGTTAATCTGCGCTAAGCTCCCTCATACTGAAAAGTTTCGGATAAACTCACTAAAGCACCGTGAATATTGCCAGATTAACGTGAAATACACGTCATCGGACAGCAGTGTATCGAACTACCGACTGGAAAATTACGTAGTCTGTCATCGTTCCTGGTTGTATTGGACGAGAGGAATGAAACTCCTTGATTACTAGTCAAAACATTCTATCTTCGTCACACTGCTGTGTCACTACTTATCGGTCTGGCTGACAGAGCAGACCCGTCGACCATGCATAGGCCTACGTCTGTTCATCCTACAGGTACAATATATTATGTACAGACGTCGGAATAAGTTCGTTTCCTTTTCCGTGGCCTAAGGTGTTTGTAACACTGCTCGATGGAAAGCTATCGCCCCCTCCCCCTTTCCTCATGGTCCCACACTACCACCCAGCCCCCCCCACTTTCCTCTCCCACCCCATAACCCCACCCGGTACCCTCCATACTCTCGCTCACAGCCAGCTAGAGGTTTGTGTACTTCTAGCACCTCACTAATTACGTGTAGTCCGAACAACCAATATAGGAATAGTACAGTATATATCATAAACCAGCTTAGAAAAAGGTTTACTACACTGTGTGTGTGTGTGTGTGTGTGTGTGTGAGAGAGAGAGAGAGAGAGAGAGAGAGAGAGAGAGAGAGAGAGAGAGAGAGATAATTATATCTACTGTGATTAAATGTTGCGGTTGTAGACACCTTTTACACACACACACACATATACACAGAAAAGGGGGGGGGGAGTACACAGACAGATAGGTCGACAAATATTCAGAAAGTGTGCGTTTGTGAGTGTGTGTGTGTGCGTGTGTGTGTGTGCGTCCGTTCCTGTGTCACTCCTATAACACTGTTCCATTTTTTCACCTGCTTCAGTTTCTTCTCTCACTCACTTTTTTTAATCAGTATTTCTCCTGATCGTTCTTACCATTCCAAGTCTCTCTCTCTCTCTCTCTCTCTCTCTCTCTCTCTCTCTCTCTCTCTCTCTCTCGGAATATTGTTCCCACAGTCTATATCTCCTCAATACGGCCACTTCCCAAGTTGCTGCGGAATTTGGTCGCTTGAAATAGACATACGTCGACTTGATAACAGTTCAGGACACTAAGGTATCAGGTTCGCCTGAGGGCTGTGGGACTTTTTTAGTAGAAACTCGTGGACTACGAGGTCAGCTCATTAAAGTGTTCAGAATCTGAATGGGTTCCACAATCATTACATAGAAAGTTGCTTACTCTTAACACGGACTCGACACACAACCATGGTTGGAAGCTGTAAATGAAAAAATTTCCCACAGAATGACGTGAAAACTTTTTCACGTGCAAGATCTGCTCCACATGGAACTGACTCAACATGGACGTTGTTAACACTACAGTAGAAAAGTTTAAGGGATTCATCGGCAGGATCTTACACTAGAAAAAATGTGAATTGGATATGCATTCCCAGGCAAACAAGAAGTATCTCCACGGTATGGGCTGAATAGTCATTAAGATCCTAACTTTTCCCTGTAACTCCTCTGTGTGTGTGTGTGTGTGTGTGTGTGTGTGTGTGTGTGTGTGTGTGCAAAAGAGGCGTCTACTACCCTACCACAACATTTAATCACAGCAGATTTATTCTCACTCTCTCTCTTTCGTGTGTGTGTGTGTGTGTGTGTGTGTGTGTGTGTGTGTAGAAGACGTGTCTACTACTGCAACATTTAATCACAGTAGATTTATTCTCTCTCTCTCTCTCTCTCTCTCTCTCTCTCTCTCTCTGTATGTGTGTGAGTGTGTGTGTGTGTGTAAATGGTGTTTACAACCGCAACATTTAATCACAGTAGATAAAATCTCTCTCTCTCTCTCTCTCTCTCTCTCTCTCTCTCTCTCTCTCTCTCTCTCTCTCTCTCTCTCTCTCACACACACACACACACACAGTGTAGTAAACCTTTTCCTAAGTTGGTTTATGATATATACTGTACTATTCCTATATTGGTTGTTCGGGCTACACGTAATTAGAGTAGTGCTAGAGGTACACAAACCCCCAGCTGGCTGTGAGCGAGAGTATGGAGGGTGCCGGGTGGGGTTATGGGGTCGGAGAGGAAAGTGGGGGGGTTGGGTGGGAGTGTGGAACCATGAGGAAAGGGGGAGGGGGGGATAGCTCTCCATCGAGCAGTTTTACAAACACCTTAGTCCACGGAAAAGGAAACGAACTTATTCCGACGTCTGTACAACTGTGTTGGTTCGGAGTCTCTTTGTGGTGGGCTAGACAGCAAGTCACCTGCGTCATTCCCCATGGCGCGCTGCTGTGAAATAAGAGAAACTTTGATTCCTGGGTGGGTGCTGCAGCTGCTCCACCCAAGCTGCACAACGCCATCACATGAAGGTTGCTCGTTTAGCGTCTCAGCTGAACATCCACATTAAGGTTCCGAGGAACGGGCATGATGTCAGCACAGCACACCCCATCAGGAGCCTGGACCAGCTTGGATTCCCCCAAACGTGCTCAGCAACAGGGGTCTGTGGACGTGGGCGTGGAGAAGGGATTGTGGCGCGGGGTAGACGCCGGCGAGGGGTTGGGGTAGTGAGTGTAGGGGGTGACACTGGTGATGGGAGTGGGACGAGAGTTGGCGTGGGTGTTCCCTACCAACAGCCCGATGCTCCTTACCGTGTCCCCGCTCCCTAGCGTGTCCACGCTCCTGATCGTGTCCGCGCTCCCGACTGTGGCCATGCTCCCGACTGTTACCACGTTCCCGAGTGTGTCCACGCTTCTGTACGTGTCCACGCTCGCGACCGTGGCCACGCTCCTGACTGTTACCACGTTCCCGAGTGTGTCCACGCTCCCGACCGTGGCCACGCTCCCAACCGTAGTCACGCTCCTGACGGCCATATTCTTAAAAATAATTCCTTCCCTAAACTTTTCCTTCCCTTCGAAGGATTTTTCTTTCCCTTCAGTATGCGTAAAGATTTCCTTGGAAGGGAAGGAAAAATGTTCAGGTTAGTAGCCCTGTTATACTAAAATGACCCATCCTGCTGCTATTTGGTATGATGGAGCGTTAAATTTATAAACTAATATATCAGAACACGCATATCTCGTGCTGGATAATGAAAGCACAACACATTTGAGACGTGGGAGGTCGCCACCACATCTACAGTATACTGTTGGTTTGTATTCAGCCATAAATGCCATTCTGGCCAACACCGCAGCGTGTTCACTCCTCAAGACAATATTTTGATAAATTATAATCGAGGAATATTATTACGCTTAATGTTGTTATTAGTAAGTGTAAGAATCACTTGTTAACGTCCGTCTCGTGTACTCGCATGGCGGTGCTCATTTGTTTTTTTCCAGCTGGAAGACATGAGCTGAACCACACGTGTGACCTTGACGGCAGATTTTCCTTTTTCAGGCAAATTAACAACCAAAATGTTTCTTGAAATGAATCCTCGTTTGACCCTGGCCATAATGTATGAGATTTGTCAGTGTCAGATCATAAAAGACTGGATGAATATCGAAGGTAGTACGTCGTCTGCTCTGTTTATGTCTGGCTTATTGTCTCAGCCGACGTGGGTAACACTTTTAAAGAGACACAAATAGCGCTTAAACATTAGTACAGCGTTGTAAACTGCATCAATAAAATTATACAGTAACTTCTGTCAACATTTTAAATATATATAAGACAATGAACCACAACAGAAAGCACAAAATTTATGAAGGAATTTTTGAAGAGAAGGGTCAAGGAATTCCTTCATGTTCCAATAATTTCTGCTGCCCAGAGGAAAAATCTTTCCCTTCGCGCGGCCCAGGAAGGGAAGGATTTTTATAAGAATACCAATTCGGCTAAAGATTTCCTTCCCATGCCTCTACAAGGGAAGGAAATGTTTAAGAATACGGCTGTGACTGTCTCCACGCTCCTGACTGTCTCCACGCTCCTCAACGTGTCAATGGTTCTTAACGTGTCCGCGCTTCTTAGCATAGGCGCGCACACCCAGCTTAAGGTGATAGCTACTAATCGTCATTTTGGTCTTTTTTATTTTACTTTAATTGTCTTTTGGTATATTCTATTTTACTTTATTTGTCCTCTCTAAGTTTACCTAAGAACACAGTCAAGGGGATCCCGGCAGCACATTTCCGTACCGTAAGGCATTCCAGCAAAGCACGCTAAGTCTGCTCTTCTCAGCCTGACCACGCTTAATCTATTTAACTCTAACCCAACTTAACCTGTCCTAGCCTACACTAACATTACTTAAACCATGCCCACCTTACTGTAGCAGCCTAATCTAGCCTTACCTAACCTAGAACCTCATTGAAAAGAAAAGTAACCAAATCAACTTCAGTATGGAACCTTGCATCCCGACCACTGTCGGTCGGAGGGAGGGGGAGAGAGGTGGCAAAGACTCATCTTCAGTCCGAGGTCGCACTGATCGTCTTATTCTTGCTACCTGAAGATAATTTTATTTACGCTACTGTAGGAGTGATATTTCGTACTAAACGGGTTAATCTGCGCTAAGCTCCCTCATACTGAAAAGTTTCGGATAAACTCACTAAAGCACCGTGAATATTGCCAGATTAACGTGAAATACACGTCATCGGACAGCAGTGTATCGAACTACCGACTGGAAAATTACGTAGTCTGTCATCGTTCCTGGTTGTATTGGACGAGAGGAATGAAACTCCTTGATTACTAGTCAAAACATTCTATCTTCGTCACACTGCTGTGTCACTACTTATCGGTCTGGCTGACAGAGCAGACCCGTCGACCATGCATAGGCCTACGTCTGTTCATCCTACAGGTACAATATATTATGTACAGACGTCGGAATAAGTTCGTTTCCTTTTCCGTGGCCTAAGGTGTTTGTAACACTGCTCGATGGAAAGCTATCCCCCCCTCCCCCTTTCCTCATGGTCCCACACTCCCACCCAGCCCCCCCCACTTTCCTCTCCCACCCCATAACCCCACCCGGTACCCTCCATACTCTCGCTCACAGCCAGCTAGAGGTTTGTGTACTTCTAGCACCTCACTAATTACGTGTAGTCCGAACAACCAATATAGGAATAGTACAGTATATATCATAAACCAGCTTAGAAAAAGGTTTACTACACTGTGTGTGTGTGTGTGTGTGTGTGTGTGAGAGAGAGAGAGAGAGAGAGAGAGAGAGAGAGAGAGAGAGAGAGAGAGAGAATTATATCTACTGTGATTAAATGTTGCGGTTGTAGACACCTTTTACACACACACACACACACACACACACACATATACACAGAAAAGGGGGGGGGAGTACACAGACAGATACGTCGACAAATATTCAGAAAGTGTGCGTTTGTGAGTGTGTGTGTGTGCGTGTGTGTGTGTGCGTCCATTCCTGTGTCACTCCTATAACACTGTTCCATTTTTTCACCTGCTTCAGTTTCTTCTCTCACTCACTTTTTTTAATCAGTATTTCTCCTGATCGTTCTTACCATTCCAAGTCTCTCTCTCTCTCTCTCTCTCTCTCTCTCTCTCTCTCTCTCTCTCTCTCTCTCTCGGAATATTGTTCCCACAGTCTATATCTCCTCAATACGGCCACTTCCCAAGTTGCTGCGGAATTTGGTCGCTTGAAATAGACATACGTCGACTTGATAACAGTTCAGGACACTAAGGTATCAGGTTCGCCTGAGGGCTGTGGGACTTTTTTAGTAGAAACTCGTGGACTACGAGGTCAGCTCATTAAAGTGTTCAGAATCTGAATGGGTTCCACAATCATTACATAGAAAGTTGCTTACTCTTAACACGGACTCGACACACAACCATGGTTGGAAGCTGTAAATGAAAAAATTTCCCACAGAATGACGTGAAAACTTTTTCACGTGCAAGATCTGCTCCACATGGAACTGACTCAACATGGACGTTGTTAACACTACAGTAGAAAAGTTTAAGGGATTCATCGGCAGGATCTTACACTAGAAAAAATGTGAATTGGATATGCATTCCCAGGCAAACAAGAAGTATCTCCACGGTATGGGCTGAATAGTCATTAAGATCCTAACTTTTCCCTGTAACTCCTCTGTGTGTGTGTGTGTGTGTGTGTGTGTGTGTGTGTGTGTGTGCAAAAGAGGCGTCTACTACCCTACCACAACATTTAATCACAGCAGATTTATTCTCACTCTCTCTCTTTCGTGTGTGTGTGTGTGTGTGTGTGTGTGTGTGTGTGTGTGTAGAAGACGTGTCTACTACTGCAACATTTAATCACAGTAGATTTATTCTCTCTCTCTCTCTCTCTCTCTCTCTCTCTCTCTCTCTCTCTCTCTCTGTATGTGTGTGAGTGTGTGTGTGTGTGTAAATGGTGTTTACAACCGCAACATTTAATCACAGTAGATAAAATCTCTCTCTCTCTCTCTCTCTCTCTCTCTCTCTCTCTCTCTCTCTCTCTCTCTCTCACACACACACACACACACACACAGTGTAGTAAACCTTTTCCTAAGTTGGTTTATGATATATACTGTACTATTCCTATATTGGTTGTTCGGGCTACACGTAATTAGAGTAGTGCTAGAGGTACACAAACCCCCAGCTGGCTGTGAGCGAGAGTATGGAGGGTGCCGGGTGGGGTTAGGGGGTCGGAGAGGAAAGTGGGGGGGTGGGAGTGTGGAACCATGAGGAAAGGGGGAGGGGGATAGCTCTCCATCGAGCAGTTTTACAAACACCTTAGTCCACGGAAAAGGAAACGAACTTATTCCGACGTCTGTACAACTGTGTTGGTTCGGAGTCTCTTTGTGGTGGGCTAGACAGCAAGTCACCTGCGTCATTCCCCATGGCGCGCTGCTGTGAAATAAGAGAAACTTTGATTCCTGGGTGGGTGCTGCAGCTGCTCCACCCAAGCTGCACAACGCCATCACATGAAGGTTGCTCGTTTAGCGTCTCAGCTGAACATCCACATTAAGGTTCCGAGGAACGGGCATGATGTCAGCACAGCACACCCCATCAGGAGCCTGGACCAGCTTGGATTCCCCCAAACGTGCTCAGCAACAGGGGTCTGTGGACGTGGGCGTGGAGAAGGGATTGTGGCGCGGGGTAGACGCCGGCGAGGGGGTTGGGGTAGTGAGTGTAGGGGGTGACACTGGTGATGGGAGTGGGACGAGAGTTGGCGTGGGTGTTCCCTACCAACAGCCCGATGCTCCTTACCGTGTCCCCGCTCCCTAGCGTGTCCACGCTCCTGATCGTGTCCGCGCTCCCGACTGTGGCCATGCTCCCGACTGTTACCACGTTCCCGAGTGTGTCCACGCTTCTGTACGTGTCCACGCTCGCGACCGTGGCCACGCTCCTGACTGTTACCACGTTCCCGAGTGTGTCCACGCTCCCGACCGTGGCCACGCTCCCAACCGTAGTCACGCTCCTGACGGCCATAT
The DNA here is from genome assembly GCF_032717465.1 of Coenobita brevimanus. Classification (NCBI taxonomy): domain Eukaryota; kingdom Metazoa; phylum Arthropoda; class Malacostraca; order Decapoda; family Coenobitidae; genus Coenobita; species Coenobita brevimanus. Next base: position 16,023,582 of record NC_137067.1, on the reverse strand, counting down.
TCTTAAAAATAATTCCTTCCCTAAACTTTTCCTTCCCTTCGAAGGATTTTTCTTTCCCTTCAGTATGCGTAAAGATTTCCTTGGAAGGGAAGGAAAAATGTTCAGGTTAGTAGCCCTGTTATACTAAAATGACCCATCCTGCTGCTATTTGGTATGATGGAGCGTTAAATTTATAAACTAATATATCAGAACACGCATATCTCGTGCTGGATAATGAAAGCACAACACATTTGAGACGTGGGAGGTCGCCACCACATCTACAGTATACTGTTGGTTTGTATTCAGCCATAAATGCCATTCTGGCCAACACCGCAGCGTGTTCACTCCTCAAGACAATATTTTGATAAATTATAATCGAGGAATATTATTACGCTTAATGTTGTTATTAGTAAGTGTAAGAATCACTTGTTAACGTCCGTCTCGTGTACTCGCATGGCGGTGCTCATTTGTTTTTTTCCAGCTGGAAGACATGAGCTGAACCACACGTGTGACCTTGACGGCAGATTTTCCTTTTTCAGGCAAATTAACAACCAAAATGTTTCTTGAAATGAATCCTCGTTTGACCCTGGCCATAATGTATGAGATTTGTCAGTGTCAGATCATAAAAGACTGGATGAATATCGAAGGTAGTACGTCGTCTGCTCTGTTTATGTCTGGCTTATTGTCTCAGCCGACGTGGGTAACACTTTTAAAGAGACACAAATAGCGCTTAAACATTAGTACAGCGTTGTAAACTGCATCAATAAAATTATACAGTAACTTCTGTCAACATTTTAAATATATATAAGACAATGAACCACAACAGAAAGCACAAAATTTATGAAGGAATTTTTGAAGAGAAGGGTCAAGGAATTCCTTCATGTTCCAATAATTTCTGCTGCCCAGAGGAAAAATCTTTCCCTTCGCGCGGCCCAGGAAGGGAAGGATTTTGTTAAGAATACCAATTCGGCTAAAGATTTCCTTCCCATGCCTCTACAAGGGAAGGAAATGTTTAAGAATACGGCTGTGACTGTCTCCACGCTCCTGACTGTCTCCACGCTCCTCAACGTGTCAATGGTTCTTAACGTGTCCGCGCTTCTTAGCATAGGCGCGCACACCCAGCTTAAGGTGATAGCTACTAATCGTCATTTTGGTCTTTTTTATTTTACTTTAATTGTCTTTTGGTATATTCTATTTTACTTTATTTGTCCTCTCTAAGTTTACCTAAGAACACAGTCAAGGGGATCCCGGCAGCACATTTCCGTACCGTAAGGCATTCCAGCAAAGCACGCTAAGTCTGCTCTTCTCAGCCTGACCACGCTTAATCTATTTAACTCTAACCCAACTTAACCTGTCCTAGCCTACACTAACATTACTTAAACCATGCCCACCTTACTGTAGCAGCCTAATCTAGCCTTACCTAACCTAGAACCTCATTGAAAAGAAAAGTAACCAAATCAACTTCAGTATGGAACCTTGCATCCCGACCACTGTCGGTCGGAGGGAGGGGGAGAGAGGTGGCAAAGACTCATCTTCAGTCCGAGGTCGCACTGATCGTCTTATTCTTGCTACCTGAAGATAATTTTATTTACGCTACTGTAGGAGTGATATTTCGTACTAAACGGGTTAATCTGCGCTAAGCTCCCTCATACTGAAAAGTTTCGGATAAACTCACTAAAGCACCGTGAATATTGCCAGATTAACGTGAAATACACGTCATCGGACAGCAGTGTATCGAACTACCGACTGGAAAATTACGTAGTCTGTCATCGTTCCTGGTTGTATTGGACGAGAGGAATGAAACTCCTTGATTACTAGTCAAAACATTCTATCTTCGTCACACTGCTGTGTCACTACTTATCGGTCTGGCTGACAGAGCAGACCCGTCGACCATGCATAGGCCTACGTCTGTTCATCCTACAGGTACAATATATTATGTACAGACGTCGGAATAAGTTCGTTTCCTTTTCCGTGGCCTAAGGTGTTTGTAACACTGCTCGATGGAAAGCTATCCCCCCTCCCCCTTTCCTCATGGTCCCACACTCCCACCCAGCCCCCCACTTTCCTCTCCCACCCCATAACCCCACCCGGTACCCTCCATACTCTCGCTCACAGCCAGCTAGAGGTTTGTGTACTTCTAGCACCTCACTAATTACGTGTAGTCCGAACAACCAATATAGGAATAGTACAGTATATATCATAAACCAGCTTAGAAAAAGGTTTACTACACTGTGTGTGTGTGTGTGTGTGTGTGTGAGAGAGAGAGAGAGAGAGAGAGAGAGAGAGAGAGAGAGAGAGAGAGAATTATATCTACTGTGATTAAATGTTGCGGTTGTAGACACCTTTTACACACACACACACACACACATATACACAGAAAAGGGGGGGGGGAGTACACAGACAGATAGGTCGACAAATATTCAGAAAGTGTGCGTTTGTGAGTGTGTGTGTGTGCGTGTGTGTGTGTGCGTCCGTTCCTGTGTCACTCCTATAACACTGTTCCATTTTTTCACCTGCTTCAGTTTCTTCTCTCACTCACTTTTTTTAATCAGTATTTCTCCTGATCGTTCTTACCATTCCAAGTCTCTCTCTCTCTCTCTCTCTCTCTCTCTCTCTCTCTCTCTCTCTCTCTCTCGGAATATTGTTCCCACAGTCTATATCTCCTCAATACGGCCACTTCCCAAGTTGCTGCGGAATTTGGTCGCTTGAAATAGACATACGTCGACTTGATAACAGTTCAGGACACTAAGGTATCAGGTTCGCCTGAGGGCTGTGGGACTTTTTTAGTAGAAACTCGTGGACTACGAGGTCAGCTCATTAAAGTGTTCAGAATCTGAATGGGTTCCACAATCATTACATAGAAAGTTGCTTACTCTTAACACGGACTCGACACACAACCATGGTTGGAAGCTGTAAATGAAAAAATTTCCCACAGAATGACGTGAAAACTTTTTCACGTGCAAGATCTGCTCCACATGGAACTGACTCAACATGGACGTTGTTAACACTACAGTAGAAAAGTTTAAGGGATTCATCGGCAGGATCTTACACTAGAAAAAATGTGAATTGGATATGCATTCCCAGGCAAACAAGAAGTATCTCCACGGTATGGGCTGAATAGTCATTAAGATCCTAACTTTTCCCTGTAACTCCTCTGTGTGTGTGTGTGTGTGTGTGTGTGTGTGTGTGTGTGTGTGTGTGTGTGTGCAAAAGAGGCGTCTACTACCCTACCACAACATTTAATCACAGCAGATTTATTCTCACTCTCTCTCTTTCGTGTGTGTGTGTGTGTGTGTGTGTGTGTGTGTGTGTGTAGAAGACGTGTCTACTACTGCAACATTTAATCACAGTAGATTTATTCTCTCTCTCTCTCTCTCTCTCTCTCTCTCTGTATGTGTGTGAGTGTGTGTGTGTGTGTAAATGGTGTTTACAACCGCAACATTTAATCACAGTAGATAAAATCTCTCTCTCTCTCTCTCTCTCTCTCTCTCTCTCTCTCTCACACACACACACACACACACACACAGTGTAGTAAACCTTTTCCTAAGTTGGTTTATGATATATACTGTACTATTCCTATATTGGTTGTTCGGGCTACACGTAATTAGAGTAGTGCTAGAGGTACACAAACCCCCAGCTGGCTGTGAGCGAGAGTATGGAGGGTGCCGGGTGGGGTTATGGGGTCGGAGAGGAAAGTGGGGGGGTTGGGTGGGAGTGTGGAACCATGAGGAAAGGGGGAGGGGGGGATAGCTCTCCATCGAGCAGTTTTACAAACACCTTAGTCCACGGAAAAGGAAACGAACTTATTCCGACGTCTGTACAACTGTGTTGGTTCGGAGTCTCTTTGTGGTGGGCTAGACAGCAAGTCACCTGCGTCATTCCCCATGGCGCGCTGCTGTGAAATAAGAGAAACTTTGATTCCTGGGTGGGTGCTGCAGCTGCTCCACCCAAGCTGCACAACGCCATCACATGAAGGTTGCTCGTTTAGCGTCTCAGCTGAACATCCACATTAAGGTTCCGAGGAACGGGCATGATGTCAGCACAGCACACCCCATCAGGAGCCTGGACCAGCTTGGATTCCCCCAAACGTGCTCAGCAACAGGGGTCTGTGGACGTGGGCGTGGAGAAGGGATTGTGGCGCGGGGTAGACGCCGGCGAGGGGGTTGGGGTAGTGAGTGTAGGGGGTGACACTGGTGATGGGAGTGGGACGAGAGTTGGCGTGGGTGTTCCCTACCAACAGCCCGATGCTCCTTACCGTGTCCCCGCTCCCTAGCGTGTCCACGCTCCTGATCGTGTCCGCGCTCCCGACTGTGGCCATGCTCCCGACTGTTACCACGTTCCCGAGTGTGTCCACGCTTCTGTACGTGTCCACGCTCGCGACCGTGGCCACGCTCCTGACTGTTACCACGTTCCCGAGTGTGTCCACGCTCCCGACCGTGGCCACGCTCCCAACCGTAGTCACGCTCCTGACGGCCATATTCTTAAAAATAATTCCTTCCCTAAACTTTTCCTTCCCTTCGAAGGATTTTTCTTTCCCTTCAGTATGCGTAAAGATTTCCTTGGAAGGGAAGGAAAAATGTTCAGGTTAGTAGCCCTGTTATACTAAAATGACCCATCCTGCTGCTATTTGGTATGATGGAGCGTTAAATTTATAAACTAATATATCAGAACACGCATATCTCGTGCTGGATAATGAAAGCACAACACATTTGAGACGTGGGAGGTCGCCACCACATCTACAGTATACTGTTGGTTTGTATTCAGCCATAAATGCCATTCTGGCCAACACCGCAGCGTGTTCACTCCTCAAGACAATATTTTGATAAATTATAATCGAGGAATATTATTACGCTTAATGTTGTTATTAGTAAGTGTAAGAATCACTTGTTAACGTCCGTCTCGTGTACTCGCATGGCGGTGCTCATTTGTTTTTTTCCAGCTGGAAGACATGAGCTGAACCACACGTGTGACCTTGACGGCAGATTTTCCTTTTTCAGGCAAATTAACAACCAAAATGTTTCTTGAAATGAATCCTCGTTTGACCCTGGCCATAATGTATGAGATTTGTCAGTGTCAGATCATAAAAGACTGGATGAATATCGAAGGTAGTACGTCGTCTGCTCTGTTTATGTCTGGCTTATTGTCTCAGCCGACGTGGGTAACACTTTTAAAGAGACACAAATAGCGCTTAAACATTAGTACAGCGTTGTAAACTGCATCAATAAAATTATACAGTAACTTCTGTCAACATTTTAAATATATATAAGACAATGAACCACAACAGAAAGCACAAAATTTATGAAGGAATTTTTGAAGAGAAGGGTCAAGGAATTCCTTCATGTTCCAATAATTTCTGCTGCCCAGAGGAAAAATCTTTCCCTTCGCGCGGCCCAGGAAGGGAAGGATTTTTTTAAGAATACCAATTCGGCTAAAGATTTCCTTCCCATGCCTCTACAAGGGAAGGAAATGTTTAAGAATACGGCTGTGACTGTCTCCACGCTCCTGACTGTCTCCACGCTCCTCAACGTGTCCATGGTTCTTAACGTGTCCGCGCTTCTTAGCATAGGCGCGCACACCCAGCTTAAAGTGATAGCTACTAATCGTCATTTTGGTCTTTTTTATTTTACTTTAATTGTCTTTTGGTATATTCTATTTTACTTTATTTGTCCTCTCTAAGTTTACCTAAGAACACAGTCAAGGGGATCCCGGCAGCACATTTCCGTACCGTAAGGCATTCCAGCAAAGCACGCTAAGTCTGCTCTTCTCAGCCTGACCACGCTTAATCTATTTAACTCTAACCCAACTTAACCTGTCCTAGCCTACACTAACATTACTTAAACCATGCCCACCTTACTGTAGCAGCCTAATCTAGCCTTACCTAACCTAGAACCTCATTGAAAAGAAAAGTAACCAAATCAACTTCAGTATGGAACCTTGCATCCCGGCCACTGTCGGTCGGAGGGAGGGGGGGGAGAGGTGGCAAAGACTCATCTTCAGTCCGAGGTCGCACTGATCGTCTTATTCTTGCTACCTGAAGATAATTTTATTTCAGCTACTGTAGGAGTGATATTTCGTACTAAACGGGTTAATCTGCGCTAAGCTCCCTCATACTGAAAAGTTTCGGATAAACTCACTAAAGCACCGTGAATATTGCCAGATTAACGTGAAACACACGTCATCGGACAGCAGTGTATCGAACTACCGACTGGAAAATTACGTAGTCTGTCATCGTTCCTGGTTGTATTGGACGAGAGGAATGAAACTCCTTGATTACTAGTCAAAACATTCTATCTTCGTCACACTGCTGTGTCACTACTTATCGGTCTGGCTGACAGAGCAGACCCGTCGACCATGCATAGGCCTACGTCTGTTCATCCTACAGGTACAATATATTATGTACAGACGTCGGAATAAGTTCGTTTCCTTTTCCGTGGCCTAAGGTGTTTGTAACACTGCTCGATGGAAAGCTATCCCCCCCTCCCCCTTTCCTCATGGTCCCACACTCCCACCCAGCCCCCCCCCACTTTCCTCTCCCACCCCATAACCCCACCCGGTACCCTCCATACTCTCGCTCACAGCCAGCTAGAGGTTTGTGTACTTCTAGCACCTCTCTAATAACGTGTAGTCCGAACAACCAATATAGGAATAGTACAGTATATATCATAAACCAGCTTAGAAAAAGGTTTACTACTCTGTGTGTGTGTGTGTGTGAGAGAGAGAGAGAGAGAGAGAGAGAGAGAGAGAGAGAGAGAGAGAGAGAATTATATCTACTGTGATTAAATGTTGCGGTTGTAGACACCTTTTACACACACACACACACACACACACATATAAACAGAAAAGGGGGGGGGGAGTACACAGACAGATAGGTCGACAAATATTCAGAAAGTGTGCGTTTGTGAGTGTGTGTGTGTGGGTGTGTGTGTGTGCGTCCGTTCCTGTGTCACTCCTATAACACTGTTCCATTTTTTCACCTGCTTCAGTTTCTTCTCTCACTTTTTTTAATCAGTATTTCTCCTGATCGTTCTTACCATTCCAAGTCTCTCTCTCTCTCTCTCTCTCTGTCTCTGTCTCTCTCTCTCTCTCTCTCTCTCTCTCTCTCTCTCTCTCTCTCGGAATATTGTTCCCACAGTCTATATCTCCTCAATACGGCCACTTCCCAAGTTGCTGCGGAATTTGGTCGCTTGAAATAGATATACGTCGACTTGATAACAGTTCAGCAGACTAAGGTATCAGGTTCGCCTGAGGGCTGTGGGACTTTTTTAGTAGAAACTCGTGGACTACGAGGTCAGCTCATTAAAGTGTTCAAAATCTGAATGGGTTCCACAATCATTACATAGAAAGTTGCTTACTCTTAACACGGACTCGACACACAACCATGGTTGGAAGCTGTAAATGAAAAAATTTCCCACAGAATGACGTGAAAACTTTTTCACGTGCAAGATCTGCTCCACATGGAACTGACTCAACATGGACGTTGTTAACACTACAGTAGAAAAGTTTAAGGGATTCATCGGCAGGATCTTACACTAGAAAAAATGTGAATTAGATATGCATTCCCAGGCAAACAAGAAGTATCTCCACGATATGGGCTGAATAGTCATTAAGATCCTAACTTTTCCCTGTAACTCCTCTGTGTGTGTGTGTGTGTGTGTGTGTGTGTGTGTGTGTGTGTGTGTGTGTGTGCAAAAGAGGCGTCTACTACCCTACCACAACATTTAATCACAGCAGATTTATTCTCACTCTCTTTCTTTCGTGTGTGTGTGTGTGTGTGTGTGTGTGTGTGTGTGTAGAAGAGGTGTCTACTACTGCAACATTTAATCACAGTAGATTTATTCTCTCTCTCTCTCTCTCTCTCTCTCTCTCTCTCTCTCTGTATGTGTGTGAGTGTGTGTGTGTGTGTAAATGGTGTTTACAACCGCAACATTTAATCACAGTAGATAAAATCTCTCTCTCTCTCTCTCTCTCTCTCTCTCTCTCTCTCTCTCTCTCTCTCTCTCACACACACACACACACACACACACACACACACACAGTGTAGTAAACCTTTTCCTAAGTTGGTTTATGATATATACTGTACTATTCCTATATTGGTTGTTCGGGCTACACGTAATTAGAGTAGTGCTAGAGGTACACAAACCCCCAGCTGGCTGTGAGCGAGAGTATGGAGGGTGCCGGGTGGAGTTATGGGGTCGGAGAGGAAAGTGGGGGGGTTGGGTGGGAGTGTGGAACCATGAGGACCGGGGGCGGGGGGGATAGCTCTCCATCGAGCAGTTTTACAAACACCTTAGTCCACGGAAAAGGAAACGAACTTATTCCGACGTCTGTACAACTGTGTTGGTTCGGAGTCTCTTTGTGGTGGGCTAGACAGCAAGTCACCTGCGTCATTCCCCATGGCGCGCTGCTGTGAAATAAGAGAAACTTTGATTCCTGGGTGGGTGCTGCAGCTGCTCCACCCAAGCTGCACAACGCCATCACATGAAGGTTGCTCGTTTAGCGTCTCAGCTGAACATCCACATTAAGGTTCCGAGGAACGGGCATGATGTCAGCACAGCACACCCCATCAGGAGCCTGGACCAGCTTGGATTCCCCCAAACGTCCTCAGCAACAGGGGTCTGTGGACGTGGGCGTGGAGAAGGGATTGTGGCGCGGGGTAGACGCCGGCGAGGGGGTTGGGGTAGTGAGTGTAGGGGGTGACACTGGTGATGGGAGTGGGACGAGAGTTGGCGTGGGTGTTCCCTACCAACAGCCCGATGCTCCTTACCGTGTCCCCGCTCCCTAGCGTGTCCACGCTCCTGATCGTGTCCGCGCTCCCGACTGTGGCCATGCTCCCGACTGTTACCACGTTCCCGAGTGTGTCCACGCTTCTGTACGTGTCCACGCTCGCGACCGTGGCCACGCTCCTGACTGTTACCACGTTCCCGAGTGTGTCCACGCTCCCGACCGTGGCCACGCTCCCAACCGTAGTCACGCTCCTGACGGCCATATTCTTAAAAATAATTCCTTCCCTAAACTTTTCCTTCCCTTCGAAGGATTTTTCTTTCCCTTCAGTATGCGTAAAGATTTCCTTGGAAGGGAAGGAAAAATGTTCAGGTTAGTAGCCCTGTTATACTAAAATGACCCATCCTGCTGCTATTTGGTATGATGGAGCGTTAAATTTATAAACTAATATATCAGAACACGCATATCTCGTGCTGGATAATGAAAGCACAACACATTTGAGACGTGGGAGGTCGCCACCACATCTACAGTATACTGTTGGTTTGTATTCAGCCATAAATGCCATTCTGGCCAACACCGCAGCGTGTTCACTCCTCAAGACAATATTTTGATAAATTATATTCGAGGAATATTATTACGCTTAATGTTGTTATTAGTAAGTGTAAGAATCACTTGTTAACGTCCGTCTCGTGTACTCGCATGGCGGTGCTCATTTGTTTTTTTCCAGCTGGAAGACATGAGCTGAACCACACGTGTGACCTTGACGGCAGATTTTCCTTTTTCAGGCAAATTAACAACCAAAATGTTTCTTGAAATGAATCCTCGTTTGACCCTGGCCATAATGTATGAGATTTGTCAGTGTCAGATCATAAAAGACTGGATGAATATCGAAGGTAGTACGTCGTCTGCTCTGTTTATGTCTGGCTTATTGTCTCAGCCGACGTGGGTAACACTTTTAAAGAGACACAAATAGCGCTTAAACATTAGTACAGCGTTGTAAACTGCATCAATAAAATTATACAGTAACTTCTGTCAACATTTTAAATATATATAAGACAATGAACCACAACAGAAAGCACAAAATTTATGAAGGAATTTTTGAAGAGAAGGGTCAAGGAATTCCTTCATGTTCCAATAATTTCTGCTGCCCAGAGGAAAAATCTTTCCCTTCGCGCGGCCCAGGAAGGGAAGGATTTTTTAAAGAATACCAATTCGGCTAAAGATTTCCTTCCCATGCCTCTACAAGGGAAGGAAATGTTTAAGAATACGGCTGTGACTGTCTCCACGCTCCTGACTGTCTCCACGCTCCTCAACGTGTCCATGGTTCTTAACGTGTCCGCGCTTCTTAGCATAGGCGCGCACACCCAGCTTAAAGTGATAGCTACTAATCGTCATTTTGGTCTTTTTTATTTTACTTTAATTGTCTTTTGGTATATTCTATTTTACTTTATTTGTCCTCTCTAAGTTTATCTAAGAACACAGTCAAGGGGATCCCGGCAGCACATTTCCGTACCGTAAGGCATTCCAGCAAAGCACGCTAAGTCTGCTCTTCTCAGCCTGACCACGCTTAATCTATTTAACTCTAACCCAACTTAACCTGTCCTAGCCTACACTAACATTACTTAAACCATGCCCACCTTACTGTAGCAGCCTAATCGAGCCTTACCTAACCTAGAACCTCATTGAAAAGAAAAGTAACCAAATCAACTTCAGTATGGAACCTTGCATCCCGGCCACTGTCGGTCGGAGGGAGGGGGGGAGAGGTGGCAAAGACTCATCTTCAGTCCGAGGTCGCACTGATCGTCTTATTCTTGCTACCTGAAGATAATTTTATTTCAGCTACTGTAGGAGTGATATTTCGTACTAAACGGGTTAATCTGCGCTAAGCTCCCTCATACTGAAAAGTTTCGGATAAACTCACTAAAGCACCGTGAATATTGCCAGATTAACGTGAAACACACGTCATCGGACAGCAGTGTATCGAACTACCGACTGGAAAATTACGTAGTCTGTCATCGTTCCTGGTTGTATTGGACGAGAGGAATGAAACTCCTTGATTACTAGTCAAAACATTCTATCTTCGTCACACTGCTGTGTCACTACTTATCGGTCTGGCTGACAGAGCAGACCCGTCGACCATGCATAGGCCTACGTCTGTTCATCCTACAGGTACAATATATTATGTACAGACGTCGGAATAAGTTCGTTTCCTTTTCCGTGGCCTAAGGTGTTTGTAACACTGCTCGATGGAAAGCTATCCCCCCCTCCCCCTTTCCTCATGGTCCCACACTCCCACCCAGCCCCCCCCACTTTCCTCTCCCACCCCATAACCCCACCCGGTACCCTCCATACTCTCGCTCACAGCCAGCTAGAGGTTTGTGTACTTCTAGCACCTCACTAATTACGTGTAGTCCGAACAACCAATATAGGAATAGTACAGTATATATCATAAACCAGCTTAGAAAAAGGTTTACTACTCTGTGTGTGTGTGTGTGTGTGTGTGTGAGAGAGAGAGAGAGAGAGAGAGAGAGAGAGAGAGAGAGAGAGAGAGAGAGAGAGAGAGAGAGAGAGAGAGAGAATTATATCTACTGTGATTAAATGTTGCGGTTGTAGACACCTTTTACACACACACACACACACACACATATAAACAGAAAAGGGGGGGGGGAGTACACAGACAGATAGGTCGACAAATATTCAGAAAGTGTGCGTTTGTGAGTGTGTGTGTTTGCGTGTGTGTGTGTGCGTCCGTTCCTGTGTCACTCCTATAACACTGTTCCATTTTTTCACCTGCTTCAGTTTCTTCTCTCACTTTTTTTAATCAGTATTTCTCCTGATCGTTCTTACCATTCCAAGTCTCTCTCTCTCTCTCTCTCTCTCTCTCTCTCTCTCTCTCTCTCTCTCTCTCTCTCTCTCTCGGAATATTGTTCCCACAGTCTATATCTCCTCAATACGGCCACTTCCCAAGTTGCTGCGGAATTTGGTCGCTTGAAATAGATATACGTCGACTTGATAACAGTTCAGCAGACTAAGGTATCAGGTTCGCCTGAGGGCTGTGGGACTTTTTTAGTAGAAACTCGTGGACTACGAGGTCAGCTCATTAAAGTGTTCAAAATCTGAATGGGTTCCACAATCATTACATAGAAAGTTGCTTACTCTTAACACGGACTCGACACACAACCATGGTTGGAAGCCGTAAATGAAAAAATTTCCCACAGAATGACGTGAAAACTTTTTCACGTGCAAGATCTGCTCCACATGGAACTGACTCAACATGGACGTTGTTAACACTACAGTAGAAAAGTTTAAGGGATTCATCGGCAGGATCTTACACTAGAAAAAATGTGAATTGGATATGCATTCCCAGGCAAACAAGAAGTATCTCCACGGTATGGGCTGAATAGTCATTAAGATCCTAACTTTTCCCTGTAACTCCTCTGTGTGTGTGTGTGTGTGTGTGTGTGTGTGTGTGTGTGTGTGCAAAAGAGGCGTCTACTACCCTACCACAACATTTAATCACAGCAGATTTATTCTCACTCTCTTTCTTTCGTGTGTGTGTGTGTGTGTGTGTGTGTGTGTGTGTGTAGAAGAGGTGTCTACTACTGCAACATTTAATCACAGTAGATTTATTCTCTCTCTCTCTCTCTCTGTATGTGTGTGAGTGTGTGTGTGTGTGTAAATGGTGTTTACAACCGCAACATTTAATCACAGTAGATAAAATCTCTCTCTCTCTCTCTCTCTCTCTCTCTCTCTCTCACACACACACACACACACACACACACACACACACACACAGTGTAGTAAACCTTTTCCTAAGTTGGTTTATGATATATACTGTACTATTCCTATATTGGTTGTTCGGGCTACACGTAATTAGAGTAGTGCTAGAGGTACACAAACCCCCAGCTGGCTGTGAGCGAGAGTATGGAGGGTGCCGGGTGGAGTTATGGGGTCGGAGAGGAAAGTGGGGGGGTTGGGTGGGAGTGTGGAACCATGAGGAAAGGGGGAGGGGGGGATAGCTCTCCATCGAGCAGTTTTACAAACACCTTAGTCCACGGAAAAGGAAACGAACTTATTCCGACGTCTGTACAACTGTGTTGGTTCGGAGTCTCTTTGTGGTGGGCTAGACAGCAAGTCACCTGCGTCATTCCCCATGGCGCGCTGCTGTGAAATAAGAGAAACTTTGATTCCTGGGTGGGTGCTGCAGCTGCTCCACCCAAGCTGCACAACGCCATCACATGAAGGTTGCTCGTTTAGCGTCTCAGCTGAACATCCACATTAAGGTTCCGAGGAACGGGCATGATGCCAGCACAGCACACCCCATCAGGAGCCTGGACCAGCTTGGATTCCCCCAAACGTGCTCAGCAACAGGGGTCTGTGGACGTGGGCGTGGAGAAGGGATTGTGGCGCGGGGTAGACGCCGGCGAGGGTTGGGGTAGTGAGTGTAGGGGGTGACACTGGTGATGGGAGTGGGACGAGAGTTGGCGTGGGTGTTCCCTACCAACAGCCCGATGCTCCTTACCGTGTCCCCGCTCCCTAGCGTGTCCACGCTCCTGATCGTGTCCGCGCTCCCGACTGTGGCCATGCTCCCGACTGTTACCACGTTCCCGAGTGTGTCCACGCTTCTGTACGTGTCCACGCTCGCGACCGTGGCCACGCTCCTGACTGTTACCACGTTCCCGAGTGTGTCCACGCTCCCGACCGTGGCCACGCTCCCAACCGTAGTCACGCTCCTGACGGCCATATTCTTAAAAATAATTCCTTCCCTAAACTTTTCCTTCCCTTCGAAGGATTTTTCTTTCCCTTCAGTATGCGTAAAGATTTCCTTGGAAGGGAAGGAAAAATGTTCAGGTTAGTAGCCCTGTTATACTAAAATGACCCATCCTGCTGCTATTTGGTATGATGGAGCGTTAAATTTATAAACTAATATATCAGAACACGCATATCTCGTGCTGGATAATGAAAGCACAACACATTTGAGACGTGGGAGGTCGCCACCACATCTACAGTATACTGTTGGTTTGTATTCAGCCATAAATGCCATTCTGGCCAACACCGCAGCGTGTTCACTCCTCAAGACAATATTTTGATAAATTATATTCGAGGAATATTATTACGCTTAATGTTGTTATTAGTAAGTGTAAGAATCACTTGTTAACGTCCGTCTCGTGTACTCGCATGGCGGTGCTCATTTGTTTTTTTCCAGCTGGAAGACATGAGCTGAACCACACGTGTGACCTTGACGGCAGATTTTCCTTTTTCAGGCAAATTAACAACCAAAATGTTTCTTGAAATGAATCCTCGTTTGACCCTGGCCATAATGTATGAGATTTGTCAGTGTCAGATCATAAAAGACTGGATGAATATCGAAGGTAGTACGTCGTCTGCTCTGTTTATGTCTGGCTTATTGTCTCAGCCGACGTGGGTAACACTTTTAAAGAGACACAAATAGCGCTTAAACATTAGTACAGCGTTGTAAACTGCATCAATAAAATTATACAGTAACTTCTGTCAACATTTTAAATATATATAAGACAATGAACCACAACAGAAAGCACAAAATTTATGAAGGAATTTTTGAAGAGAAGGGTCAAGGAATTCCTTCATGTTCCAATAATTTCTGCTGCCCAGAGGAAAAATCTTTCCCTTCGCGCGGCCCAGGAAGGGAAGGATTTTTTAAAGAATACCAATTCGGCTAAAGATTTCCTTCCCATGCCTCTACAAGGGAAGGAAATGTTTAAGAATACGGCTGTGACTGTCTCCACGCTCCTGACTGTCTCCACGCTCCTCAACGTGTCCATGGTTCTTAACGTGTCCGCGCTTCTTAGCATAGGCGCGCACACCCAGCTTAAAGTGATAGCTACTAATCGTCATTTTGGTCTTTTTTATTTTACTTTAATTGTCTTTTGGTATATTCTATTTTACTTTATTTGTCCTCTCTAAGTTTACCTAAGAACACAGTCAAGGGGATCCCGGCAGCACATTTCCGTACCGTAAGGCATTCCAGCAAAGCACGCTAAGTCTGCTCTTCTCAGCCTGACCACGCTTAATCTATTTAACTCTAACCCAACTTAACCTGTCCTAGCCTACACTAACATTACTTAAACCATGCCCACCTTACTGTAGCAGCCTAATCGAGCCTTACCTAACCTAGAACCTCATTGAAAAGAAAAGTAACCAAATCAACTTCAGTATGGAACCTTGCATCCCGGCCACTGTCGGTCGGAGGGAGGGGGGGAGAGGTGGCAAAGACTCATCTTCAGTCCGAGGTCGCACTGATCGTCTTATTCTTGCTACCTGAAGATAATTTTATTTCAGCTACTGTAGGAGTGATATTTCGTACTAAACGGGTTAATCTGCGCTAAGCTCCCTCATACTGAAAAGTTTCGGATAAACTCACTAAAGCACCGTGAATATTGCCAGATTAACGTGAAACACACGTCATCGGGCAGCAGTGTATCGAACTACCGACTGGAAAATTACGTAGTCTGTCATCGTTCCTGGTTGTATTGGACGAGAGGAATGAAACTCCTTGATTACTAGCCAAAACATTCTATCTTCGTCACACTGCTGTGTCACTACTTATCGGTCTGGCTGACAGAGCAGACCCGTCGACCATGCATAGGCCTACGTCTGTTCATCCTACAGGTACAATATATTATGTACAGACGTCGGAATAAGTTCGTTTCCTTTTCCGTGGCCTAAGGTGTTTGTAACACTGCTCGATGGAAAGCTATCCCCCCCTCCCCCTTTCCTCATGGTCCCACACTCCCACCCAGCCACCCCCCCACTTTCCTCTCCCACCCCATAACCCCACCCGGTACCCTCCATACTCTCGCTCACAGCCAGCTAGAGGTTTGTGTACTTCTAGCACCTCTCTAATAACGTGTAGTCCGAACAACCAATATAGGAATAGTACAGTATATATCATAAACCAGCTTAGAAAAAGGTTTACTACTCTGTGTGTGTGTGTGTGTGTGAGAGAGAGAGAGAGAGAGAGAGAGAGAGAGAGAGAGAATTATATCTACTGTGATTAAATGTTGCGGTTGTAGACACCTTTTACACACACACACACACACACACATATAAACAGAAAAGGGGGGGGGAGCACACAGACAGATAGGTCGACAAATATTCAGAAAGTGTGCGTTTGTGAGTGTGTGTGTGTGCGTGTGTGTGTGTGAGTCCGTTCCTGTGTCACTCCTATAACACTGTTCCATTTTTTCACCTGCTTCAGTTTCTTCTCTCACTTTTTTTAATCAGTATTTCTCCTGATCGTTCTTACCATTCCAAGTCTCTCTCTCTCTCTCTCTCTCTCTCTCTGTCTCTGTCTCTCTCTGTCTCTCTCTCTCTCTCTCTCTCTCTCTCTCTCTCTCGAATATTGTTCCCACAGTCTATATCTCCTCAATACGGCCACTTCCCAAGTTGCTGCGGAATTTGGTCGCTTGAAATAGACATACGTCGACTTGATAACAGTTCAGCAGACTAAGGTATCAGGTTCGCCTGAGGGCTGTGGGACTTTTTTAGTAGAAACTCGTGGACTACGAGGTCAGCTCATTAAAGTGTTCAGAATCTGAATGGGTTCCACAATCATTACATAGAAAGTTGCTTACTCTTAACACGGACTCGACACACAACCATGGTTGGAAGCTGTAAATGAATAAATTTCCCACAGAATGACGTGAAAACTTTTTCACGTGCAAGATCTGCTCCACATGGAACTGACTCAACATGGACGTTGTTAACACTACAGTAGAAAAGTTTAAGGGATTCATCGGCAGGATCTTACACTAGAAAAAATGTGAATTAGATATGCATTCCCAGGCAAACAAGAAGTATCTCCACGGTATGGGCTGAATAGTCATTACGATCCTAACTTTTCCCTGTAACTCCTGTGTGTGTGTGTGTGTGTGTGTGTGTTTGTGTGTGTGTGTGTGTGCAAAAGAGGCGTCTACTACCCTACCACAACATTTAATCACAGCAGATTTATTCTCACTCTCTTTCTTTCGTGTGTGTGTGTGTGTGTGTGTGTGTGTGTGTGTGTGTGTGTAGAAGAGGTGTCTACTACTGAAAAATTTAATCACAGTAGATTTATTCTCTCTCTCTCTCTCTCTGTATGTGTGTGAGTGTGTGTGTGTGTGTAAATGGTGTTTACAACCGCAACATTTAATCACAGTAGATAAAATCTCTCTCTCTCTCTCTCTCTCTCTCTCTCTCTCTCTCTCTCTCTCTCTCTCACACACACACACACACACACACACACACAGTGTAGTAAACCTTTTCCTAAGTTGGTTTATGATATATACTGTACTATTTCTATATTGGTTGTTCGAGCTACACGTAATTAGAGTAGTGCTAGAGGTACACAAACCCCCAGCTGGCTGTGAGCGAGAGTATGGAGGGTGCCGGGTGGAGTTATGGGGTCGGAGAGGAAAGTGGGGGGGTTGGGTGGGAGTGTGGAACCATGAGGAAAGGGGGAGGGGGGGATAGCTCTCCATCGAGCAGTTTTACAAACACCTTAGTCCACGGAAAAGGAAACGAACTTATTCCGACGTCTGTACAACTGTGTTGGTTCGGAGTCTCTTTGTGGTGGGCTAGACAGCAAGTCACCTGCGTCATTCCCCATGGCGCGCTGCTGTGAAATAAGAGAAACTTTGATTCCTGGGTGGGTGCTGCAGCTGCTCCACCCAAGCTGCACAACGCCATCACACGAAGGTTGCTCGTTTAGCGTCTCAGCTGAACATCCACATTAAGGTTCCGAGGAACGGGCATGATGCCAGCACAGCACACCCCATCAGGAGCCTGGACCAGCTTGGATTCCCCCAAACGTGCTCAGCAACAGGGGTCTGTGGACGTGGGCGTGGAGAAGGGATTGTGGCGCGGGGTAGACGCCGGCGAGGGGGTTGGGGTAGTGAGTGTAGGGGGTGACACTGGTGATGGGAGTGGGACGAGAGTTGGCGTGGGTGTTCCCTACCAACAGCCCGATGCTCCTTACCGTGTCCCCGCTCCCTAGCGTGTCCACGCTCCTGATCGTGTCCGCGCTCCCGACTGTGGCCATGCTCCCGACTGTTACCACGTTCCCGAGTGTGTCCACGCTTCTGTACGTGTCCACGCTCGCGACCGTGGCCACGCTCCTGACTGTTACCACGTTCCCGAGTGTGTCCACGCTCCCGACCGTGGCCACGCTCCCAACCGTAGTCACGCTCCTGACGGCCATATTCTTAAAAATAATTCCTTCCCTAAACTTTTCCTTCCCTTCGAAGGATTTTTCTTTCCCTTCAGTATGCGTAAAGATTTCCTTGGAAGGGAAGGAAAAATGTTCAGGTTAGTAGCCCTGTTATACTAAAATGACCCATCCTGCTGCTATTTGGTATGATGGAGCGTTAAATTTATAAACTAATATATCAGAACACGCATATCTCGTGCTGGATAATGAAAGCACAACACATTTGAGACGTGGGAGGTCGCCACCACATCTACAGTATACTGTTGGTTTGTATTCAGCCATAAATGCCATTCTGGCCAACACCGCAGCGTGTTCACTCCTCAAGACAATATTTTGATAAATTATATTCGAGGAATATTATTACGCTTAATGTTGTTATTAGTAAGTGTAAGAATCACTTGTTAACGTCCGTCTTGTGTACTCGCATGGCGGTGCTCATTTGTTTTTTTCCAGCTGGAAGACATGAGCTGAACCACACGTGTGACCTTGACGGCAGATTTTCCTTTTTCAGGCAAATTAACAACCAAAATGTTTCTTGAAATGAATCCTCGTTTGACCCTGGCCATAATGTATGAGATTTGTCAGTGTCAGATCATAAAAGACTGGATGAATATCGAAGGTAGTACGTCGTCTGCTCTGTTTATGTCTGGCTTATTGTCTCAGCCGACGTGGGTAACACTTTTAAAGAGACACAAATAGCGCTTAAACATTAGTACAGCGTTGTAAACTGCATCAATAAAATTATACAGTAACTTCTGTCAACATTTTAAATATATATAAGACAATGAACCACAACAGAAAGCACAAAATTTATGAAGGAATTTTTGAAGAGAAGGGTCAAGGAATTCCTTCATGTTCCAATAATTTCTGCTGCCCAGAGGAAAAATCTTTCCCTTCGCGCGGCCCAGGAAGGGAAGGATTTTTTTAAGAATACCAATTCGGCTAAAGATTTCCTTCCCATGCCTCTACAAGGGAAGGAAATGTTTAAGAATACGGCTGTGACTGTCTCCACGCTCCTGACTGTCTCCACGCTCCTCAACGTGTCCATGGTTCTTAACGTGTCCGCGCTTCTTAGCATAGGCGCGCACACCCAGCTTAAGGTGATAGCTACTAATCGTCATTTTGGTCTTTTTTATTTTACTTTAATTGTCTTTTGGTATATTCTATTTTACTTTATTTGTCCTCTCTAAGTTTACCTAAGAACACAGTCAAGGGGATCCCGGCAGCACATTTCCGTACTGTAAGCCATTCCAGCAAAACACGCTAAGTCTGCTCTTCTCAGCCTGACCACGCTTATTTTATTAACTCTACCCCAACCTAACCTGTCCTGACCTACACTAACATTACTTAAACCATGCCCACCTTACTGTTGCAACCTAACCTAGCCTTACCTAACCCAGACCCTCCTGGAAATGAAAAGTGCCCAAAGCCACTACAGCGCATCCCGGCCACTGTCAGTAGGAGGGGGGCGGGGTGAGGGGGCAAACACACTTATCTTCAGCCCGAGGACGTAATTTCGTCTTATTCTTGCCACCTGAAGATAATTTTATTAAATGTAGGAGTGATCTTTCGTATTAAACGGGTTAATAAAGTTTGCTCTAAGCTCCCTCATATGGAAAAGTTTCTAATAAACTCACTAAAACACTGCGAATATTGCGAGATTAACTTGAAATACCTCATACACGTCATTGGTGAGCAATGGTTATCCCCGCCATTAGGACGACGCTATTTTTCTTCTATTCTTGTTTTCAGCGGACGATTTTATTTAGAGTGGACGACAGTCTTCAAATTTGGTTTCATATATAGCCCCCACTACACGGCTCTCCTGGGCTAAACTGAACCTTCTGGTAGTGGAAAGAATACACTACAGAAAGACATCATCACAATAAGATGGTAAAGGGATATAGAACGACAGGAAAAACTGCGGGTGTTTTAAACAGCTCCAAAATAAAGAGGAAAAGGAAGTTCAACAGTTGTAATCAACGTGTCTTGCTCTGGGTACAGTAGCGAAAAAGAATATCTGTGCAAACTGCGTGTTAAATGATAAAAGACTATGAACGATAAATATCAGGACGTGCATGGTCTTCATCTTGCATGGCCCCCGTGGGAGGGGAGGGGGATAGAATACTTACTCAGTATCCCTGCTTGTAGTAAGAGGTGACTTAAGAGGAAATCTCTGTCTCCAGTCCTTCTCTCCTGAGTGTCCTCTTCTCCTCTGTCCTATCTCTCTTCTTGATATTTCTGTGTTTCTTCCTGCTTTAATTTTCCCTCTACTCCAATCAGGTCAGACGTTTCGTTTCATGACATGAATAGTTTAAGGACTTCCCACTGACACTGACCTTTTCTCCCTTACATCACTTTCACACCAAGACCACTTGAACGCCCGCCTTAGTACCATATAGCCATACTATGGCTTGGTGCTAGTTCTTCAGTACTCCTTCCTTCCTTCATCTTGCATAACGGTACTTAAACTGTATGGATATCTGCAGTGTGTATGATATATATCTTTTCAAGGAGAAATATAGGCAGTCCTTCACATCCGAAGTTTGTTTTATGTCAACAACTGAACGTATATTTTCAGAAGTCATCAGACTCACCCTCTCAGATACTTTTTATTAGCAACAATATAATCAACAAAAGAGGTATCAAGAACCCTACGTTCATTGAAACTCATCCTGAGCGATACTTCTCTCTGTTTGCTTGTGTACCTAGTAATTCTAACTGACAAATTCAAAACATGCCAATTACCATAATTTTAGCAAGTGAGATTTTAGCACATAATAAACGGTTAGTTTAGAATTAGCATATAAAAAACTGTACTTCAATGGTCTACTCACCCAGAGTTTAAAAATGTCAAGCCTTACAGGTGTCCAGACACATTTTTGTTAACTGTATAAATTTCCTATGTCAGTGCTACTTCATGTATCAAAACAAATTTAGAATATACAATGCTCTCTCAGTTCCCTCTAGACATTAATTGTGTGTGTGTGTGGGGGGGGGTGTATTATGAATTCTTATCTTACGTACCCAATTAGCCAACTCTAACTAATCCTAGTCTATATTTCCCCCTGTGTACGCCTTCCAGCCCACCCAACGCAGTGGGTCCAGGTTATTCACAATGAGTGGATTTTGCCT
Organism: Coenobita brevimanus; assembly: GCF_032717465.1. Lineage (NCBI taxonomy): Eukaryota > Metazoa > Arthropoda > Malacostraca > Decapoda > Coenobitidae > Coenobita > Coenobita brevimanus. The sequence goes on along the minus strand of NC_137067.1, from coordinate 16,002,521 downwards.
CCTATTATGTTTGTCTGAAGATGGACTTTCTTGGTAAGGCAGGGACAAATTTGCAACTTTTCAGCCTTTGTTTCTTTATTAACACAGATATGAAGGAAGAGTGACATCTACGACCTGCACTACAGTTAGTAATACATTTACTATAACTGGTTCCACAACCACTGTGACTAGCAGCGTAGCTATTAATACCACCATGACCAGCGCAACCACCACTGCCACCAACACCACAGCTACCACTAAAATAGCACTGGCACTACTACGACTAGAACTGTCACCACTAAGGCCAGCACTGCCATCATTACCATCAGCACTGGAATTAGTATCACCAACAATACCTCCACCATGGATAGCACTGCTGTCACTACGACCAGCACTACCATTACTACGACAACATAGCCACAACAAAGGCCAGCATTACCACCACAGCTACCATCACGACCACAATTATCTAGCTACCACCAGCACTCCAGCACAACCACCACCACCACCACCGCTCCTCGTGGTTGGAACAATGATTCGCTACAGTGCCTGTATGCATCACGTCCGGGTTTTAATACTTCTAGCCTGAGTGCTTATTGTTATATTTTATTCTATCTAAATCCAGACGATTTTATTAAACTTACGGGAGACATCTCGTGTTGAAAAAAGTGGTTAATGGGGTTCGTGTCTAATCTCTTCCCTATGATTCTTTTACTTTAACTTGGCCCAGATTTTTGTCCTTTTCCTGCTTATTTCATGTTACTCAGTGATATAATAAGATAATGTTATGGCTCTGCAGCCTGCCCATAACACTTCGTGACTAACATCATATGCTAGTGATTATCTATTGTTCCAACTTGCTTTCAAGATGGAGAAGTTAGTCTAAAAACAGCATAACTAATGCTCTAGAGCTAAAGAAATCGCGTGGCTGGATCAAGACTAATACATAAAATACGTGGCCGGACTGAAGGGTTTAAGAACACGACATAATGGGGTGGTTGCCGCGGGGTTCATGACGCCAACTTTTACCAGGGTTCGACTCCCGCCCGTAGCCCGTAAATTTATCGTGTGATTAAGAGTGAAAAAGTGCGGAAGAAAATGACGATGATCCTTGTCGATGTGGAATATTTTATAGACTAACCCTAAGTCTACTAATACCAAGTCGGATCACTTTCCATCATGGCGCAGGGAGGCGTGGCCTGTGTGACGTCGGTTGGCTTAAGTAACAGGAAATGTATAAAAGGGCAGACTCAAATTAAACATTTATAATAAGAGAAAACGATAAGGGGAAAAAGTGCGGACTCCTTTAACCTTATAATATAGTAGTAGGTTCCCTGACACCCTTACGCCTTCCCTCAAACCCCATACCTTACATTCCCTGCGTCCTACATCTCTCACACTGATACATACATTCCCTGCGTCCTACATCTCTCACACTGATACATACATTCCCTGCGTCCTACATCTCTCACACTGATACATACATTCCCTGCGTCCTACATCTCTCACACTGATACATACATTCCCTGCGTCCTACATCTCTCACACTGATACATACATTCCCTGCGTCCTACATCTCTCACACTGATACATACATTCCCTGCGTCCTACATCTCTCACACTGATACATACATTCCCTGCGTCCTACATCTCTCACACTGATACATACATTCCCTGCGTCCTACATCTCTCACACTGATACATACATTCCCTGCGTCCTACATCTCTCACACTGATACATACATTCCCTGCGTCCTACATCTCTCACACTGATACATACATTCCCTGCGTCCTACATCTCTCACACTGATACATACATTCCCTGCGTCCTACATCTCTCACACTGATACATACATTCCCTGCGTCCTACATCTCTCACACTGATACATACATTCCCTGCGTCCTACATCTCTCACACTGATACATACATTCCCTGCGTCCTACATCTCTCACACTGATACATACATTCCCTGCGTCCTACATCTCTCACACTGATACATACATTCCCTGCGTCCTACATCTCTCACACTGATACATACATTCCCTGCGTCCTACATCTCTCACACTGATACATACATTCCCTGCGTCCTACATCTCTCACACTGATACATACATTCCCTGCGTCCTACATCTCTCACACTGATACATACATTCCCTGCGTCCTACATCTCTCACACTGATACATACATTCCCTGCGTCCTACATCTCTCACACTGATACATACATTCCCTGCGTCCTACATCTCTCACACTGATACATACATTCACTGCGTCCTACATCTCTCACACTGATACATACATTCACTGCGTCCTACATCTCTCACACTGATACATACATTCACTGCGTCCTACATCTCTCACACTGATACATACATTCACTGCGTCCTACATCTCTCACACTGATACATACATTCACTGCGTCCTACATCTCTCACACTGATACATACATTCACTGCGTCCTACATCTCTCACACTGATACATACATTCACTGCGTCCTACATCTCTCACACTGATACATACATTCACTGCGTCCTCCATCTCTCACACTGATACATACATTCACTGCGTCCTCCATCTCTCACACTGATACATACATTCACTGCGTCCTCCATCTCTCACACTGATACATACATTCACTGCGTCCTCCATCTCTCACACTGATACATACATTCACTGCGTCCTCCATCTCTCACACTGATACATACATTCACTGCGTCCTCCATCTCTCACACTGATACATACATTCACTGCGTCCTCCATCTCTCACACTGATACATACATTCACTGCGTCCTCCATCTCTCACACTGATACATACATTCACTGCGTCCTCCATCTCTCACACTGATACATACATTCACTGCGTCCTCCATCTCTCACACTGATACATACATTCACTGCGTCCTCCATCTCTCACACTGATACATACATTCACTGCGTCCTCCATCTCTCACACTGATACATACATTCACTGCGTCCTCCATCTCTCACACTGATACATACATTCACTGCGTCCTCCATCTCTCACACTGATACATACATTCACTGCGTCCTCCATCTCTCACACTGATACATACATTCACTGCGTCCTCCATCTCTCACACTAATACATACATTCACTGCGTCCTCCATCTCTCACACTAATACATACATTCACTGCGTCCTCCATCTCTCACACTAATACATACATTCACTGCGTCCTACATCTCTCACACTAATACATACATTCACTGCGTCCTACATCTCTCACACTAATACATACATTCACTGCGTCCTACATCTCTCACACTAATACATACATTCACTGCGTCCTACATCTCTCACACTAATACATACATTCACTACGTCCTACATCTCTCACACTAATACATACATTCACTGCGTCCTACATCTCTCACACTAATACATACATCACACCTCACAACAACAAGCAGTACTCTATCATCCCTCTCACATCGCCAGGGTTTTCCATTCCGCCACCACCCGCATTACTTATTCATGTTACTCCACGCGCCAGGCTGCTTCATTCACGCTGACCCCACGCCTACCCACTCACTCATTCTGGACAGCGTGAGAGGCGAGGCGAGAGGGAAGGAAAACGGAGAAAAGGGGTAGGGCAAAGTAGGAAAGACAGACTGGAGAGCGAGAGAGTGGAAGGGAAGGAGAAAAATATGAAAGGAAACAAGCTTTGAAAAAATGGGAAAAATCAACTCAATAAAATAAGGGTGGAAAGAAAGAAATATGAAAATGTTTAAGACTCAAATAGTACGAAAGAAAACGAAAATATAATGAAAGGAGAGAGAGAGAGAGAGAAATGGGGGGGCGGGAGAACTATGGAAGGCTGGGGTGGAAAGAAAAAAGGAAATCTATAGAGAATAATAAATATTCCTCCATAATAAAATCATGTTTACTGTGAAGAGTTAAGTTTTTCGGTCTGAACAGGACTTCCTTCTCAAAAAAAAAAAAAAAAAAAAAAAAGACTGCTTCAATATATAGGCACAATTCTTCCATTATAATATATAGCGGTGCTACAAAATGAGATTCGGTAAAGGATGAGTTGATGGGAAAAGGAAGAAAAGAAAGGAAGAAAAAGAAAGTAACGAAGAAAACGACGGATTTATAAAATGAAGTCACTGAAAGGAGAAGGGTAGGAAGGAAAAATGAGCTCAGAAAGAGGAGGAGGCAAAAGGAAGGGTGGAAGACAGTGGCGAGAGCACGTAATTACTACAGTGGCAAGGAGAACTGCGAGGGAAAATGAAAAGTGCGGTCACGGGGGAAGGGGATAAAAGGGGAGGTGGGGAGGGTGTAAGGAGGGGTTCTGGAGAAAGGGTAGGTGCTGGGGAGGGAGGGAAGGGTAGAGAAGAGGAGGGGTTCTTGGGATGGGGCAAAGAGGCGAGATAGTAGGGGAAGGGGAAAGGTGGGAAGAGGGTTTGAAGACTGGGTAGAAGGAGAAATGGTTGGGGGAAGGAGAAGGGGAGAGGAGAATGGAGGGGTTGAGAGGGGAGGGGGTCAGGAGACGGGGTATTGGAGAGGGTGTTGATATGTGGGAGGGGGCAAATGAACGTGCTGGATCTGATAAAGAAGTAAGGGGTGGGGATGGCAATAAGGGGAGGCGAAGAGAACAGTTGAAAATCTGGGATGGGAGAAGGGACAGAAGTAGAAAAGAGGGTCTAGGAAGGAGATAAGGGGAGAGAGAAGGGAGAGAGTGGGGGGTGGAAGGGGTAGAGCCAAGCGGATTAGGGAGAGAAAAAGAATAAGGAGGAAAGTATGAAGGGAGGGACCTAGGAAGGGAAAACAAGGGGGAGAACGGTTCTTTGATAGTGACGCAGGGATAGAGGTTAGGAGCGTGAAGAGGGGATAAGTGATAGAGTGGTGAGGGGTCTGGCGATGGGAAATGGTGGTGGGGGAGACGCACAACAAGCCCTGACCACGACTCCCAGCTTGGCTGAGGAATGCCATTGGATGGCTCTGCTAGAGAGAGAGAGAGAGAGAATGAAGAGGTTAAAGAAATATTGCCGATAAAACCCTTAAACGGATAACGCCTTAAAACAATGCTGGGAAGAAGAGGTGGGAGCGGCGGCAGGCGTGACGATCCAGCAGTTAGGAGGAAATAATACTAATGTTGTGCGAAGAGGAGGAGAGGGGAAGGTGAAGGGACGGATGAAGATGGAGGGGAAGGTGAAGATGGAAGGGAAGGAGAGGGGCTGGGCAAGTTGCAGGAAAATGTGGATGAATAATGCAATGGGGGAAAATGTGACGCAAAAAGACAATAAAAGAAAGGACAGAAGACAAGACAAGTTAAAGAAGCTGGTACGAGAAAAGGGAAGATGTTTGAAAAATAATATTACACGTAGATAAAAATGGGGTATTGGTGGAAAATGAGTAAAAATGCTGGAGATGAAGGTGTGGGAATAAGCAATGAAAATAGAACTAGAAAAAAGAAAAGTCTAGCAGAATAATTCCAAACATAAAAGTTAGTAACAATATGTAAAGTTAAAAAAGAGAGAGGATGAAGATGAAGTGGAGATGGACGTGGGGAAGATGGACGTGGGGAAGATGGACGTGGGGAAGATGGACGTGGGGAAGATGGACGTGGGGAAGGTGAAAGGGAAAGCTGGTTGGTGGGTGGGTGGGGGATGCCATGAGGGGAGCAGCATGGGAGGGAACAGGATGGGAAAGACGAGGCTGTGGGAAGATGATGAGGTGGAGGGTGAAGAGGAGGGTGAGCTGAAAAGATATTAATGGTTGGAAGTCTGAGAAAAACAGGAACCCGAATGATATGAGAAGAGGAAAGAAATGACGGGGGGGAGTTAGGACTGGAGAGGTTGTCAAACGTGTTTTCCTTGGGGGGGGGGGATGACAGATGGAGCAGCGAAAATATCAAAGTATGAGACAAAGTACCGAGCTGGTATACCAAGATGTAAAGTAGTTAAAGTTGTCAGACAGTGTTACTTCAGCATTCCTTATGTCTCTGCAAAGAGAGAGAAAGTCTCTGCACGAGTAATTGCCGAGCTCAACTATATACATACAGTAGTTTCCATCCCAGCGCCTCGATTTTTGCTTGGTTTTAGCACTAAGAGTTGGCCTTAGAGTTAATGCAACAGAAAGATTATAGTGTGGAGAACGAAAATACAAAATTATTGAAGAACAAAGTTCAAACCTGCAGAGAAATGGATAAGGCGGCAATGGAAAAGCACAGACTACCGCGTATATGTGATAGAATGCGTGACATTTATTAAAAAAAAATAATAAAACCGTAAAATAAAGTACTGATATATAACTAGGAGGGAGTGGCAGGAAGAGCTGAAAAAAATGTGAAGCCCGATTTGGTGGCATAAAAGAAAAAGGAAAAAGAACAAACAAAGGGCGAAGCAAAAGTTTGAGGAAAAAGGAAGTGGTGAGGCTGAAAAAATATCAGGCGCGTTACTGTGCTATCAATGAAACTCAGACTGACTGAAATAAGTGTGAAAGGAAAAAAATATGAACATTATAGAGTTAATACGGTCAAGAAGGAGTAAGGAAGAAAGGACAGGGGAGAACTTCAGAAAAGGATCTGTTATCAAGCATGTTATGACGGCATCAAAGGATCTGTCACTAGGAATAAAAAGAACAGGAAGAAAACAAGTATGGAGCGACTATACTAGACAGTATCAATGAAATAATAGGTGCGTAGGGAGGAAAATAAGAAATTATCAATCGTGATATCATGGAATAAAAACAACCGTGATACTGACAAAACACAGCGGCTGAAAACACTGGACAGTATCCAAAGTTGTGAACTAAAGGACTGATGTGGAGGGAGTCAGAAAAATGGAAAGGGGGGGGGGGGCTTGTATAAGAAAGTATCAAGCTTGTTTTGCCATTAAGGAATTGACTACGTTGAAAGTTTGTTTTTAATGAATAGATTAGGAGGTAGTCTCAACAGAGGAAGAATGCAGAAGAGATGAGAATTAGTTAGGTTCGTTATTGCGAAAACAAATTAAACTGAATAAAACGAGGAATGCAACAGAAGCATATATATAAAAGGGATTAGAGCTCATACAACGTTGTGGAGGTAGCCTGTGGAATCGAGGAAAGACACATTGAGAATGGATGGAAAAATTATAAACTCCGTAGCTGTTGCAATAATAAACAGAGATGGAAATGAAAAGAAGTATCCAGCAACAAATTACAGAGTTAATAAACAAACTATCAGCGATTCTGATGAAAGGGGGAAAGACGAGAATTTACTAAACCTATTACTCAGATAACAAAATTCTGTAATATTAGAATGAGAATTATATGCACTATGAAAACTAATGAAATATACACAGGCGAAGTAAATAGGAATGATGTGGATAAATTTGACTGAAGAGAAATAAGGGAAGTAGAATTATTTTGTTTTATGGCATGCTCAAATAAGTTGCAATGGCGAGAGAGAGAGAGAGAGAGAGAGAGAGAGAGAGAGAGAGAGAGAGAGAGAGAGAGAGAGAGAGCTAATAACATAACCCAAATATAATCAAGTGAAACAAAATACTAAAATAAAATAAACCGTTGCCTAATAACATGGAAGTTTTTCAGTCTGACGTACATTTACCCACTCAAACACAAACATTTACATCATATCCTTTTACGCTGACACACACATTAAGCTTAACTGTTCCGGTTTGTCTGATTCTTCCTTGTACCTCTCTCTCTCTTTCTCTCTCTCTCGGTCAGTCTATCACTCATTCGGTCACTCTTACCGTCACTATCTCCCACACTTTCATTTCACTCTCACTTGCATACTCTCTCACTCCCTCTCTTCTATTCTCTGGCTCATATATTAATTCATTAACTCTCATATTTACTGACTTGCATATCCGATGTCCTTTTCTCTCACGTACTTATACACTTGTATTTAATCATCCTCGTACACCTTTATACACAACCTTCCCAGTCACTGACGCACACATACAAAATAAAACATTAACAGATATATTACAGTTGGTCATGAAATTTCACAACTGACAGCAAACCCTTTTCTGTATCCTCCTACTTTCTCTATACTCATTTCAAAGCCAAAGGTGGCTGTTGTGTATACATACGCAACGACTTATCTTGCTCTCGTGTTCCTGAACTTGATTCTTCTGAATTCTCCACTCTCTGGCTTCGGCTTTCCTGTCATTCTCTGACTAAATATATCTGTGCTGTTTACTTATCCCCTAATTCTACTGACTATCAAAAATTCTTCGACTATCTTACTTCTACGATGGAACACATTCTGTCCATTTCTCCTTTCTCTGAAATCTCCATTCTAGGATATTTCAATGTTCACCACCACCTTTGGCTCTCCTCTCCTTTCACGGATCCACCTGGTGAACAAGCCTACATCTTTTCTATCCTTAATGACCTAGAGCAGCTTGTACAGCACCCTACCCGTATCCCTGACCGCCTTGGAGAGAGCTCCAACATACTTGACATCTTCCTCACAACTAATCCTTCTGCCTACTCTGTTAATCTTTTCTCTCCGTTGGGCTCCTCCGATCACAACCTTATTACCTTAACCTGTCCTATCGCTCCAGTACGGCCTGCGGACCCTCCAGGGAAACGTCGTCTCTGGCATTTTGGAGCTGCGGACTGGGAGGCCCTCAGGCAGTACTTCTTTGATTTTCCCTGGAATGATTATTGCTTCCATGGCCGCGAGCCATCTGAGTGTGCCTTGCGCATTACGGAGGTTATTCTCTCGGGCATGGAAGCATACATTCCTTTCTCATATCCTTTGACTAACGCAAGAAAGCCTTGGTTTAATCACGCTTGTTCTAATGCTGTCCGCAACAAGGAGAAGGCCTACAAAAGGTACCGGAGCCAACCCACCCCTGAATCACATAATCTTTACGTTTCTGCCCGGAATCGTGCTAAGTCTGTTCTTTGCTTTACTAAAAAAAATTTCATCCATACTAAATGCTCTCAACTCTCCAACTCGAATTCTTCCCGCTCCTTCTGGCACCTTGCCAAAAATCTTTCTAACAACTTTACCTCATCATCCTTCCCTCCTCTTTTCTACTCTGATGGTTCTGTAGCTATTTCTTCTACTGATAAAGCAGATCTCTTCGCACAGACTTTCTCCTCCAATTCCACCTTAGACGATTCCGGTGCTGTTCCTCCATCACTTCCCCCCTCTGACTTCCTCATGGCTGACATTAAAATTTCTTCAGTTGATGTATTTTCTGCCATTACTGGCCTCAATACTAACAAGGCATATGGGCCTGATGGGGTCCCTCCTGTTGTTCTCAAAAACTGTGCTTCTGTGCTTACACCCTGCCTAGGCAAACTATTTCGCCTTTGTCTGTCAACTTGTACCTTTCCTTCTTGCTGGAAGTTTGCTCTCATTCAGCCAGTCCCAAAGAAGGGTGACCACTCCCAACCCTCCAACTATCGTCCAATTGCTTTAACGTCCTGTATTTCAAAAGTTTTCGAGTCAATTCTTAATAAAAAAATTTTAAGGCATCTTTCCTATCACAACCTTCTTTCCGATTGTCAGTATGGGTTCCGTCAGGAGACGCTCCACTGGCGATCTTCTCACCTACCTTTCAGACTCCTGGTCATCCTCCTTTCGGGACTTTGGCGAAAGCTTTGCCATTGCACTTGACATCTCAAAGGCTTTCGATCGAGTCTGGCATAAATCTTTAATTTCCAAACTGCCCTCCTACGGTTTCTATCCTTCTATCTGTGCCTTCATCGCTAGCTTCCTTTCTGGTCGTTCTATAGCCGCTGTCATAGACGGCCATCGTTCTTCTCCTAGATCTATCAACAGTGGTGTTCCTCAGGGCTCTGTCCTATCACCAACTCTCTTCCTTTTATTCATCAATGATCTTCTAAGCTGTACATCTAACCCTATCCACTCATACGCTGATGACTCCACCCTTCACCTTTCCATTCGGTTCCCGCAACGCCCATCTCAACAGTTACTTCAAGAAACAAGGGATGAGGCTATGGCACACCTAATGTCTGACTTGGCTCATATCTCTGACTGGGGTAAAAATAATATGGTTGTCTTTAATGCATCTAAGACTCAGTTCTTACACCTATCAACCCAACAAAATCTTCCACAGGTATACCCACTAATGTTTAATAATATTCAGCTTCATCCTGCATCATCTTTGAACATGCTTGGGGTTTCATTTACTCGGGACTTATCTTGGAAAGATCATATTACATCTCTTGTAAAATCTGCTTCCAAGAGATTGGGTGTGCTAAGCCGACTCCGCTCTTTCTTTACCCCTGCACAATTGTTGACTCTATACAGGGGTTTTATCCGCCCCTGTGTGGAGTACAACTCTCATGTGTGGGGAGGCTCCCCACATACAGCTCTTCTCAATAGGGTGGAGTCAAAGGCTTTTCATCTCATTAACTCTCCTCCTCTTACTGACTCCCTTCAACCTCTGTCTCTTCGCCGCACTGTTGCATCTTTATCTCTTTTCTATCGCTACTTTAATGGTCACTGCTCCTCTGAACTGTCTGCTTGCATTCCTCCACCTCTACGACGGGCGCATAGCACCCGTCTGGCAGCAAACTCTCATCCCTTTTCTGTCCAACTCTCTAATGCAAGAGTTAACCGTTACTCCCAGTCTTTCATTTATGCAACAGGTCAGCTCTGGAACTGTCTCCCTCTGTCTGTATTTCCTGCTGCCTATGATCTCCAGTCTTTCAAACATAGTGTGTCCAGGCATCTCAAAATGATCGGATCTTGAATTTGGCTCTCTGTTGTATTTTGTTTTTCTCTTGGAGGGAACTGTCACTGCGGGCTCATGGCCTTTGGTTCCTTCTTCCTCGCATAAAAAAAAAAAATAATAACTTACATTTACATTGGCAGAAGATTTTTTTTTTAGTAAGAGTAATAATAAGTGTAGAGTAAATATTTACAAATTGGCAAATTACCATTTGTGTTCAAGATATATGCATTTATGAATAATTACATCGCCAGTAATAAGTAAAGAAACACTGACACCCACACGGACACTTATAAATTTACTTATGTTCATAAATACTCAGATATTTATCACATCATATAAGTTTCATACATTTTCATTGAAATACAGTAATTATTTGCACCTAAACATTTATCTCTTCTAACGTGAACAGAACAAACAAACGCGCACGCACGCACGCACGCACGCACACGCACGCACACACACACACACACACACACACACACACACACACACACACACACACACACACACGCAATGTACAACTACAAAACGAACATGGAAGGCTACACGGTTATAAAAGTTAACATTAGCAGATAATAAGCCAGTAAGCATGAACAGTGACATCCACTGACACCCACTTATCTCTCATATCCACATAATTGGCTGGCCCACACAGGCATGGCCAAAAACACACTGACAAACACTAATATGCCATAAACAGTGGTGCCAAGGCCTCCTCTAAGTCAACAGGCCTGGGGGTGAGATTGATCAAGTCACACGGGGAGACGGCGCGTGCCTGCAGCTGGTCGCAAATTCTCTCTCTCTCTCTCTCTCTCTCTCTCTCTCTCTCTCTCTCCTTTAATTTGATTATGTGTTTATTGCAATTATCATTAATTAAACCCACTATTTTGTCTACTTTACTGTGTTTTTAATGGATTTATTTACATAGATTCAGTTTAATATAACCCTACGTCATAGAAACCTATTACTTGTATATAAGAAGAGCTTATTTATTTATTTATTTTTTTAAAAATATATAAGTAGAAAAAACTAACAAATTGTAAAGACTCATCACATTTTGTTTTACTGGTTTGAAAAACACCATCAACCACTGTCAAACAAAATTATTGTTATATCATTATTATAAAACATTTTACCACCGTTAGGCCTACTCTCATGGGACAATATCAGCATCTCACAAAACAAAACACAAAATTATATGCATAGTATACAAGTAGGTCTAAAACAGTATTACGTACTATCACATTTCCTTTAATGTTTCCTTAGTTTTAGTCATATAAATCAAGGTATCATTTGTGGTAGGTGGGGGCGCTCACCATCCACTCACTTGATGTAGTGCTGCTCTCGGGTGTCTGCCCTTTCCTCTCCTCCATTCTTCTTTCCTTCCATCCTCTTCTGTCTTTCTTTCCTTCATTCTTTCCTCTTTCTTCTGCCTGCGGGTGACTTTACACTCGCTCTTGTGTCTTTCTTTCCTTCATTCTTTCCTCTTCCTTCTGCCTGTGGGTAACTCTACACTGAGTGACAAGCCAAATGGTTTTCTGTACCCCAGGAAACCATTTACTACGCTGGGTGGTAACCATATAACCAGATTTTGGCTCCTGGTGGCTTAGTGGGTAATAAATGTGCTTCAATCGGATTGAGCCGGTGAAGGTTTATATCCAAAGGGTGGTTGGGGTTATTGCTCACGTAATACCACTCAAGGATGAGTGAGGCTTGTCACTCTCATCTTAAATGCCAGGACCAACTTTCCTAGCCCCGGGCTCCTACGCTTCTCATGGGGCAACGTAGGATTAGATGATGGATGGATGGATGGATCAAAGTATCATCTTACTTTAACCAGGAAATAATGAATTGAATTGAATTGTGAGGGAAAACCAGCGCCAAGCGAAGAAGGCTATATGGCAGCACTACATCAAGTGAGTGGATGACGGACACCCCACATACCACTTATAATGAGAGCTTGGATGTAAGTGTGGGTTGGTTGTGGTATATGACGTTACGCCAGTGGAGGCGGAGGGATGGATAGTCAACAAGTAAGGTCATTGAAGAAGAATAAGGAGGGGCAGCATCATTCAGTGGTTTTCCAACATCAGATTTACGTATCATCATAGCTACCTTTAATCCCCTGCTATTTGCCTTGTTATACGCCTTTTCCACAGCCTTAGATGCTACAAACATCTTTTGATCCTCCTCACATGCCTTCCCCATAACCTGCGGTAATACAAACATTTGATCCTCTCATCCCATACACACAGAAAACCATATTCATATTCATTACCTACAGTTTGCCATTATTTTTCCACGTACCTTTCGTATTAAATAATTTTTCTCAAGATTCGCATGGATAAAATGAAATTCGATTTGCGTACAGCAGCGTAAATAAGCAAAACTCCGTATGAAGCCGCACACTTTTTCTTCTACCCGAAAAATACGATTACTTTTCTAAAACTGTGTTTTTAAAGGAAAAATTAATTTACAAGCCGTCATTTTTATCATCTTTCTCATCAAAGTAAATACCTTTGTCACCCAAACCTGGTCTTTCATAACCAATATATTCTTAGTAATTGCATTACATTCCAAATTTCAAATAAAATATGAATTGGAGTTAAAACCACTGATTTAGGAACCAAAGATTCAAACAGCGTACTCACCAAAATACCACTGCTGTGATGTTTTCCATGTCAACTGGATTCTGTATTTTTCCCCACACTCACTTCATTCTGGGTCTCTATAGACTTGATTCGCTACTGAGTACCTACTGTCTTTGTTTTACTGTCATTCCCGATTCTATCATACTTGTTTTTTTTTACCTCTTTCCACCTTCTTCTTCAACCTTTTGGTGTTCTCTTCCGTTTTTTTTTTTTTTTTTTTTCCCCACTCCTACTTGTCTTTTCACTCGTTCCTCTCTTCTTTTCCCAGTTTCTTAATATTAGTTTCAAGTTAGGCAAATAGTTCTTGGAAAATTGTTTGATTCCCAATCTTTTTCCATTACTGATCCAGGTTTTAACATTACTCGAGCCTCCAAAGAAAATAACATTCTTTTTCCTCATCTCGTAATTTTTTCCTCTATTTTTTTCTTTCCTGTCTTTTTTCTCATTTTCCTCTATCTTTCTTCCGTCTCTCCACTGCTTTCTCTCTCTCTAAATGATTTCACGTTTTAAAAATTTTCTTGGAAACTATTTGATTCGTATTTACTTTCCCCTATTGTCTGATATTTTAAGACCACTACCACATCACTTAAGCTTCCAAACAACACTGACTGACGTGAGGCCGTGGACCACGGCGTCTGGGCAATGGAGGGGCTCAGTAATTGAAGCAGTTGTATTGAAACAATTCGCACACTGACCCGGAACAACTTCAAATTTAATCCCATCCACCACGTAACATGAGCTTCCAAACACCTCTAACTAGGAGGTGATTCTGTAGGTGATTGTAGGGCGGTTCATAATTATACACTTTACTGGGACACTTTGGTCACTAAAAGGGAAGATAGTGTTATGATTCCTTAAAAGATGGCGTTCATTGTCACCATGTTGTTGTCTGCATTGTTTACATCCAGGAATATACACACGCAAGAGTGATGGCTAGAGTGGGTGTTCGGGCGAAGTAATTGTCAGCACTCTGTCTCAAGTCTCTATACCTGAAAAAGATGATTTACAATAATTAGCAATAGACACTATTAAAAACATAATTATGTAGATGACAACTACTAGTTGTGTCAAACTCCTGAACAAGTTCAACAAATTTACGGTTAAGTAAAATCATAAATGACTGAGATGACCAAAGATAATCTCTGATGGCATATGAAATACTATGGTGATCTTGGTATTAGTTTTCATACGTTGAAATAATTATTTAATAATGAGGGTAAAAACATCGTGAATGACGCTTTACTGAAATCCTTGTTCAATATGAATTACTGTTTTAAAAGATTGGTTACCTAAAGAATATTAATGGGTCATTTACATAAAAACAAACACAATATTACACGAGGTGGAAGCTGTAGAACTCTGATTACCTTCTGTCAATTACTTTTGTAATACTGTTTGGTGTTGTGTGCTGTAGTGTGATGTGGTGTGTTACCACGTGGTGTGGTGTTCCTAAATTTTACGGGAGTGAAGAAAATCCGAAAATCATTAGTGAGAGACGGACCGTCAGGATCACTCCTAGAGATGCTTCCTTATGAATAAATGGTGGGGGGGAGGTACGAGAGAGCCACCTAAGCTTACACAATTAAAGCCTACAGACTAACAACACGCGACAAAACTTTTCCGCACCGCCTCCTTCTACGCATCCATTCAGCATGTATGTAAAAGTATCCTGCTCATTACTGGGTTACAGATGTAGCCCAGCCAGCACACACATGAGCATGCAAACACACTCATATCATACACATGAACTTGAATATTCCAGCAATAATGAGCCAGTATGTACACCCCACACCTCACAGCACACAGCAACACTTACATTGCCATCATCCACACACTACATGTACACCCCACACCTCACAGCACACATCAACACTTACACTGCCATCATCCACACACTACATGTACACCCCACACCTCACAGCACACGCCAACACTTACACTGCCATCATCCACACACTACATGTACACCCCACACCTCACAGCACACACCAACACTTACACTGCCATCATCCACACACTACATGTACACCCCACACCTCACAGCACACACCAATACTTACACTGTCATCATCCACACAATTCAAGTACACCCCGCACAATAAGCAGGCGAAAGCAGAATATGTTTACTAATTCTGATACACGAGAAGAAGCCCTTTGATATGTTTTTTTTGTTTGTTTTCTTTGAAATAACCCTTCCGTAACAATTAACCTTATCACTACGATGACGTCTTTATTTTCTTGTTTTTATTCCGCTTAGAAAACTCGTATTTCGTTGGAAAAGTGTATCATGGTCTTCATTAATCCATTCACTACTCGGATGGTGCTGGAGGAGAACACCTTCAAGCGGTGGCACCACTATAACCCGGGGGGCACCACTGCCTGCTTATACAAACGTCCCTCAACTCCCTCCCTGACCCCCCATGCGTAGGAATGGCGGACTACAGAAGAAAGGCGAGTTCAGCTTACAGTCCACCGGTTTCATTTTCAAATGAGCCCAGGGTCACAACAGTAACAACGACGTTCGGTTTCATTTTCAAATGAGCCCAGGGTCACAACAGTAACAACGACCTTCGGTTTCAGTTTCAAATGAGCCCAGGGTCACAGCAGTAACAACGACCTTCGGTTTCAGTTTCAAATGAGCCCAGGGTCACAACAGTAACAACCAGTGACTATATACACGTGTATATAGTGACTATATACACGTGTATATAGTCACTGGTAACAACGACGTTCGGTTTCAGTTTCAAATGAGTCCAGGGTCACAACAGTAACAACCAGTGACTATATACACGTGTATATAGTGACTATATACACGTGTATATAGTCACTGGTAACAACGACGTTCGGCTCTTCATAGAACAATAAAATCGTATGAGGAGAGAAAGTCACAATTAAACAGACATCCTCGGGCTGAGTAGGTAAATCTTTTGATTACGCACGATTTATCATTGTTACATCGAGTCAGTGGATGGTATCATGGTGGGTCCCCCCACTTGACCCTATTCAGAATACTGTCTGAATATCTAAGAAAAGCCATGCAACAAGGGACAGTGCGTGGTGTGAGAACCTACAAGACTACTGTAATTAGTAAATGGTTGTAGTGCATGAACTAAAATCGCCAGAAAAAGAAACTGTAGCTGAGTAGAAACATGACGTGTAATGGAAGAATTATACCCTCGTCCTGAATATGTTTATTGTGAGGATGAAATAATTTCACCCAAGTCTAGATCCTATTCACATACCCGAAGTGGGTCTAGGAATGAAAAAGTACATCCTCATAAGTAAACTAAGTTTCTTTAAGCCTGAATAGTTCCTCATTTTGAATGTATCACGACACTGCAGAACAAAACACATGGTCAGTAATGCTTCTTATAACACGACTCAGACGGTCATTTGTTACAATGCCACCACTTCCACCAACACTTGACTAAGGTGATGCGATCTGTAAAGAATAAACGAAAGCAAAAAGTGGCACGTAAATATTTGCGATACAGTGAGTACAAGAGGCATAATGGCACTGGATGAGGGAACACTGGCTGGCCCACTAAGTACTGAATTCCAATCTGTCCAGGCTGGTGGACTGGACTGTGCAAGGTGTGACAAGCGTTTATGATTGGCTTTGTGTTCATAAAGGTGAATATCGACGAAAAGAATACTGGAGAAATCTTGAATGTGAAACACACGGACAACCAGTGTAAAGAATGCAATTCAAGGGATCTCCAGAGGCAACGGGAGAATGTAAATAGTTAATCATCTACCACCACCTAGATGTGACACATGAAAGAAAGAGAGAGAGAGAGAATCACTCCCCTCTTACGGTATCTGTTCTTCTTCTGTGCCTTCATCTCCAAATTTCTTTCTGGTCATTCTATACCTGCTGTTATAGACGGCCACCGTTCTTCTCCTTGGAGTATCAGTAGTACTGTTCCTTAGGGCTTTGTCCTATCACCAGCTCTCTTCCTTCTATTCATCAATGAGCATCATAGCTGTACATCTAACTCCAATCACTTATACGCCCCTTACATTTCCATCCATTTCCCGCAGCTTCCATCTCAGCAGTTACTTCAACAAACAAGGGGTGAGACAATGGTATAATTAATGCCTTACTTGGCTCGTATCTCTGATTAGGGTAAAAGCAACCTTGTTGTTCTTAATGCATCAGAAACTCAGTTCTTACATCCTTCGACCCGTCAAAATCTACCGCAGGAATATCCCCTAACTTTAAACAATACTCAACTCAATCCTGCATCATCTCTGAAAATACCTGGGGTTTCATTCTCAAGGGATATATCTTGGAAACATCATATTACCTCTCTCGTAAAATCTGCTTCCAAGAAATTAGGCGTGCTAAGCCAACTCCTTGCCTTCTTTACCTCTGTACAGTTGTTGACTTTATGAGGGGTTTTATTTGCCCTTGTGTAGATGTGGCCGCAGTGAAAATGGACCCAGGTTTGAATCCCCGTTGGGACAGGGAACAGTTTAGGGATCTGAATTTCATAAAGCAAACTTTACTGATCTTTCGAGAAAAAGTGCCGACATGTAGTAAAAATACCCCCATTATACCAATACACCAGACCTGTACGAAACAGTCTTAGCATAGATTCAGTGTGGTCGGGGGGTGTTAGCATCAGAGGGGTGACATGTATGTGTATGATATGCAGGAGGACTATTGGGCCTTGGGAGCAGACTGTGAAGCCTAAGCCCAGAGTCGGACGAACAAAAAAATAAAAATAAAATGTGGGGGGAGATTCCTCACATACAGCTCTTCTTAATAGGGTGGAGTTAAAAGCTTTCCGTCATTATCATTCTCCTCATCTTACTGGCTCCTTTCAACCTCTATCTCTTCGCCGCACTGTTGCATCTTTATATCTTTTCTATCGATACTTCAATGGTCACTGATCCTCTGAACTGTCTACTTGCATCCCTTCACCACTACGGCGGGTGGCAAAGCACCCGTCTAGCAGCAAACTCTCATCGCTTTTCTGTTCAACTCTGTAATTCAAGAGTTAATCTTTAATTCCAGTCTATCATGTATGCTATGGGTCAACTCTGGAACTGCTTTCCTTTGTCTGTATTTCCTACTACCTATGACCTCCAGTCTTTTAAACGCCAAGCATCTCGAAATGAACGGAAGTTGTCTCTCTATCATCTTTTTCACATTTTTCTTTGCGTGAACAATTTTCGGCCTTCTGACCTTCGATTCCTTCTTCCTTGCATTAAATATATATATATATATATGTCACGAATCAATTCGCGACATTTCCCTTTTGTGAGAAGCCACGAACTATTAGTGGAAAACTCACTGTGTATCGCTCAGTTAACCGTTTCTCTCTCCATTTCGGAGTATACTTTCAAAACATTCGTCACTTTCAAAAGTGACCGATTTAATGCACGTCACTAAGTGCTCTACTGAGCGATACTATTGTTCTTTATTGTTCGCCTCTGCTTCCCTCAACCGTTAGCCACGCCTTCTTCCGGTGGCTGGTGCGTCCTCCCTATACATTATTTGAATGCAGTCTAGTGTTTGTTGTGACGGAGGAAGGTCCTGTGCTCCAAGAAGTGTGAGAGGTCGCTAGCACCCAAGCTCCACTGAGACAGTTAATCCAGTCCTCCCACCCCCCGGGTGATACATAGCATTCATCGACTGGTATTTCCTTTTTGTATAATCCTAGTTTTAAGAGTTTAGTTAAGGTGTTTTTTCCTAGGCGTAAGTACAGTATTTAGCTTTTGTGTGAGTGAGTGCGTCTCATTAATTTGATTTGAAATGTAACGTTAAATTTATTTTTTTGTAATCAATAAATTTAACAGTTCTTTTCTTGAGCTTAATGTAAAGTAAAATCTTGTTTCATTTCTCCATAATTAAGCTTATTTTCCATATAGCTCCTAGCTTGCATAAACGTTTACTATTCATAACTGGTACTTAGACCAGTCTTGTTGTATTAACTTAAAATCCGTTGTGCCATAGGAGTTAAAGCATCAGCAAGGACCTGATTATTATTATTAGTACTAGTTATTTATTGTCAGGGGTGAAGTAACTTTCTCCAGAGGCTAACAGTACAGTAATTCAGCAATTGTGAGTAATTAGTCTCTGCTGTGTACTGTTGAGAAAGTTATAAATTCTCGTTCTTAGAGAATCGTAGCAAGTCAGCGTAAAGTAATCGTTGCTTGATGTAGCAAGACAATCATTGTCTCTGCTCTTCAATATTATTGAATATTATTATCAATTTAATTAATATTTAACCATTTATTTCAAAAAACACAGTGATATTATAAAAACCCCGTGACAATTGGCGACCTCATTCCAGGACATTAACTCCTAGCTCTAAAGCTATTCACGAGATAGTGCTCACTCATTCATATTTAGGTATTTATCATTAAAGTTTATAGGCACAAGCTTACTGGTGTTTACCCTTAATTTAGCAAGTGAATTTTGCTTTATTAATCAATAGAATACTTAACTCTAGTTTATTTTTGGTAACGCCAGACGATTTTATTCGCTTCTGGGAAGTCGCCGTACCCATTGTGTTTATTATTGAGTCTTCCCAGTCATTTACACTTTTGATTTATTCTTTGCCAGTTAACCGGATAAGACTGGTCACCACTAGCTTGTGTCTGTACTCTTTACTTGTGTTTATTAGTATTCGTCGCTAAGCAGTCAGTACTCAGTTTCGGTTACTTAGTAAATTGAGCTAGCATCATGGCTACTACTGTATTTTTACAGGAAGCCAAAGAAATGGGTCTTTTGGACCCAACCGAAATTAAAGAGTATATACTCTCACGGCATAATCAGGAGCAAGAACGTGAGAAAGATGCTCGTGAAGAGCGTAGGATTCAGCGCAAATACGAGCGAGAACAACGCGAACACGAGTTACAAAAAGAGCGAGAACAGCGCGAATACGAGCGTGAACGACATGAACGCGAGCGAGAACAGCGCGAATACGAGCGTGCCGAACGTGAGGCACGAGAAAAACATGAACTTGAAGTGCTGAAGCTCAAGCGAGATTCCTTGGCTTCAGACACGTCTGGTGCAGTTGGTCCAAGCTCCACGAGCGTTCTCCCTGCACATGTCCTGGCGACCCCACGCATCAAGCTTCCTTCATACAAGGAAAGCGAGCGAATTGA
This sequence comes from Coenobita brevimanus, assembly GCF_032717465.1. Lineage (NCBI taxonomy): Eukaryota > Metazoa > Arthropoda > Malacostraca > Decapoda > Coenobitidae > Coenobita > Coenobita brevimanus. The sequence continues at coordinate 15,982,077 of NC_137067.1, read as the reverse complement.
GCCGTACATAGCTCGTTTTGAGGACATGGCAGACTTATATCAACTGGATGAGGCAGCTAAGCGGCTTCAGTTTCTTAGCCTATTTGAGGGCCCTGCCCTCGATATTCTCCACAGAATTCGTGGAGACAATCTCACATATGAGATGATGAAAGCTGCACTCATTAAGGCGTATGGTCTCACAGTAGACGATGCCAAAGTTCAGTTCATGCGAGCTCGTCTCCAAGACAAGGAGACAGCTGTTCAGTTCCTTGATCGTCTCACAGCTTACTTAAATGAGTGGATGGAGAAAGATGAAACTCCTTCCACGCGTGAGGGGATAATTGACCTTATGCTGCGTACACAGCTAGAGAGGTCGTGGCCTGCTGAGCTCATAGCACAGCTTAAGATCTGCCAGGTGAAAGATGCCAGCCAAATGGCAGAGAAGGCTGACGCATTCTTTACTGCATACGGGTATCAAACTCGTAAGCAAAACACCTGGAACAGAAAACCTGATAAATCTGGGAAATCGTCTCAGACTGAATCCCAGCACCAAGGCCGTTCTCAGAGTAATGGCCAAGGTCCAAGCAAACCGCAGAAGGACCAGGGGCAAAATACACAGCAACCTGCTTGGAAGCGGTACAACAAGTACCCTAACCAGCAGCAGTATCAGCCACGCTACCGACCGTCGGGACAAACTTTTTCACCACCAGCTCAAAAGAGGCAGGAAGCGAATGCAGCCTTCATTCCTCAGCAGCAGCACGGTGGTCACGTCCCTACCAGTGTGGGTACTTCCCCACAGTTCACTAGTCCCACAGTGACAGTGAACCCCCCTCCACAGATGGCCAATGTTCCATCTCCTTATAATTCTCAAGGCACAATGTTCGCCGCATCAATTCAGCAGCCTCATGAATGGCTAGCTGCTTCCTCCACAGGCCCTCCCACAGGTGACAGTACCTTCCTTGTACAGCCAGGGTTTGTGGGAGACATTCCTGTGAAGGTCCTGAGAGACAATGGTTCCTCAGGTTGCTCTGTTAAGCAGAGTTTAGTTCGGCCTGAGCAGTATACAGGTCGACAGATCCATGCAAACCTTATTGATGGATCAGTGAGATTGTTCCCTGAGGCATGTATCCAGGTGGCATCTCCATTTTATATTGGTATGACACTTGCAGTTGTCATGCCAGAACCTCTATTTGACTTTATAGTAGGCAATATTCAAGGAGTCAAGGATAGTTGCTCCGATGATGACACTACTCAGACTTCGGCTGCTGCGGTAACACGAGCCATGACTGAGGCTCCAGACTGTGTCACCCCAGTGATCATTGAATCGCCGCAAAATCTGACGTGTAGTCAACTTGTTGTACAAGAACAACATTCTGACCCGACACTTGCTGCCGTTCGGAACAAACAAAAGGGTCGAGTGATTAAGTATTCAAGGGGGGGTCGAGCCAAGTTCCTTCGCAAACAAGGACGGCTCTACCATGAGTCACGAACACCCGAGGGCGAGGTTCGACTGCAGTTTGTCGTTCCCGCCAAGTACCGCCTAGCAGTGTTACAATGGGGTCATTGTTCAGCCTCAGGAGGTCACATGGGAAAAAGGAAGACCCAGGGCCGTATCCGAGCTGACTTTTTCTGGCCAGGGATGGGACGGGACATAGATAGTTTTGTCCGTTCTTGCAGTGTGTGCCAAAGTATCACCACTAATCAGGGACATGCCCTTCCTGTGCCATTTGTAACTACACCTGTAATCTCTGAGTCAGTTGAGAGACAGGGTAGTGGTGAAGTGGGTGCAGACCTGACGTCTTGCCCATTGGCCCCACAGGACACATTATGTCCAGGGCCTGTACATACATATTATGTACCGTAAGTTAATGGGGAAGTTGAGAGGCGACTTGAGGCTATGGAAGACCCAAGTTTGCACAAGGATTCTCAGCTTCCCGATACTAATGTAAGTACTGTAGGTTAAGGGGGAAGTTCGAGAGAGAACTCCGCAGAGGCGACTTGAGGCTATGGAAGACCCAAGTTTGCACAAGGATTCTCAGCTCCCCGATACTAATATAAGCACTGTAGGTTAAGGGGGAAGTTCGAGAGAGAACTCAGCAGAGGCAACTTCAGGCTATGAAGACCCAAGTTTGGACAAGGATTCTCAGCTCCCCGATACTAATATAAGCACTGTAGGTTAAGAGGGAAGTTCGAGAGAGAACTCCGCAGAGGCGACTTGAGGCTATGGAAGACCAAAGTTTGCACAAGGATTCTCAGCTTCCCGGTACTTATATAAGTATTGTATTGTAGGTTAAGGGGGAAGTGAGAACTCCGCAGAGGCGACTTCAGGCTATGGAAGACCCAAGTTTGCACATGGATTCTCAGCTTCCCGGTACTAATATAAGTATTGTACTGTAGGTTAAGGGGGAAGTTCGAGAGAGAACTCCGCAGAGGCGACTTGAGGCTATGGAAGAGCCAAGTTTGCAAGGATTCTCAGCTCTCCGATACTAATATAAGTACTGTAGGTTAGGGCACAGGTTGAGGACCCGTGTGCGGTTCGAGGCTATGGAAGACCCGAGGTTGCACAGGGATTCTCAACTTGCTGACATAATAGTGTGCTATAATTAATGGCGACCTCGAATGTACGAAGCTTAGGCTGTCACTCGTATTTTTCAGCCAGAGCGTACTTTTCGTAGCATGTACTGATTGATAGGCAGAGAGAGTAATTGTAACTTAATAAGAATTTTGTCTCATTGACACTTTTGATGCTCCTCCTCAATTGGTTTTGCAGGTTCAGCAATGAGTGTAGCAGTTTTGCTGTGCGGACCAGCTGATCGTCTGCCGTACGCTGCCGCCTCTTCTCCTCTGCCTTCGTCGTCGCCATGTTATTATTTACTATGTCATTTTACGCGTAGGTACAGTTACACTACAACTGTCACACCTACACCGTGTATTACATACACCACGCTACACAACAATTAGTTGTCAGTGTAAATGTAGCGACTTTTCGCTCAGTTTGACCTGAGTACAGGATTTTCACCGTCGTCACGGAGTTTTTCCCTCAAGCTTGCTTCTATTAACGTAAATACGAGGTTTTTTCGCTCACTGGCGACTGCGACTTTCTCCTGTAGCATGATAGCACACACACCACAGTGTGAATCTTGTGTGAATGACTTAGGATGTGTACATATATATATATATATATCCACAAATTTTTTCCCATAAGGAAAAAATTTAATTTTGTAGGGGCGTAATGTCACGAATCAATTCACGACATTTCCCTTTTGTGAGAAGCCACGAACTATTAGTGGAAAGCTCACTGTGTATCGCTCAGTTAACCGTTTCTTTCTCCATTTCGGAGTATACTTTCAAAACATTCGTCACTTTCAAAAGTGACCGATTTAATGCACGTCACTAAGTGCTCTACTGAGCGATACTATTGTTCTTTATTGTTCGCCTCTGCTTCCCTCAACCGTTAGCCACGCCTTCTTCCGGTGGCTGGTGCGTCCTGCCTATACATTATTTGAATGCAGTCTAGTGTTTGTTGTGACGGAGGAAGGTCCTGTGCTCCAAGAAGTGTGAGAGGTCGCTAGCACCCAAGCTCCACTGAGACAGTTAATCCAGTCCTCCCACCCCCCGGGTGATACATAGCATTCATCGACTGGTATTTCCTTTTTGTATAATCCTAGTTTTAAGAGTTTAGTTAAGGTGTTTTTTCCTAGGCATAAGTACAGTATTTAGCTTTTGTGTGAGTGAGTGCGTCTCATTAATTTGATTTGAAATGTAATGTTAAATTTATTTTTTTGTAATCAATAAATTTAACAGTTCTTTTCTTGAGCTTAATGTAAAGTAAAATCTTGTTTCATTTCTCCATAATTAAGCTTATTTTCCATATAGCTCCTAGCTTGCATAAAAGTTTACTATTCATAACTGGTACTCAGACCAGTCATGTTGTATTAACTTAAAATCCGTTGTGCCATAGGAGTTAAAGCATCAGCAAGGACCTGATTATTATTATTAGTATTAGTTATTTATTGTCAGGGGTGAAGTAACTTTCTCCAGAGGCTAACAGTACAGTAATTCAGCAATTGTGAGTAATTAGTCTCTGCTGTGTACTGTTGAGAAAGTTATAAATTCTCGTTCTTAGAGAATCGTAGCAAGTCAGCGTAAAGTAATCGTTGCTTGATGTAGCAAGACAATCATTGTCTCTGCTCTTCAATATTATTGAATATTATTATCAATTTAATTAATATTTAACCATTTATTTCAAAAAACACAGTGATATTATAAAAACCCCGTGACAATTGGCGACCTCATTCCAGGATATTAACTCCTAGCTCTAAAGCTATTCACGAGATAGTGCTCACTCATTCATATTTAGGTATTTATCATTAAAGTTTATAGGCACAAGCTTACTGGTGTTTACCCTTAATTTAGCAAGTGAATTTTGCTTTATTAATCAATAGAATACTTAACTCTAGTTTATTTTTGGTAACGCCAGTCGATTTTATTCGCTTCTGGGAAGTCGCCGTACCCGTTGTGTTTATTATTGAGTCTTCCCAGTCATTTACACCTTTGATTTATTCTTTGCCAGTTAACTGGATAAGACTGGTCACCACTAGCTTGTGTCTGTACTCTTTACTTGTGTTTATTAGTATTCGTCGCTAAGCAGTCAGTACTCAGTTTCGGTTACTTAGTAAATTGAGCTAGCATCATGGCTACTACTGTATTTTTACAGGAAGCCAAAGAAATGGGTCTTTCGGACCCAACCGAAATTAAAGAGTATACTGTATACTCTCACGGCATAATCAGGAGCAAGAACGTGAGAAAGATGCTCGTGAAGAGCGTAGGATTCAGCGCAAATACGAGCGAGAACAACGCGAACACGAGTTACAAAAAGAGCGAGAACAGCGCGAATACGAGCGTGAACGACATGAACGCGAGCGAGAACAGCGCGAATACGAGCGTGCCGAACGTGAGGCACGAGAAAAACATGAACTTGAAGTGCTGAAGCTCAAGCGAGATTCCTTGGCTTCAGACACGTCTGGTGCAGTTGGTCCAAGCTCCACGAGCGTTCTTCCTGCACATGTCCTGGCAACCCCACGCATCAAGCTTCCTTCATACAAGGAAAGCGAGCGAATTGAGCCATACATAGCTCGTTTTGAGGACATGGCAGACTTATATCAACTGGATGAGGCAGCTAAGCGGCTTCAGTTTCTTAGCCTATTTGAGGGCCCTGCCCTCGATATTCTCCACAGAATTCGTGGAGACAATCTCACATATGAGATGATGAAAGCTGCACTCATTAAGGCGTATGGTCTCACAGTAGACGACGCCAAATTCAGTTCATGCGAGCTCGTCTCCAAGACAAGGAGACAGCTGTTCAGTTCCTTGATCGTCTCACAGCTTACTTAAATGAGTGGATGGAGAAAGATGAAACTCCTTCCATGTGTAAGGGGATAATTGACCTTATGCTGCGTACACACCTAGAGAGGTCGTGGCCTGCTGAGCTCATAGCACAGCTTAAGATCTGCCAGGTGAAAGATGCCAGCCAAATGGCAGAGAAGGCTGACGCATTCTTTACTGCATACGGGTATCAAACTCGTAAGCAAAACACCTGGAACAGAAAACCTGATAAATCTGGGAAATCGTCTCAGACTGAATCCCAGCACCAAGGCCGTTCTCAGAGTAATGGCCAAGGTCCAAGCAAACCGCAGAAGGACCAGGGGCAAAATACACAGCAACCTGCTTGGAAGCGGTACAACAAGTACCCTAACCAGCAGCAGTATCAGCCACGCTACCGACCGTCGGGACAAACTTTTTCACCACCAGCTCAAAAGAGGCAGGAAGCGAATGCAGCCTTCATTCCTCAGCAGCAGCACGGTGGTCACGTCCCTACCAGTGTGGGTACTTCCCCACAGTTCACTAGTCCCACAGTGACAGTGAACCCCCCTCCACAGATGGCCAATGTTCCATCTCCTTATAATTCTCAAGGCACAATGTTCGCCGCATCAATTCAGCAGCCTCATGAATGGCTAGCTGCTTCCTCCACAGGCCCTCCCACAGGTGACAGTACCTTCCTTGTACAGCCAGGGTTTGTGGGAGACATTCCTGTGAAGGCCTGAGAGACAATGGTTCCTCAGGTTGCTCTGTTAAGCAGAGTTTAGTTCGGCCTGAGCAGTATACAGGTCGACAGATCCATGCAAACCTTATTGATGGATCAGTGAGATTGTTCCCTGAGGCATGTATCCAGGTGGCATCTCCATTTTATACTGGTACGACACTTGCAGTTGTCATGCCAGAGCCTCTATTTGACTTTATAGTAGGCAATATTCAAGGAGTCAAGGATAGTTGCTCCGATGATGATGCTACTCAGACTTCGGCTGCTGCGGTAACACGAGCCATGACTGAGGCTCCAGACTGTGTCACCCCAGTGATCATTGAATCGCCGCAAGATCTGACGTGTAGTCAACTTGTTGTACAAGAACAACATTCTGACCCGACACTTGCTGCCGTGCGGAACAAACAAAAGGGTCGAGTGATTAAGTATTCACGTGGGGGTCGAGCCAAGTTCCTTCGCAAACAAGGACGGCTCTACCGTGAGTCACGAACACCCGAGGGCGAGGTTCGACTGCAGTTTGTCGTTCCCGCCAAGTACCGCCTAGCAGTGTTACAATGGGGTCATTGTTCAGCCTCAGGAGGTCACATGGGAAAAAGGAAGACCCAGGGCCGTATCCGAGCTGACTTTTTCTGGCCAGGGATGGGACGGGACATAGATAGTTTTGTCCGTTCTTGCAGTGTGTGCCAAAGTATCACCACTAATCAGGGACATGCCCTTCCTGTGCCATTTGTAACTACACCTGTAATCTCTGAGTCAGTTGAGAGACAGGGTAGTGGTGAAGTGGGTGCAGACCTGACGTCTCGCCCATTGGCCCCACAGGACACATTATGTCCAGGGCCTGTACATACATATTATGTACCGTAAGTTAAGGGGGAAGTTGAGAGGCGACTTGAGGCTATGGAAGACCCAAGTTTGCACAAGGATTCTCAGCTTCCCGATACTAATATAAGTACTGTAGGTTAAGGGGGAAGTTCGAGAGAGAACTCCGCAGAGGCGACTTGAGGCTATGGAAGACCCAAGTTTGCACAAGGATTCTCAGCTCCCCGATACTAATATAAGCACTGTAGGTTAAGGGGGAAGTTCGAGAGAGAACTCAGCAGAGGCGACTTGAGGCTATGAAGACCCAAGTTTGCACAAGGATTCTCAGCTTCCCGGTACTAATATAAGTATTGTACTGTAGGTTAAGGGGGAAGTTCGAGAGAGAACTCCGCAGAGGCGACTTGAGGCTATGGAAGACCCAAGTTTGCACAAGGATTCTCAGCTCCCCGATACTAATATAAGCACTGTAGGTTAAGGGGGAAGTTCGAGAGAGAACTCCGCAGAGGCGACTTGAGGCTATGGAAGACCAAAGTTTGCACAAGGATTCTCAGCTTCCCTTTACTAATATAAGTATTGTATTGTAGGTTAAGGGGGAAGTGAAAACTCCGCAGAGGCGACTTCAGGCTATGGAAGACGCAAGTTTGCACATGGATTCTCAGCTTCCCGGTACTAATATAAGTATTGTACTGTAGGTTAAGGGGGAGGTTCGAGAGAGAACTCCGCAGAGGCGATTTGAGGCTATGGAAGACCCAAGTTTGCACAAGGATTCTCAGCTTCCTAGTACTAATATAAGTATTGTACTGTAGGTTAAGGGGGAAGTTCAAGAGAGAACTCCGCAGAGGCGACTTGAGGCTATGGAAGACCCAAGTTTGCAAGGATTCTCAGCTCTCCGATACTAATATAAGTACTGTAGGTTAGGGCACAGGTTGAGGACCCGTGTGCGGTTCGAGGCTATGGAAGACCCGAGGTTGCACAGGGATTCTCAACTTGCTGACATAATAGTGTGCTATAATTAATGGCGACCTCGAATGTACGAAGCTTAGGCTGTCACTCGTATTTTTCAGCCAGAGCGTACTTTTCGTAGCATGTACTGATTGCTAGGCAGAGAGAGTAATTGTAACTTAATAAGAATTTTGTCTCATTGACACTTTTGATGCTCCACCTCAATTGGTTTTGCAGGTTTAGCAATGGGTGTAGCAGTTTTGCTGTGTGGACCAGCTGATCGTCTGCCGCACGCTGCCGCCTCTTCTCCTATGCCTTTGTCGTCGCCATGTTATTATTTACTATGTCATTTTACATGTAGGTACAGTTACACTACAACTGTCACACCTACACCGTGTATTACATACACCACGCTACACAACAATTAGTTGTCAGTGTAAATGTAGCGACTTTTCGCTCAGTTTGACCTGAGTACAGGATTTTCACCGTCGTCACGGAGTTTTTCCCTCAAGCTTGCTTCTATTAACGTAAATACGAGGTTTTTTCGCTCACTGGCGACTGCGACTTTCTCCTGTAGCAGGATAGCACACACACCACAGTGTGAATCTTGTGTGAATGACTTAGGATGTGTACATATATATATATATATATCCACAAATTTTTTCCCATAAGGAAAAAATTTAATTTTGTAGGGGCGTAATGTCACGAATCAATTCGTGACATTTCCCTTTTGTGAGAAGCCACGAACTATTAGTGGAAAACTCACTGTTTATCGCTCAGTTAACCGTTTCTCTCTCCATTTCGGAGTATACTTTCAAAACATTCGTCACTTTTAAAAGTGACCGATTTAATGCACGTCACTAAGTGCTCTACCGAGCGATACTATTGTTCTTTATTGTTCGCCTCTGCTTCGCTCAACCGTTAGCCACGCCTTCTTCCGGTGCCTGGTGCGTCCTGCCTATACATTATTTGAATGCAGTCTAGTGTTTGTTGTGACGGAGGAAGGTCCTGTGCTCCAAGAAGTGTGAGAGGTCGCTAGCACCCAAGCTCCACTGAGACAGTTAATCCAGTCCTCCCACCCCCCGGGTGATACATAGCATTCATCGACTGGTATTTCCTTTTTGTATAATCCTAGTTTTAAGAGTTTAGTTAAGGTGTTTTTTCCTAGGCATAAGTACAGTATTTAGCTTTTGTGTGAGTGAGTGCGTCTCATTAATTTGATTTGAAATGTAACGTTAAATTTATTTTTTTGTAATCAATAAATTTAACAGTTCTTTTCTTGAGCTTAATGTAAAGTAAAATCTTGTTTCATTTCTCCATAATTAAGCTTATTTTCCATATAGCTCCTAGCTTGCATAAACGTTTACTATTCATAACTGGTACTTAGACCAGTCTTGTTGTATTAACTTAAAATCCGTTGTGCCATAGGAGTTAAAGCATCAGCAAGGACCTGATTATTATTATTAGTATTAGTTATTTATTGTCAGGGGTGAAGTAACTTTCTCCAGAGGCTAACAGTACAGTAATTCAGCAATTGTGAGTAATTAGTCTCTGCTGTGTACTGTTGAGAAAGTTATAAATTCTCGTTCTTAGAGTATCGTAACAAGTCAGCGTAAAGTAATCGTTGCTTGATGTAGCAAGACAATCATTGTCTCTGCTCTTCAATATTATTGAATATTATTATCAATTTAAATAATATTTAACCATTTATTTCAAAAAACACAGTGATATTATAAAAACCCCGTGACAATTGGCGACCTCATTCCAGGATATTAACTCCTAGCTCTAAAGCTATTCACGAGATAGTGCTCACTCATTCATATTTAGGTATTTATCATTAAAGTTTATAGGCACAAGCTTACTGGTGTTTACCCTTAATTTAGCAAGTGAATTTTGCTTTATTAATCAATAGAATATTTAACTCTAGTTTATTTTTGGTAACGCCAGTCGATTTTATTCGCTTCTGGGAAGTCGCCGTACCCATTGTGTTTATTATTGAGTCTTCCCAGTCATTTACACTTTTGATTTATTCTTTGCCAGTTAACTGGATAAGACTGGTCACCACTAGCTTGTGTCTGTACTCTTTACTTGTGTTTATTAGTATTCGTCGCTAAGCAGTCAGTACTCAGTTTCGGTTACTTAGTAAATTGAGCTAGCATCATGGCTACTACTGTATTTTTACAGGAAGCCAAAGAAATGGGTCTTTCGGACCCAACCGAAATTAAAGAGTATATACTCTCACGGCATAATCAGGAGCAAGAACGTGAGAAAGATGCTCGTGAAGAGCGTAGGATTCAGCGCGAATACGAGCGAGAACAACGCGAACACGAGTTAGAAAAGAGCGAGAACAGCGCGAATACGAGCGTGAACGACATGAACGCGAGCGAGAACAGCGCGAATACGAGCGTGCCGAACGTGAGGCACGAGAAAAACATGAACTTGAAGTGCTGAAGCTCAAGCGAGATTCCTTGGCTTCAGACACGTCTGGTGCAGTTGGTCCAAGCTCCACGAGCGTTCTCCCTGCACATGTCCTGGCGACCCCACGCATCAAGCTTCCTTCATACAAGGAAAGCGAGCGAATTGAGCCGTACATAGCTCGTTTTGAGGACATGGCAGACTTATATCAACTGGATGAGGCAGCTAAGCGGCTTCAGTTTCTTAGCCTATTTGAGGGCCCTGCCCTCGATATTCTCCACAGAATTCGTGGAGACAATCTCACATATGAGATGATGAAAGCTGCACTCATTAAGGTGTATGGTCTCACAGTAGACGACGCCAAAGTTCAGTTCATGCGAGCTCGTCTCCAAGACAAGGAGACAGCTGTTCAGTTCCTTGATCGTCTCACAGCTTACTTAAATGAGTGGATGGAGAAAGATGAAACTCCTTCCACGCGTGAGGGGATAATTGACCTTATGCTGCATACACAGCTAGAGAGGTCGTGGCCTGCTGAGCTCATAGCACAGCTTAAGATCTGCCAGGTGAAAGATGCCAGCCAAATGGCAAAGAAGGCTGACGCATTCTTCGCTGCATACGGGTATCAAACTCGTAAGCAAAACACCTGGAACAGAAAACCTGATAAATCTGGGAAATCGTCTCAGACTGAATCCCAGCACCAAGGCCGTTCTCAGAGTAATGGCCAAGGTCCAAGCAAACCGCAGAAGGACCAGGGGCAAAATACACAGCAACCTGCTTGGAAGCAGTACAACAAGTACCCTAACCAGCAGCAGTATCAGCCACGCTACCGACCGTCGGGACAAACTTTTTCACCACCAGCTCAAAAGAGGCAGGAAGCGAATGCAGCCTTCATTCCTCAGCAGCAGCACGGTGGTCACGTCCCTACCAGTGTGGGTACTTCCCCACAGTTCACTAGTCCCACAATGACAGTGAACCCCCCTCCACAGATGGCCAATGTTCCATCTCCTTATAATTCTCAAGGCACAATGTTCGCCGCATCAATTCAGCAGCCTCATGAATGGCTAGCTGCTTCCTCTACAGGCCCTCCCACAGGTGACAGTACCTTCCTTGTACAGCCAGGGTTTGTGGGAGACATTCCTGTGAAGGTCCTGAGAGACAATGGTTCCTCAGGTTGCTCTGTTAAGCAGAGTTTAGTTCGGCCTGAGCAGTATACAGGTCGACAGATCCATGCAAATCTTATTGATGGATCAGTGAGATTGTTCCCTGAGGCATGTATCCAGGTGGCATCTCCATTTTATACTGGTACGACACTTGCAGTTGTCATGCCAGAGCCTCTATTTGACTTTATAGTAGGCAATATTCAAGGAGTCAAGGATAGTTGCTCCGATGATGACGCTACTCAGACTTCGGCTGCTGCGGTAACACGAGCCATGACTGAGGCTCCAGACTGTGTCACCCCAGTGATCATTGAATCGCTGCAAGATCTGACGTGTAGTCAACTTGTTGTACAAGAACAACATTCTGACCACACTTGCTGCCGTGCGGAACAAACAAAAGGGTCGAGTGATTAAGTATTCACGGGGGGGTCGAGCCAAGTTCCTTCGCAAACAAGGACGGCTCTACCGTGAGTCACGAACACCCGAGGGCGAGGTTCGACTGCAGTTTGTCGTTCCCGCCAAGTACCGCCTAGCAGTGTTACAATGGGGTCATTGTTCAGCCTCAGGAGGTCACATGGGCAAAAGGAAGACCTAGGGCCGTATCCGAGCTGACTTTTTCTGGCCAGGGATGGGACGGGACATAGATAGTTTTGTCCGTTCTTGCAGTGTGTGCCAAAGTATCACCACTAATCAGGGACATGCCCTTTCTGTGCCATTTGTAACTACACCTGTAATCTCTAGGTCAGTTGAGAGACAGGGTAGTGGTGAAGTGGGTGCAGACCTGACGTCTCGCCCATTGGCCCCACAGGACACATTATGTCCAGGGCCTGTACATACATAGTATGTACCGTAAGTTAAGGGGGAAGTTGAGAGGCGACTTGAGGCTATGGAAGACCCAAGTTTGCACAAGGATTCTCAGCTTCCCGAGACTAATATAAGTACTGTAGGTTAAGGGGGAAGTTCGAGAGAGAACTCCGCAGAGGCGACTTGAGGCTATGGAAGACCCAAGTTTGCACAAGGATTCTCAGCTCCCCGATACTAATATAAGCACTGTAGGTTAAGGGGGAAGTTCGAGAGAGAACTCCGCAGAGGCAACTTGAGGCTATGGAAGACCAAAGTTTGCACAAGGATTCTCAGCTTCCCGGTACTAATATAAGTATTGTATTGTAGGTTAAGGGGGAAGTGAGAACTCCGCAGAGGCGACTTCAGGCTATGGAAGACCCAAGTTTGCACAAGGATTCTCAGCTTCCCGGTACTAATATAAGTATTGTACTGTTGGTTAAGGGGGAGGTTCGAGAGAGAACTCCGCAGAGGCGATTTGAGGCTATGGAAGACCCAAGTTTGCACAAGGATTCTCAGCTTCCCGGTACTAATATAAGTATTGTACTGTAGGTTAAGGGGGAAGTTCAAGAGAGAACTCCGCAGAGGCGACTTGAGGCTATGGAAGACCCAAGTTTGCAAGGATTCTCAGCTCTCCGATACTAATATAAGTACTGTAGGTTAGGGCACAGGTTGAGGATCCGTGTGCGGTTCAAGGCTATGGAAGACCCGAGGTTGCACAGGGATTCTCAACTTGCTGACATAATAGCGTGCTATAATTAATGGCGACCTCGAATGTACGAAGCTTAGGCTGTCACTCGTATTTTTCAGCCAGAGCGTACTTTTCGTAGCATGTACTGATTGCTAGGCAGAGAGAGTAATTGTAACTTAATAAGAATTTTGTCTCATTGACACTTTTGATCCTCCACCTCAATTGGTTTTGCAGGTTCAGCAATGGGTGTAGCAGTTTTGCTGTGCGGACCAGCTGATCGTCTGCCACATGCTGCCGCCTCTTCTCCTATGCCTTCGTCGTCGCCATGTTATTATTTACTTTGTCATTTTACACGTAGGTACAGTTACACTACAACTGTCACACCTACACCGTGTATTACATACACCACGCTACACAGCAATTAGTTGTCAGTGTAAATGTAGCGACTTTTCGCTCAGTTTGACCTGATTACAGGATTTTCACCATCGTCACGGAGTTTTTCCCTCAAGCTTGCCTCTATTAACGTAAATACGAGGTTTTTCGCTCACTGGCGACTGCGACTGTCTCCTGTAGCAGGATAGCACACACACCACAGTGTGAATCTTGTGTGAATGACTTAGGATGTGTACATATATATATATATCCACAAATTTTTTCCCATAAGGAAAAAATTTAATTTTGTAGGGGCGTAATGTCACGAATCAATTCGCGACATTTCCCTTTTGTGAGAAGCCACGAACTATTAGTGGAAAACTCACTGTGTATCACTCAGTTAACCGTTTCTCTCTCCATTTCGGAGTATACTTTCAAAACATTCGTCACTTTCAAAAGTGACCGATTTAATGCACGTCACTAAGTGCTCTACTGAGTGATACTATTGTTCTTTATTGTTCGCCTCTGCTTCCCTCAACCGTTAGCCACGCCTTCTTCCGGTGGCTGGTGCGTCCTGCCTATACATTATTTGAATGCAGTCTAGTGTTTGTTGTGACGGAGGAAGGTCCTGTGCTCCAAGAAGTGTGAGAGGTCGCTAGCACCCAAGCTCCACTGAGACAGTTAATCCAGTCCTCCCACCCCCCGGGTGATACATAGCATTCATCGACTGGTATTTCCTTTTTGTATAATCCTAGTTTTAAGAGTTTAGTTAAGGTGTTTTTTCCTAGGCGTAAGTACAGTATTTAGCTTTTGTGTGAGTGAGTGCGTCTCATTAATTTGATTTGAAATGTAACGTTAAATTTATTTTTTTGTAATCAATAAATTTAACAGTTCTTTTCTTGAGCTTAATGTAAAGTAAAATCTTGTTTCATTTCTCCATAATTAAGCTTATTTTCCATATAGCTCCTAGCTTGCATAAACGTTTACTATTCATAACTGGTACTTAGACCAGTCTTGTTGTATTAACTTAAAATCCGTTGTGCCATAGGAGTTAAAGCATCAGCAAGGACCTGATTATTATTATTAGTATTAGTTATTTATTGTCAGAGGTGAAGTAACTTTCTCCAGAGGCTAACAGTACAGTAATTCAGCAATTGTGAGTAATTAGTCTCTGCTGTGTACTGTTGAGAAAGTTATAAATTCTCGTTCTTAGAGAATCGTAGCAAGTCAGCGTAAAGTAATCGTTGCTTGATGTAGCAAGACAATCATTGTCTCTGCTCTTCAATATTATTGAATATTATTATCAATTTAAATAATATTTAACCATTTATTTAAAAAAACACAGTGATATTATAAAAAACCCGCGACAATATATATATATATATATATATATATATATATATATATATATATATATATATATATATATATATATATATATATATATATATTGTAACGGAACAGAGAAAACTGTCTCGCAAAGTTCCAGGTTCAAAACAAAAGAGTTAGGTAAAATTATAAGTTAAAGTTTAATGCTCAAACTAACAACTAAACATTCAGGACTCATAAGGATAATGTAATGGCAAAAAACAGGTTAAATATATGGTTAACTGCAATAGCCTCTATTAACACGAAATTAGCAAGAGTAAATTTATTTAAGTCAGCCCTGATAAAATGAGAAAACCAGATAATGCTCAGTTAATGCAAGATCTATTATTACAGATAGAAAATATTATTACTACTGGCTGACAGTAAAAACTCTACATTAATCACAAAAACCTCACTAGGCCTACGAATCAACACCTCATGCTATACAGTACAAGGAAAAAATGTAATAACACTTATACTCAAATTACACAGCTGCTAGATGGCTGGAGACTTCCTGAGCACTCACAATAATAACAGCTGTACAGGAGAGGACAGAGATGTGAGCAAAATGAGGAGTTGGTCTAAGTGGCAATTAATGCAGAGACTGAGCTCATTATATAGGGGCCGGCAGAGCTTGATACAACTTGTAAGAAGGACGCGAAAATGAAGCCATAGGGAACAAAGAATTGACAATCCTGCTCTGAACAACAGAAAGAACGACTTACTCTACTATAAGAGAGAGAAGGGGGAGTGAGGCAGAACACGCTCGTATTCAAACATGTAGCATACTGTACGTTAGAATTATACAAAGGATGATGAAATCATAGGCTATGTAACACCTCCCCACAAAGAAAAAAGAAATTTACAAAGGAAATTTCTTATTACTCTAAAACAATCTGTCTAAAGTCTAGATAAGCAATCTGCAATAACATTTTCTTTCCCCTTGACATGTTGTATGTCTAATGAATACTCCTGAAGAAGCAGACTCCATCTTGTCAATCTCTGATTTTTATCTTTAAACTTACTAAGGAATTTCAGTGGGTTATGATCGGTATAAATGACTATGGGGTCAAAACCAGAACACAAATAAAATGAAAAATGCTGTAAACCCAAAATAAAGGCCAAAAGCTCTTTCTCAATAGTTGAATAGTTCTTTTGAGGTGGAGTGAACTTCTTACTGTAATAAGATACAGGGTGTTCAATACCCTGATCATCCTCTTGCAGCAAAACAGCCCCAGCTCCTATATCACTTGCATCAACAACCATCTTAAAAGGCTTAGCAAAATTTGGAGTAGCGAGCACTGGCTGACTTAATAGGATAGCTTTAAGTTTGCTGAAAGAGGATTCACAGTTATCGGTCCAGACAAATTTAACTCCCTTTTTCAGTAGGTCTGTAAGTGGTGATACAAGAATTGAAAATGTAAGAACAAATCTCCGGTAATAACCTACCATTCCCAAAAATCTTTGTATCTCTTTCCTACTTTTAGGTCTGGGAAGGTTACGTACCCAAGGTACTGAACTTTAGCTTGACCAAACTCACACTTTGATAAATTAGCTATAAGATTAGCCTGAACCAAACGCTCAAGAAATTTACTGACATGGCATAGGTGATCTTTCCAGTTGTCACTGAAGATTAATACATCATCAATATAAACAACACACCTTGCCAAACCCTCTGTTACAACATTCATGAGCTTCTGAAATGTGGCTGGTGCATTCTTCGTACCATATGGCATTACAGAACATGCAAAAGTCTTTCCTAGTGTTACAAAACATGAGATCTCCCTGCACGTTCAGTCATAGGTACTTGCCAGTATCCCTTTAACAAATCAAACTTACTTATGTACCTAGCCTTTCCGATCTTGTCTATGCAATCTTCCACGCGAGGGAGAGGGTAAGTGTCTGTTTTGGTTATCTGATTAACACGTCTGTAGTCGATGCAAAGCCGCTGTGACCCACCTGGCTTAGGGACTAGAGTGACAGGAGAACTCCACTCGCTCTGACAAGGCTCAATCATCTTGTGGTCCAACAGGTAGCCAAGCTCCTTCTGGATGAGAGGAACTTTCACTGGGTTCACACGGTAAGGAGGCAGTTTAATCGGCTTTGCGTCTCCAACATCGACATCATGCATCAACACAGTGGTTCTTCCTGGAGTAGCACGGAACACTTGCGGGTACTCCTGCAGTAATGCCGAAAACTCCTGCCTTTCCTCGGGAGGTAGATGAGAAAGCTTAGTCTGGAGATAATTCATGATATCAGGATTCTTCCCCAAACTATCACTCAGGCTCATGCTGCATGGGAGAACTTCACTTGCAGACTCGGGTGGAACAGCTACAGTGCAGACTGGGTTATTTTCGTCCCACCTGTGATATAACTTTAGCATGTTGATGTGACAAAGTTGCTTGTTCTTTCTACGATCTGGTGTGACGATGACATAGTTGACATCACTGAGTTTCTTCTCCACGAAATAAGGACCACTAAACTTGGCTTGAAGAGGTTGCTCATGCACCGGTAGCAGAATCAAAACCTGATCTCCTGGCTGAATGTGGCGTAACCTGGACTTCGTATCATACCAAGTCTTCATCTTCTGAGCAGCTCCTAAATTCTCTCTCGCCAGCTGTAAAGCAGTGGACAGCCGTTCTTTAAACTTCATCACTGTCGCGAATCAAATTCGCGACATTTCCCTTTTGTGAAAAACACAAACTATTAGTGGAAAACTCACTGCGTATCGCTCAGTTAACCGTTTCTCTCTCCACTTCAGTGGTATACTTTTCAAAACATTCGTCATTGTTTCAAAAGTGACCGATTTAATGCACGTCACTAAGTGCTCTACTGAGCGATACTATTGTTTCTTTATTGTTCGCCCCTGCTTGCCTTGACTGTTAGAAAAATGCGGCCTAGTGCTCCGCTTTTGTTTCCCACGACTTAGTCAGTCCAGTGTTTGCTCTGACGGAGGAAGGATCTGTGCTCCAACAAGTGAGAAGTCAGCCAGGCTCTACTTAGACCACAGTCTCCTGTGCTCCCACCCTTTGGTGATACAAAGCATTCATCGACCAGTATTTCCTTTTGTATTTTCCTAGGTTTAAGAGTTTAATGAAGGTGTTTTTCCTAGGCGTAAGGATTTAGCTCTTGTGTGAGTGAGTGAGTACGATCTCTTTATTTGAATTCATTTGAACTGTAACGTTAAATTTATTTTTGTAATCAATAAATTTAACAGTTCTTTTTCTTGAGCTTAATGTAATGTAAACTCTTGTTTAATTTCTCCAATTAAGCTTATTTTCCATATAGCTTCTAGCCTGCATAAACGTTTGCCTTTCATAACTGGTACTTAGGCCAGTCTTGTGTACTAAACTTAAAATCCGTTGTGCCTCCTAGGAGTTAAGCACCAGCAAGAACCTGATACTATTAGTATTAGTTATTTATTGTCAGGGGTGAAGTAACTTTCTCCAGAGGCTACAATACTAATAAACAGCAATTGAGTGATTAGTCTCTGCTGTGTACTGTCGAGAAAGTTTATAAGTTCTCGTTCTTAGAGAACCGTTGCTTGATTTAGCAAGACAATCATTGTCCCTGCTCTTTAATATTATTGAATATTATTATCAATTTAAATAATATTTAGCATTTATTTAAAAACCCCGTGATATTTGAAAAAAAAACCGTGACAATTGGTGACCTCATTCCAGGATATTAACTCCTAGCTCTAAAGCTATTCATGAGATAGTGCTCACTCGTTCATATTTAGGTATTTATAATTAAAGTTTATAGGCACAAGTTTACTGGTGTTTACCGTTAATTTAGCAAGTGAATTTTTTGCTTTATTAATCCATAGAGTACTTAACTCTATTTAGTACTTTATTTTTGGTAACGCCAGACGATTTTATTCGCTCCTGGGTAGCCGCCGTACCCATTGTGTTAATTATTGAGTTCTCAGTTATTTGCATTTTTGCTTTAATCTTTACCAGTTAACTAGATAAGACTGGTCACCACTAGCTTGTGTCTGTATTCTTTATTTGTGTTATTAGCATTCGTTTGCGAAGCAGTCAGTACTCAGTTTCGGTTTCCTTGGTAAATTGAGCTAGCATCATGGCAGCCAGTGCTTATGTACAGGAAGCCAAAGATATGGGTCTCACAGACCCAGAGAAAATACAGAGTTACGTTCTCTCATGGTTTAATTACGAGCAAGAACGTGAAAGATGCTCGTGAACGTGAGCGAGAACAACGCGAATACGAGCGAGAACAGCGCGAATACGAGCGAGAACTGCGTGAACACGAGCAAAAACAACGCGAGCTCGAGTTAGAAAAAGAGAGAGAACAGCGCGAACACGAGCTAGTACAAGAGCGAGAACAGCGCGAATATGAGCGTGAACAACGAGACAGAACGAGAACACGAACGTGCCGAGCGAGAAGCGCGTGAAAAACATGAACTTGAAGTGCTGAAGCTCAAGCGAGATTCCTTGGCTTCAGACACGTCTGGTGCAGTTGGTCCAAGCTCCACGAGCATTCCCCCTGCACATGTCCTGGCGACCCCACACATCAAGCTTCCTTCATACAAGGAAAGTGAGCGAATCGAGCCGTACATAGCTCGTTTTGAGGACATGGCAGACATGTATCAACTGGATGAGGCAGCTAAGCGGCTTCAGTTTCTTAGCCTATTTGAGGGCCCTGCCCTCGATATTCTCCACAGAATTCGTGGAGACAATCTCACATATGAGATGATGAAAGCTGCACTCATTAAGGCGTATGGTCTCACAGTAGACGACGCCAAAGTTCAGTTCATGCGAGCTCGTCTCCAAGACAAGGAGACAGCTGCTCAGTTCCTTGATCGTCTCACAGCTTACTTAAATGAGTGGATGGAGAAAGATGAAACTCCTTCCACGCGTGAGGGGATAATTGACCTTATGCTGCATACACAGCTAGAGAGGTCGTGGCCTGCTGAGCTCATAGCACAGCTTAAGATCTGCCAGGTGAAAGATGCCAGCCAAATGGCAGAAAAGGCTGACGCATTCTTTACTGCATACGGGTGTCAAACTCGTAAGCAAAACACCTGGAACAGAAAACCTGATAAATCTGGGAAATCGTCTCAGACTGAATCCCAGCACCAAGGCCATTCTCAGAGTAATGGCCAAGGTTCAAGCAAATCGCAGAAGGACCAGGGGCAAAATACACAGCAGCCTGCTTGGAAGAGGTACAACAAGTACCCTAACCAGCAGCAGTATCAGCCACGCAACCGACCGTCGGGACAAACTATTTCACCACCAGCTCAAAAGAGGCAGGAAGCGAATGCAGCCTTCATTCCTCAGCAGCAGCACGGTGGTCACGTCCCTACCAGTATGGGTACTTCCCCACAGTTCACTAGTCCCACAGTGACAGTGAACCCCCCTCCACAGATGGCCAATGTTCCATCCTCCCAATATAATTCTCAAGGCACAATGTTTGCCGCATCAATTCAGCAGCCTCATGAATGGCTAGCTGCTTCCTCCACAGGCCCTCCCACAGGTGACAGTACCTTCCTTGTTCAGCCAGGGTTTGTGGTAGGCATTCCTGTGAAGGTCCTGAGAGATAATGGTTCCTCAGGTTGCTCTGTCAAGCAGAGTCTAGTTCAGCCTGATCAGTATACAGGTCGACAGATCCATGCAAACCTTATTGATGGATCAGTGAGATTGTTCCCTGAGGCATGTATCCAGGTGGCATCTCCATTTTATACTGGTACGACACTTGCAGTTGTCATGCCAGAACCCTTATTTGACCTCATAGTAGGAAACATACCGGTGTCAAGGATAATTGCACCGAACATGACGCTACTTAGACTTCGGCTGCTGCGATAACACGAGCCATGGTTGAGGCTCCAGACTGTGTCACCCCAGTGATTATTGAATCGCCGCAAGATCTGATGTGTAGTCAACTTGTTGTACAAGAACAACATTCTGACCCGACACTTGCTGCCGTGCGGAACAAACAAAAGGGTCGAGTGATTAAGTACTCACGGGGAGGTCGAGCCAAGTTCCTTCGCAAACAAGGACGGCTCTACCGTGAGTCACGAACACCCGAGGGTGAGGTTCAACTGCAGTTTGTCGTTCCCGCCAAGTACCGGCTAGCAGTGTTACAATGGGGTCATTGTTCAGCCTCAGGAGGTCACATGGGCAAAAGGAAGACCCAGGGCCGTATCCGAGCTGACTTTTTCTGGCCAGGGATGGGACGAGACATAGATAGTTTTGTCCGTTCCTGTAGTGTGTGTCAAAGTGACACCACTAATCAGGGACATGTCCTTCCTGTGCCGTTCGTAACCACACCTGTAATCTCTGAGTCAGTTGAGAGACAGGATAGTGGTGAAGTGAGTGTAGATCTGACGTCTCACTTGTTGGCCCCACAGGACACATCATGTCCAGGGCCTGTACATACATATTATGTACCGTAGGTTAAGGGGGAAGTGGGAACTCTGCAGAGGCGACTTGAGGCTATGGAAGACCCGAGTTTGCACAAGGATTCTCAGCTTCCCGGTACTAATATAAGTACTGTAGGTTAAGGGGGAAGTGAGAACTCCGCAGAGGCGACTTGAGGCTATGGAAGACCCGAGTTTGCCCAAGGATTCTCAGCTCCCCGATATTAATATAAGTACTGTAGGTAAAGGGGGAAGTGAGAACTCCGCAGAGGCGACTCAAGGCTATGGAAGACCCGAGTTTGCACAAGAATTCTCAGCTCCCCAATATTAATATAAGTACTGTAGGTAAAGGGGGAAGTGAGAACTCCGCAGAGGCGACTTGAGGCTATGGAAGACCCGAGTTTGCCCAAGGATTCTCAGCTCCCCGATATTAATATAAGTACTGTAGGTAAAGGGGGAACTGAGAACTCCGCAGAGGCGACTCAAGGCTATGGAAGACCCGAGTTTGCACAAGAATTCTCAGCTCCCCAATATTAATATAAGTATTGTAGGTTAAGGCACAGGTTGAGGACCTGTGTGCAGTTCGAGGCTATGGAAGACCCGAGTTTGCACAAGGATTACAACTTGCCAACACTAATCGTGTGCTATAATTAATGGCGACCTCGAATGTACGAAGCTTAGGCTGTCACTTGTATTTTTCAGCTAGAGCGTACTTTTCGTAGCATGTACTGATTGCTAGGCAGAGAGAGTAATTGTAATATAATAAAATTTTGTCTCATTGACACTTTTGATGCTCCACCTCAATTGGTTTTGCAGGTACAGCAATGGGTGTAGCAGTTTTGCTGTGCGGGCCAGCTGATCGTCTGCCGCACGCTGCCGCCTCTTCTCTTCTGCCTTCGTCGTCGTCATATTATTTACTGTGTCATTTTACACGTAGGTACAGTTACACTACAACTGTCACACCTACACCGTGTATTACATACACCTCGCTACACAACAATTAGTTGTCAGTGTAAATACAACGAATGGAAGACCTTTATCCCAGTCTTTCTGATGTTCCAAACAGTATTTCTTGAGCATCGATTTGAGTGTTTGATGATATCTCTCCAACGCTCCTTGGGTCTGGCGATGGTAAGCTGAAGACGTGATCTGGGTGATGCCCATCTCTTTCAGATACTGCTTGAAAACATTTGACATGAAATTACTTCCCCGGTCTGACTGTACCTCCTTGGGCAGACCAAACTTGGTGAAGAACCCCAGCATTTCCTTAACCACGTTCTTTGCCGAGATATTTCTAAGTGGAATGGCTTTAGGATAACGAGTAGCCATATCAATCAGGGTCAACACATAAGAAAATCCTGAAGAAGTCTTAGGAAGAGGGCCCACAATATCCACCAACACACGGGTGAATCGCGCCTCAAAAGGAGGAATGGGAACTAGAGGTGCAACCTTTTCGGTCTGATTACACTTCCCCACAACTTGACAGGTGTGACAAGACTTACAATTCCAGGAAACATCCCGGAAGATACCTGGCCAGTAGAAGTGTTTCAAAATGCGTGCCACAGTCTTCCTCAATCCAAGGTGTCCTGCCAAACTGGAATCATGAGCCACTCTAATGATATCCTGCCTACAAACACGAGGGATGACAACTTGATGTACAACCTCCCATTCACAGTCGCTGATGCTGTTGGGAATTTCCACTTTTTCATAAGTACTCCTGACTTTATATAATAACAAGTAGAAGCACCAGCTGACTCTTCCTCACTGCAAGCAGAGTTAGCTAGACCTTTCAACTCAGGGTCAGCAACATGCAACTCAACCAACTCTTGACGAGACAAATTATCAACACTACGGGGTACTGCCTCATCTGGTGAGTGGTCCAAATTAGCAAGAAAAGTGTCACCTAGGATACCATCATCATCATCATTATCCTCTAAGTCACCAGTAACTTTAGACTTAGCCCTAGTGACAGCACATGCAGAGAACACATCAGGGACATCACAATCCTGGGCCGCAGCCACTGGCTCACTAGACATCTGAGAAGCTGGACACACTTGACTTCCAACAATATCATTTCCAAGTAAGAAAGTTACACCTGACATTGGGAGTGTCTCAACCAACCCAACCATAAAGGAACCATTAACAAAACCAGACTCTAAATTCACTCTGCACAGAGGGACAGAGAAGTAATTATTCCCTACACCTTGTAAGATTACAGTTTCATCAGAGGAATTAACATTAGAGCCTAGAACACTGGTCAGCATAAGGGATTGGCAAGCACCTATATCACGATATATTTTAACTGATTTCCTGTCATTATTGTCCAGAGGACTGACAAAACCATCAGACAGGAAATTAGCACATGAACTCTTGAGAGTGTCACCCACGTTACTGCTCAAAAGAGGAGCTTCATCATGAGAATTTAATTTACCCCTCAAAGCAGGTTCAGTTAACTCGGTTAAAGAATTCTGGGAACTCTCAAGGGTGGACACTAGACCAATTGACTGAATATTTGAAGACTCCTTTTTGTTCACATCACGCTGTCTCGTGAAACATTTCTCCGTAGTATGACCAAGCTTACTACAATGAGTACATTTACTTTTCTGAAATCTAGAGGTGAAGCTGGTATTTACTTCCTGAGAAACATCATCTTTATTCTCTTTCCTGTTACCTGTACTCTGAGTAGAGGCAACGTACTTACTCTCGGCTTTCCTTTTTTCTCTAGAATATCTCTTGTGAGTGAGAACATATTCATCAGCTGAAACTGCAGCATCAGACAAATTATCTATTCTTTTCTCATCAAGATATAGGCTTACATCTTTATTAATACACCTTTTGAAGACCTCCAGCAAAATCAACTGCTTAAATTTACCAAAATCGGAATCCGCATTCTTAGAATTTAACCACTGCTCTAACAGATCTTCTTTGACTTTTGCATACTCAACATGGGATTGCTTATCTTGCTTATAAGTTGTCCTAAATTTTACTCTATAGGCTTCAGGAACAAGCTCATAGGCCTTAAGAATCAAGCTCTTAACTACATCATAATTATCAGATTGATCCTGAGGCAAAGATGCATAAGTTACTTGAGCTTAACCGGTGAGAACAGTTTGAAGGAGTACTGGCCAATACTCTTTGGGCCAATTAAAACCTGTAGCTACCCTCTCAAACAACTGAAAATACTTTGTTAAATCAGATTCATTAAAAGGAGGGACAAGTTTAACATTTTTAGCCACATCAGAATCATCAGAGCTAGATGATCCAGTTCCACCTTGTTTCATGCGATACTCATGGTCTGCCTGAATCCTAGCAAGTTCAATTTGTGCCTCCTGAGAACGTGCCTGAAACTCAGCCTCCTTAGCACGAGCCTCCTGCAGGGCTAGCTGTAACTTAGCTAATTCAATCTGCGTTTGCTCATTTGGAGGAGTTACATTAAACAAGCTTTCATTAATCATGTCGACAATTTGATCTTTAGAATGATGAGAGGGAACAACAATTCCCAATTGTTGAGCAACAAGCATAAGTTCATTCTTTGTTCTGTTTTCTACATCACACACTGTTTGCACATTTGACAAAAAATCTTTGGCTTCATCAAGCGTAGTAATAGTAGACATCATGAATAAATCACAGTCACAAAATATCAACCAATATCCTTATGATAATGTCCTGAATATCCTGATAAGAGGTCGCCAAATTTATGTTACGGAACAGAGAAAGATAATGTACACTTTAAGTGAGAATACTAAAATCACTACTGTCCCGTAAAGTTCCAGGTTCAAAACAAAAGAGTTAGGTAAAATTACAAGTTAAAGTTTAATGCTCAAACTAACAACTAAACATTCAGGACTCATAAGGATAATGTAATGGCAAAAAACAGGTTAAATATATGGTTAACTGCAATAGCCTCTATTAACACGAAATTAGCAAGAGTAAATTTATCTAAGTCAGCCCTGATAAAATGAGAAAACCAGATAATGCTCAGTTAATGCAAGATCTATTATTACAGATACAAAATGTTATTACTACTGGCTGACAGTAAAAACTCTACATTAATCACAAAAACCTCACTAGGCCTACGAATCAACACCTCATGCTATACAGTACAAGGAAAAAATGTAATAACACTTATACTCAAATTACACATCTGCTAGATGGTTGGAGACTTCCTGAGCACTCACAATAATAACAACTTTACAGGGGAGGACAGAGATGTGAGCAAAATGAGGAGTAGATCTAAGTGGCAATTAATGCAGAGACTGAGCTCATTATATAGGGGCCGGCAGAGCTTGATAAAACTTGTAAGAAGGACGCGCAAATGAAGCCATAGGGAACAAAGAGTTGACAATCCTGCTCTGAACAACAGAAAGAACGACTTACTCTACTATAAGAGAGAGAAGGGGGAGTGAGGCAGAACAAGCTCGTGATCAAACATGCAGCATACTGTACGTTAGAATTATACAAAGGATGATGAAATCATAGGTTATGTAACAATATATATATATATATATATATATATATATATATATATATATATATATATATATATATATATATATATATATATATATATATCAACTCATCTGGAAAATCAAAAGACATCAAGGCAAGAAACCATTCTTGATATACCGGTACCTAAAAGTATTATATTTTGATGCATATGGACGTTTAAATTTAATAATTACACTCTAAAGCATCCGGGTTCAGTAAGTTCAGATTGGCCGAGGCAAAAAATTATAAGCTTATTTGTTAGTTCAGAATAATGGATAAGAAAGAATAATTCATAAAGTTTCCTTTTCTGTACTCTAAATAAAAATTACGATATTTCTTTATAAGTATGTTTTCTCTCTTGTTCCCTCCTCCCTCTTCTTAGAGCAGGGGGAGTAGTAGGCAGGTGTGCATCATAATATCTCTTATCCCTGTCTTACACACAACCTTCAAATTTAGCATAATCACTTTTAAGTTTTGCTATATGCATATGCAATGCAGTGTTACGATATATGGTATACCGCCGCGAGAAACGGTGTGGAGCACTGTCTTACTGCGCATGTGCAGGTCCTTTTTGTAGGTAATACCACATCAGTCGCGTGCTGGAAGTGCTCATATGAAGGTGTGTCTAAGCTGTTCGTGGCGATGTCACAGTTTGAACAAAATGCCCATATCAAGTTCATGTGCAAGCTGGGAAAGAGTGTTGAAGAAACACTACACGCCTTCCTTCTCCCATGACTCCCTTCTTCCCTCTTCCTGCTTCTCACCTCCCCCTCTTCCGTCCTACCTCCTCCCATACCTGTTCATTTACTTTCTGCCGTCCTTTCTTTCCATACCGTCCTGTTCCTCCTTATCTCCTTCCTGTCACTTTTATTCTTCTTTTCAATCTCGTAGTTCTTTATCCTCTACTTCAGTTTCGCTCTCTTCTTTTCACCTCTCATCTCTCTCATATTCATCTCTCCTATAATCCTCATCCTTTTTATATACCCCCCACCCCTTTCATAATTATCCAAGCAGTATACTACCTTGCTCCCTTCACCTGTAAGTAAATCATAAAGAGATAACCTATATAAGGCCTCTGTCCTGCAATAAACTACATATAATTAGATAAAGCTCACCGGCCCACAAAGGAAAAGTACATAAATTTAATCCATATTGTGACTGGAGTGTTTATGGTAATTTCCACCGTATGATAATGAAGGCACCGTGTAGAATATCAGTTCCGTGTTAAATGTTTCTCTACAGCAGGTTCTGCTCACCTGAATTAAATTGTCTGGCGTTAGCGGCAGTAACGTAACACGAGTGTAATTCTGCACACAACGTTAATCGATATATTTAATGAACAAGTTGCTACGGTGGTTTTATCTAACCTGAATATAATGCAGAAATTAATATAACGCCACCAAAAGGAGAGAGAGAGAGAGAGAGACAGAGAGACAGAGAGAGAGAGAGAGAGAGAGAGAGAGAGGCGGGGAGAGGGAAGACTGAGTAATTTGGTGAAGAAGGGGATTTGGGTAAGTGGTAGGTGATGGGGATAGGGGTCGGGGATAATGGGGAGTGGATCTGGGGGTAAGGTATGGGAGTAAATTTGGCCTAGAGGCAATGCATGGCGATTACTCCTGGATGTTAGGGAACGGACCATCTAGTCTACACCCAGAGTCGATAACATAAGAAAAATTATATTCTGCATTTATTTGTGCATACTAAACCTCCTTTCACTAAGTCAAAGAACAAATAAATGGTGAGGCTTGTTACTGAGGTACAAAATTATTACAGGGCACCAACTTTTACCATCACTACCTCAACGTTCACTTTTGGTTGGGCCTCATTTATGCATTTGTTTACGATCGCGTGTACTGGGCCAGTTCACGCCTCTCCTGCTGCCAGGGTTGCCCTTAACTTTTAGCTTCAATTTTTACTGCCAATCGTCGGACAGGTCAGACAGGTGGATGCAGTTTGTTTTCCCATTGTCCCCGTGCACCCAGCGGCATAAATGGAGACCTGGCTATAAATAAACAAATGTGGGTCGAGGGAAATAATCGCATGGCATAATGTCTCTGGTGCTGTCGATGGGAGTAAAATCAAAGTGTTCTCCTTACTGCCAACTGCCAACGAGGAATGAAGGGAATAGAAGAAGTGAAGGAGAACACGAGGCAAAAGACTTAGGCAGATAATGTCATTGTTAACCAAACTCATACAGTGTTATCAGCTGTCCCTCTCTCACCTCATAATTCACTTTCCAGCCACACAACGCGTCCTTCACTTCAACTTGCCCGTGGTATAGGTGGGAATAATTTGCATGCGGCAAGTTATGGCACCGTAAATCTTACGTTGCCTATACAACAATTACCAGGCCATACGGTGAAGGGGAAATGGATTTTTCATTTTAGGGAACTCGTTTTTTTTTTTCTGACCATCAAACACCTCAACTGTCTTTATAAAGAAGTAATAAATTCAGTCTTTCTTTATATACTTGTGCAGTTTTCTTCTTTCAAATTTTGTGTAAGTAATATAGGGTCGTATTCTCGAAAGTTCAGGAAGCTCCCGAGCATATTTTCCTTACCTGTTGTTTCTGCAGGTGACACGTTAATATTCTCTTCTGTGTATCTGTGCAATTTGTATAAAATCAAAAGGACACAAATAATAAGCTCCAGTACCTAAATCGCTAAGGAGGTGGTGTCAGAAACCCCCCAAAGCTCACGGGAGCGACTTGTAATGCATTCAGCGTTACCACACCTCACGATGCTCAGTTATGTTGAAATATATGGTTCGTGTGCCCTGTTACTGGCTTTATGGTTATTATACACTAAATCACCTTCAGTTAATCAGTTATGGATGGACTGCAGCCTTTAGTCAAATTGTTCTGTATGGGAAATTAGAATCCAATTTGCTGTTACATTGTGTGTGAAAGAAATGACTAATACAGGTTAAGCCATGTCCACATGCGTACATGTGTGTAAATGGTGCGGTTCTCTTTGCATGCCGGTATAGTGACCGCACACACACACACACACACACACACACACACACACACACACACACACACACACACACACACACACACACATATACAGTATATCATTCTGACCTCCGCCACGGGTCAGTGTTCTCTCTCTTCAGCCATAAAGTAACCCCGCCTCGCCCACACCTGCCACCACCCCCTCTCTCTGACCTTGCACTCTACACCTGTATTTCTCCACCAGCCTTCAGTCCCGCCTTTGGTTTACTACACCATTATTTTTTTTTAAATAATACTAGATCATTTTATTGGACTTAAGGGCGACTTTTCGAGGCTGATTAATCACACACTGCCTTATTTAAATCCTTCACAACTACAGTAGGTTTAACACAGGGAAAAATGTGTTATGGGAATGAAAAGGTTAACAACCTGCCTGCCACCTCACTGTTCTTGGCACTCGCTCTCCAACCACAACACCTTCACCGACCCTCATGCTCTTCAGCCATACTCATCAACAACACTCAGTTTTACCCTAACTTGTCCGATATTTGTCACCAGTCCTTTTTAAATACTGAGTTGTAACAACAAATTGACACTAGAAACGATACTAGTTAAAAAGTGCAATGGGAAAGGATGAAGAGGTATAGTGTTTTTTCTGCCTCCGAGCTAAGTGAAATAAGCTGCAAATGGACGACAATCTCAGTCAACTTAAGGTGAAAGAACTACGTTATAGTAATCACATTTCCCCTCCCACCCACATACCGTACATCATTTCCACTTTTGTTTATAATCCTTTTCTCGTTTGTGTGGGTAAGAAATGAAATCTATTACTGAATGAAACGAAGAGTTGTTGTTGTTGTTGTTGTTGTTGTTGTTTTCAGACAAATGAAGTCACGGAGTGCATAATCAGGTTGGATGGTCAGGTAATGGGGAATGTGACTGCCTTTAAAAATATAGGTAGTGTAATGTAAGGACGGAAGTATAGAGGATGAAGTGCATGAAAGGGTACAGCAGGGAAGAGAGGTTACTGGTTCACTGAGAGTAGTGATACCTTTATTAACAAGGTGGTGACATGGAATTAAAAAAAAAAAAAAAAAAAAAAAAAAAGGGTAACCAAATAACACAAGTTGTAGGTTTGTGTCTGACCCAAGTCATGGTAAGTGAGAGTTTCAGCATTTCATTTCCTTCACTGCGATGACGTATCCATAAACTTAGATCTGAGAGAAAACGACAATGAATACTATACGTATACTAACCCAGCCAGTTCCAAAAGTCTCCCCTAAAGCAGGTTCAGCCACATCAACACTGGTTATATTTTTGCCTTGTGATTCCTTGTTCACTTCCTTTAGTGCTTTGTTGTTCCTATATTTGTATCCTTTACACCACGTGTGTTAGTGGGAAAGGTGATGATGATGAATTTGATGGTGATGGTGGTCGCTGTGATGGCAAACTGATGATACTTGTGATGCCAGTGATGGTGACAGCGATGGTGGTGGTGGTGATATTTCTTAAAACGATGACGATTTCACCGTTTACAAAATACAGTAGTGAGGGAATAATAAAGTTGTTTTTCGCCTTTACGTAACATTTTTATTCATATTTCATATTTGAATTAACCTTAACAAGCCGCTTTAGTATGATGTGTTTTATTATTGCCACAGCCAAAATGTCTTCAACAGCTTCACAGAAAACTTCCCGAATGAAGGGACTGATACCTATCAATGTATCCTGTCACTGATTAGTCATTTCTATAATATCATCAGCTCTAAACCTGGTAAATTCCTTCAGTTTTGTAGCAACTTCGTGTCCAGGACATTGTAAAAGCCCCATTTATTCCACATGATAGCGTCATACCTTATATTCTTGCACCGCCACACCACTTTATACAGCCTAGTCAAGACTGAAGCAAAAGGGTTTTTCTCCCGCAAGACGATTTAAGGCAACTTTATTGACACCCAACTGGTCTTTAGGCTCATCAGTTACCTTTGTCTTTACTAGATTTATCTGTCTGTATCTATCTATCGATCTATCATCTACCCACCCATCCACCTATCTATCAATGTTCCAGGCAACATTCAGGTCAGGGAGAAAAGAAATAATGAAAGGGTAAAACAGTCACCGTTAACCCCTTCAGTACTATGACGACTCCGCATCGTGCAGGAATTAAATCTGTTTCGTAAGATTACTTAAGAAATTTTCATGACATTAAAATAAGAAATAAATACCAGGTAATACTTTCAACTGTTTCTGTGATATTTCAGTATTAGTCTTGTACTTTGTGATAAATACTGCCAGCGAGAAATTAATTGTAAGACCAACAAACGTGAAATTTTTGCCGATAAAATATTTGATTGTCCGAATGGTTATTTTTAGCATTTTCTTGCATGTATATAGTTAATGATTTTCACCATAATGGGTATGAAGAGTCTGACTTGTTTGTATACCCTAAATACGAGAGAGAGAGAGAGAGAGAGAGAGAGAGAGAGAGAGAGAGACTGCACAATTACCAATACCCAACACCCACAACGTAACGTAAGATCATTGGCAGTTACCAGCCTTAATCTGCAGGCTATTGATGAAAGACACAGCGGTAAGAGAAGGAAACAGAGATAAAAAGCGCTATAATGATAAAGAAGGTGTATCAATGCCGTGATACCAGCTCGATGGACATTGTGATGCTGCAACAATGAACACCTCTGATTACACAACACCTGAAGTATTCGTAAAGGAGCTCTGGCAATTTTGACGATAAGCAAGTCATTGTGGAAGTGAAGCATTACCAGAATCATTATGCTTTGTTTTACTTTTTACACTAATGCCCATTCTATTTAGTTGGTACGTTTTTTGTAGCTGTATGAGTGAAAATGATGGTACAAATACTCTTATACATCTTATAGTCAAGAAAGTGTATGAATACGTGGCCTGCCTCAGAAGCAAGGGTAAGGGGGAGTCCGGAGCTCTTCACAATACAAGCCATCACAGGGTTCTTTTGCAGTCCAGTTCAGGTGTAATCTAATCTTGCTCTGAGTCGCAGTTAATATTCAAGATTAAAAAATATGAGGTGGTAGAACCAGTTTCCACTCCCCCCCCCCACACACACACACACAAACGCATGCACGCCATCAACAAAACCTTTTATGCTGTGTAGCTTTGTGGGCGGACCAAATAATGCTGGAGGGATATGAGTAGTAGCACGGGTAAAAGTTTGCCCATACCTCGTAATCCTCAACCATCATTCTCTCCTGCCTTCCATATTTCTCATTCTTTCTCGAGCGACGTAAATAATTTTTCTTTTCATACTCTTTTGTTGTGTAAATACTGTTACCACGTGAAAATATTGTAGTTTCATGTAACACCTTCCGTTGCCGCAGACAAGAAGCTACTGGAAAATTTTGTAATTGTATGAGAAGGTTCACACTGAGGCTGCGGTTGAATTCTAACGCAAATAATCTGATCGAGTGGGTTGGGATAACAACCAAATAAAAAACACTCAGCTTCACTCTTTCATATTCTGGTCATTCTGCTTCTCACACTCTCCTCCAACATGACTACAGGGTGTTCTTCCAGCTTTTCGCCTGACTTACACGATCGAAAGGTTTGCGTTAGAATATGTCTGATCCCGACCTCAGTGTAAATGTGCTTTATCTTTGGCATATATCTTTGTCCGTATGGTTAAACGTTAAAGCGGAAAGAGAAAGGCACGCAGTTTTGAAAAGCAAATTATCTGTGAACACTTGAAATTCTTGTAGCAAATCTATCTCTGAAAAAAAAAAAAAAATTGTTGGAATTACTTGGAAGGCTGATAGCGCTCTGCATATTTAGTTTAACACATCTTATATAATGCAAAGGAAATTGTATAAAATAAACTTCTCGAAATATTCCAGGAAATGTTAAAGGAATTCATTTAGACAAAAATTGTTATTTTTTTTCTAACTTCCGGTCAAAGGACAATAAGGGGGGTCACCAAGAAGAAAATAAATCTCGTAAAACTACCGAATCCCAGCCTCCCTCACTCCCACCACGGTACATTATCTTTATTAATAACACAAAGGTGTGTTTGACAAGTAACATAAAAGCAGCATAACAATTCCTTTACCCACTATATAAAAAAAAATAACATTACCCAAAATACTGTTATATGCATAACTAAGTTCTCATGCTAAACAACTTGTATTTATGGCGTGCCATTTAACTCCTGATGCAAGGAGACGTATTGGTATTATTTTCCAGCAACTAAGGAGCAGTTTTATTCAGCTTTGGATAAACTTTTCGATCTAGAGGGGTTAGTTATGGCCTTCATTTACCCCTGCACTGCTTGGCGCCTCTGTTTATCTACATAAAACCGCCTGACAACAGCGAAAAGAAAATAATGGCGTCCTCGTGTTGAAGCGTTAGTGATTAACGATGACGACAACGATGATGCTAATCAAAGTTTTTGGTTATGTTATTGATATACTATCTTCACTGAAAATGGGGAGAATGGTAAGCCTTATTTTTTCTTTTGCATTCATCTCCGTGAAATAAGTCTGTATATTCAATAACTGACTCATTTAAGGTCACTTATTCTGTCCAGATCTTCTACACATTAATCTTCATTGGCGACAATCATCCATTCACTTGATGTAGTGCTGCCTCTTTCTTTCTTAGCCTCTCTCATTCTTTTTCTGTGCCTGCCCTCCTCTCTTCCTATTTCTCCCATCTTTCCTGTCACTTCTTATTGCTTTTCTTTTCTTTACAAGTGGCTTTACATTGAATGACAAGCCAAATGGTTTCCTGTAAGCC
Source organism: Coenobita brevimanus (assembly GCF_032717465.1). Lineage (NCBI taxonomy): Eukaryota > Metazoa > Arthropoda > Malacostraca > Decapoda > Coenobitidae > Coenobita > Coenobita brevimanus. The sequence continues at coordinate 15,948,789 of NC_137067.1, read as the reverse complement.
AAGAAACCATTTACAACGCTGGGTGGTACCCATATAACCAAACCATACGTAATCCCTACGTGTCAGCAAGTGGGTTTGGTGGAGGGTTAGTGTCCCTCCCCGTAAAACAGGTAACTCAAAGTCAAATGGCCACCCCTTACGGGATTATGGCGTCTGGCAATAGATAGATAGATAGACGTGGCTTGCACAAGAAAATAATTAAGAAAGTCTGACAGTAAAATATGTGTAATAAATATTTTCTAGTAAGAGATATTAAAGAGCCTCCTAAAGCAAGGAGAATACGACCTATTGTTTGCTTTGTCTGCCGTGTAAAAGCGAGAGACAGTAGTGGAAAGCTGCCATAATTTACCAGTAGCATGGATTATTTTTCTTACCTACTGAAGTCTTGTTTTTTTGTGTAGATATAACAGTTCAGGCCAAACCTGGACATTTTTCAGGATCTAAGTAGGGTCGTGAGTGTTATATTTCACATTAAAGATATTCATCAACATCTTGACCTCTACTTCTCACCTAAGGATGGGGTGAGGTAGGATCCAGAAACAAGGACACAGAAAGTACGAACGTGGGAGAACTATTAACAGAATGGCCAGTGAAGTGGATCATACAGCAACACACTCGTCATTTAAGCCTTTGGATTCCTGGCTTCACCTTCATAATAAACACGATTTCAATATGTAGAACAGGTTTCATGTCGAGTAGAAACTGTTGCATAAAAATTCATTATGTAAGTATACTTTTTCCATTTGCAGTTCACTGAAGTCAAAGGCGCTGACGAGGGGCATATATGTGGTGGCACTGCGTACCGTGGGTCACGCGACTGCGGCGTCCATCCGGGAACCAAGCCTCATATTTCCCTGCGCCTCGCCCTGATCAGACCATAGTGAAGCGCTGTCTACCACAAGGGGGCACCAAGTCACTGCAGGGTGTATGTGCTGTACTGTACCAGAATGACAGTCTCACGCAAGCATTTTTTTTCCTGCTGTCGACGGGTTTAATCGAACAGACAGACAGGCTAACCAACAACAACAAGGGAACTCTGAAATCAACCCACTATTACGGTAGTATTTTAAGTTCACAATCCTTCATTTATGCTCATTTATGCTGCATAATCTAATAACCGCATTCTCAATTCTTTCAGTAAGAACTGAATTTTTAGTTTATTCTTGCTACCAACCTAAGATTTTACTAACTCATATAAATTCCTTGAAGCAAAAACTTGTCTGATTTACTATCCTCTAAGTACGAAGTCCATATTATATATATATATATATATATATATATATATATATATATATATATATATATATATATATATATATATATATATATATATATTTTTTGAACGATATCTTTTTCTTATGCTTGCCAACACCAATCGGTTTCGTTTATATAACAGACCTGTCGTAGTGAATGGGGGGAGTTTTCTCTGAGAGAGAGAGAGAGAGAGAGAGAGAGAGAGAGAGAGCAGGAACACCCCTACCCATATTACCCCCCCTGAAGTATAGTAAGTGAAGGCTTGTACATATAAGGGTGGATGACAGACCCACGCCCCTGATGGCATTACATGAAGCAGGAGTCCCCAGTCACCTCTTGGGGGTTCAAAGCCACGCGCACTGCAGCCCCGTCACTCCGACTGGGGGTGTGCTAACCACTACACCATCATACCAGTCTGTGTAAGGGTGTATTCTGACTAAGCAATGTGGAGTCAACATACAGTAGGAAAAAGCAAAGCCCTTTCGTAAGATGATTTTGGCTATGGATATTTCTCTCTCTCTCTCTCTCTCTCTCTCTCCCCTCTCCGTCATAACTTCTGCTTTTCCACTCACAGCTTTCCTCTCCCCCCTCCTTTTCTTTCTGCTCTTCCTCGTTCTCTTCCCCCTCCTCTTCCCTTTACTCCTCCTGTTCCACCTGATCATTGCTCTCACTCCTCCCTCACCCTTTCCTTCCCTCCCTCCCCTCCCCCACTCTCAGTCCCTCCCTTCCATCTCCTCCAACCCTCTTGTTTCCCAATTCAACCCCTTCCCCCTTCTCTTCTCCCTCGGTCCTTCCTTTCTATTTCCCTTCCTCCCCCCCCCCTCCTTCCCACCTCCTCTCCCCATACCCATCTTCCTCTCCAAAGCTCTTTCTCGTTTTCCTCCTCTTGTGGCGATATTTATCAAGAATCTCAGCTAATTTGCAAGATAAGCACATTTCCCTTACAGTTTACAATATCACAAATCTACGTATTTCACGTAACCTGTCATTTAGCAGAGGAGTTTGGCTGTGAAAACTAATGTAACTGAGTGAAGAACAGTGTATCTTTTAACCCATGTATGCGTAAGCCAGGTTTATAAATATGGAACCTGGCATCTGTCCGCGTGCATAAGAGTTTCTGCGCATGGTCCTCGTAAACAAGGATGAGGGAGCCATCTGTATGCGCACCTCCAGCCCGCACGCATGGCCAGCTGGGCCTCACTTGTTTCGTGCCTGGAATAATTCAGGAACGGTAATGTACAAGGGATTCTCCAGGGGTAGAGACAGGAGGTGTTCAAGCCTATCATGACACGGGTTTAGCTGGTTCCTGGATGTATTCTGAACCCTCTGGATGCGTAGGGTTTCTCCAAGATGGAAAAAATCTTTAGTGCTCAGAATAATTTGCCTGGAATTAGTGAAGGACGGTGGTGTACGAGGTATGATGTTAGAGTGGAAATAGATGTTCAAATCTATCATGACGGGGGTTTAGCGTAAATCTTGGTTTATTTATAACTATGTGTAAAGATTATCTCAGGCAAACAAATCTGTCAGTGGCTAGAATATTTACCTGGACTAATGAATGAGAGGTCGTGTGTGGGTGATAGCTGCTGAGGTGGAGGGGAAGGTGTCAGAGCTATGGAGGTGGGGAGGGAAGGTGTCAGAGCTATGAAGGTGGGGAGGGAAGGTGTCAGAGCTATGGAGGTGGGGAGGGAAGGTGTCAGAGCTATGGAGGTGGGGAGGGAAGGTGTCAGAGCTATGGAGGTGGGGAGGGAAGGTGTCAGAGCTATGGAGGTGGGGAGGAAAGGTGTCAGACCTGTGGAGGTGGGGAGGGAAGGTGTCAGAGCTTAGGTGGTGGGTAAAGGAATGTGTCAGAGCTTAGGAGGTGGGGAGGGAAGGTGTCAGAGCTTAGGAGGTGAGAAGGGAAGGTGTCAGAGCTTAGGAGGTGGGGAAGGAAGGTGTCAGAGCTTAGGAGGTGGGAGAAGGAAAGTGTCAGAGCTTAGGACGTGGGGAGGGAAGGTGTCAGAGCTATGGAGATGGGGAGGGAAGGTGCAGAGCTTAGGAGGTGGGAAAAGTGTCAGAGCTTAGGAGGTTGGGAGGGAAGGTGTCAGAGCTATGGAGTTAAGAAGAGGTGTCAAAGCTTAGAAAGTGGGAAGGGATGGTGTCAGAGATTAGGAGGCGAGATGGGAAGGTGTCAGAGCTTAGGAGGTGAGATGGAAAGGAGTCAGAGCTTAGGAGGTGAGAAGGGAAGGTGTCAGAGCTTAGGGGGTGAGATGGGAAGGTGTCAGAGCTTAGGAGGTGAGAAGGGAAGGTGTCAGAGCTTAGGAAGTGAGATGGAAAGGTGTCAGAGCTTTGGAGGTGGGAAGGGTAGGTGTCAGAGCTAAGGAGGTGGGGAGGGAAGGTGTCAGAGCCTAGGAGGTGGGGAGAGAAGGTGTCAGATCTTAGGAGGTGGGGAGGGAAGGTGTCAGAGCTTAGGAGGTGGGGAGGGAAGGTGTCAGAGCTTAGGAGGTGGGAAGGGAAGGTGTCAGAGCTTAGGAGGTGGGGAGGGAAGGTGTCAGAGCTTAGGAGGTGGGGAGGGAAGGTGTCAGAGCCTAGGAGGTGGGGAGGGAAGGTGTCAGAGCTTAGGAGGTGGGGAGGGAAGGTGTCAGAGCTTAGGAGGTGGGGAGGGAAGGTGTGAGAACTTAGGTGGGGTGGGAAGGTGTCAGATCTTAGGAAGTGGGGAGGGAAGGTGTCAGAGCTTGGGAAGTGGGGAGGGAAGGTGTACAGAGTAGTACAAAGGAGCTTAGGAAGTGGGAAAGGAAGGTGTCAGATCTTAGGAGGTGTGGAGGGAAGGTGTCAGATCTTAGGAGGTGTGGTGGGAAGGTGTCAAAGCTATACCGGGTAAATTTTTAACTCTCTGAATATGTAGATTCTCTCATGCATAACAGATTCGGCTGTGCCTAGAATATTTGCTGGAATAATAAAGGGCGGTGGCTGAGCAGGTAACTGCTGCTGGGATACAGATGGGTGTTCAAGCCTATAATAACACAAGTTTAAGTAGAATCTGATGGTATTTTTAACCCTGTGGATGCAAAGGGACTCTATCAAGTGAACCATTTCGTCGATGCCAAGAATACACCGAAGCAGGTGAGAATGGAAGGATGGTAGTGTGAAGGATAGCAGGGTACGATAGGATGGTTTTCAGTCCATGACATGCGTTTTGCTGTTATCAGGATGTATTTCAATCCTCTGTGGCACACTACACGTAACCCAGATATAATAATGCCGCATCAGCGAGACTAAAACGTAGAGACGGTAGTATGTAAGGACATGGTGCTAGGGTGGGGATGGAAGGTGTGCAAGCATATAATGACACGCGTCTGAGTGGAATCATTTGAATTTATGAGAATACATTGTTTCTCATGTGCATTCTATAATAGAATGACCAACTGTGAGAGGGATGCTGGAAGGAAAAAAGAAAAGAAAAGGAGAGAGTATTTGTGCCTAAGGTAGCACGTATTTACTGCCGGAATCTACGGGTAATGTAAATATTTCTCTGCGTAAAGATTGTTTCACATGAATAAAACACTGACATTAGCAGTACCGAGAATAATAATGGATGGTAGTGTACGATTGGATTCTACATGAGTACGAATGGAAGGTGTTCAGGCCTACCACGATAAACGTTTATCTGGAGTTTTAAGTGTTTATAATCCTTAAATGGCTATAGGTCATTTTTAAGCTGAAGAGAATAGTCTGGCGGCAGCATAGACAAAATCGAAGGACGTTAATGTACGGACGATACTGTGAAAGAACAGAGGTATCATAATCCTTACATGAGAAAGAGCCACTCATAAGCTAAAGTAAATTCGTCTGGCAAAGGCTAGAATTCAAGGCTTTTCACATCCTGTATGGGTGGTGGAAATCTTAACTCTTCCATTCCTCTTCGCTAGATGATTTTACTCAGCCTTGGAGTGGCCCCTCGCTGTCTAAGGGTTAAGAATTGGGTAGAGGGACCTACCTTGTTTTGCATTCGATTTACGTGGGGGGTTGATGGTCAGAGGGACGGAGAGAGGATGCTATGGAGATGAGATTCAGTAACTTCGAATGTACGAGGGATGGCGAGAGGCAGCAGTGACCGACAGTGACAGAACACTGAAGAGCATTTATACGGTGTTGGAATGTGCTAAAAAAGAATGGGTGGCAACCAAAACTAACTTCATGTGTCGGTGGGATTGTGAGAAGGAGCAGTTACCTAAAGTGATGGAACAACACTGAGAAGCAACTATACGGTGCTGGTATGTCTGAAAGAGAATGTGGGATATGGAACAGAAGTTAAAAGTGACAGTCAGTTTCTTAAAAGAGAGTTCCCAAAGGTGTATGGAAGACCCAGATTCTCTCCCCAGGTTCTGACGGTGATTTGTGGAACAGTTGTGAAGGTGAGATCTAATTAGTCCAAGAGAAGGTGGTGGTACTGTGGTAGAAAAGTGAGCTACGGTAAGGAAGGACGCGAGTCTCGGTTGACAACATTTTAGAATTATGAATTTCGGTGGGCTAAATTACTTCACTAATTTCCACAAATCGCATTTAAGTTTCAAGAAAAATACCTTTGCTAATACATTCACAAAGTCCACCTTGCCTGAGCGGCGACTTGCAGAGTGTGACACCATATAAAGCGCTTAGCAGGACTACTGTCAGTCTATGCCTATTGTTGGATGAGTAAAACAAAGATAAAAAAATAAGACCTCACAAAGTTCATTCAGCAGTTAGGTAAAGACAAACACACATTACCCTCATCACTAGTTCTAACAAATATCTATCAGAAATTAGGGGCTTCTTCACACCTTCGCGATATGATTTGAAGTGATGTATGGAGTGCACGGATGGGGAAGGTTTAAGACGTGGGACAGATATATGATAAACCTTCATAAAACAATGGAACAAATATACAGGAACAGTGGGTATAAATCTGGTAAACTGAGGAAGTAGAAGAAAAAAATATGTTTCAGTAAAGGGATGGGCTCCGCAGTAAAGAAAATAGGTATGGAAGGAGAACAATGCCCATTTTTTTTTTTTTTTTCTTTCGGGGGGCCTAGGGGTAGGGGAAGAATGTTGCGTTTTCAGCCAGAGTGGGACCCTCTTCATGAACAGATGTGTGTGTGTGTGTGTGTGTGTGTGTGTGTGTGTGTGTGTGTGTGTGTGTGTGTGTGTGTGTGAATGCGCGTGCGTGTGTGCGTGTAAGTTTATGGTGCGCGTGTGTGTGTGTGTGTGTGTGTGTGTGTGTGTGTGTGTGTGTGTGTGTGTGTGTGTGTGTGTGTGTGTGTGTGTGTGTGTGTGTGTGAATGCGCGTGCGTGTGTGCGTGTAAGTTTAAGGTGGTGTGTGTGTGTGTGTGTGTGTGTGTGTGTGTGTGTGTGTGTGTGTGTGTGTGTGTGTATTACGAAAAAATACATTCAACAACAAGTGGACTCAACACAGTACTATATACCGCATCATCCATCGTTTGTTTATAAAACCTGATAGCACTCTGCCCATCATCCCTCGCCGTGTATAGTACAGAGTGCTACCAATTCTCGATAAATGTTAGGAGCAGTTTCTTACAGGGGCGTACCTAGAGATTTGGGGGCCCGGGGGCCTAGGTTCTTTGCGGGGTCCCCCTCCTGCAGGGGGGCCCCGCAAAGAACCTAGACCCCCTAATTCTCAAAACTTATCTAATATCTCAGCCGGGATTGTGGGGATGATAAATATATATATTTTTAAATATTAACAAAAAAGCTTATAAATTTTTAAGGATTTTTGGGGCCCCCCTCAATTGAGGGCCCGGGGGACAGTTTCAAACAACCCCCACCCCCGCTCCCCTCAGGTACACCACTGGTTTCTTATCTCTTTATCGTCCTCCTATCATTAGTTCTTGCCCTCCTATCAATCGCTCAAGACTCCATATCCCTTGAAATCTCATTATATTGAAAGTAAAATGCTAGGGATCGTTTCTAAATAGCCACCGTTTTATTACGAGTGAAGAAAAGGAAAGGAAAGGTGAACTTATTAGATGGATAGATTGAGAGAGAGAGAGAGGGGGGGGGGGTGGCAGATACCGGTATACAGTCTAGTCTGAACACTTTCTAATGGTGAATTGGGTAGGAAGATAGGAATGAAAAATAAACAATGAAAAAAAAAGGCGTGGAATCAACCAGAGATCTCCATTAACCGGTCTGGATGTGTGATGGACAGACATAGATTGATAGATAGACAGATAGATAGATAGATACATAGACAGATGCACAGGTACAGAGACGAGCAGACATTTATGCTCATAGATAAACAGGAAAACAGAGACAGACAGAACGGCTAAGTGACAGAGATCAACAGATAGACAGACAGATACTGGCGCATAATCTGGCCTACACAATTCCTGAGGTTCAGTGGATGTGGTAGAAGTGAATGAGAAGAAAAAAGAAAAAAGAAAAGGAAATTTATAAAAAGATTCGTACAACCTAAAATGGCAGACGACCACCTTGGAGGCAATCAAGCTGCCCTCTCCATAGACCAGCCCAGATGTACGATTGTCAGATGTGTATGATTAGGAAGAACAGGGCCCTAATCATCCTTGCCACAAAAAAGCGATTCAATACGGCCAGCGTTATATACTTTGCAGTCAATTAGGGGAGACCTGGCTCGGACCTGGCTTGGAGCGGACTGGGCCTCCTTTATATCTTTCCCACCATGGTTATTGTACAGGTGTGGACAGAAGTTCGCTTACTACAGGGCAGGCCGGAAAGAGCTCCACCAAAAACGCACGTGGTAGTACCTTATCTCTCAGTCAGCTGGTGTGGGCGTAGCTATGGCAGTGGGAGTATTCTGAATGAACGGTGTGGGGTAGATGATGAATAAATAGCCATCCGTCCTCACAAAACACGAGAAATCACCAGACACAGTGTAAACGAAGCATTATATTTCTGTGCCACCCTGTATTTCACCTCCTCTAACTTCGTCAGATGGATAATATTCTTAATCTGAGAGAGGCTTGGTATGTTTCCCTAGTCATCACATTGCCTAATATTTCACCCCTTCTTTTTTCTTTCATCAGCTGGATTTCTTAAGCTGGGAGAAGCTTGGTATATTCCCCTGCCTATAACTTCGCTTAATATTTCACCTCTTTACTTCAAATTTTATCTGCGGGCACATGGTAATAAGCTGTGAACGGTTTGGTATATTACTCTATGTGATTTTCTTTTATGTTGCGTCAGGGAGGACTGTGACGGACATGCTCAAAGTGTGATGTAGAAGCAGAGGAATAGCAGGCTAAATTTTGCCCCCTGAAAAAAACTTTCATACTTGGTTATAAAGGAATGAGTCCCCATGCTGTCCAGGCCTCAATTTTTGTTTTGTCTCTAAGGCCCTCAGGGGAGATTGATATTGTACAGTCAAAGTCAAAGATCCCTAACACCTTCAAGCCAGTGACATTTTCTATTATTTTCTTGTTACTTCCAGGCGATTTTATTCATCTCTGAAATGATGTCTTGTAGCGAAGAGGGTCAGTGAAGGCTATTTCTAATAAGCCATTCCTTAACTGAGAAAAATCGTCTGTGTTAGTCCAAAACGAGAAATAAGACATGCCACTGAAGAGGTTAACGATACTCTCATGACGAGCTGGTTAGGAGATGAGAGGGACTGAGAATAAGATGACAAGATAAGCTGCCTGAATATGTGAGGGAAGGTGGTATATCGTGGGTGGGCAGGTCATTACCGAGGTCCTGTTGTCAAGGATCTCTTACGTGATGCAGCATCTGACAAGACAGGCAGACATTATATGGGATCCCAAACTGATAATGGGAGATGTTATTCCAAGCAACTGTTGCTGATTCGAATGGCAAGATCCCTTTCGGCTTCAATACTGCTTCGAAACTATTATGGGCCTACTGAAGCCAACTGTATAATCAGCAGCAAGCATCCTGTAGTTTTACTTGCTTCTCTCCCCGACGTTGAAAATCAGGCCGGTCATTCCCCACCAGTCGGCAGTAATGACTTAATTTGCCCAGAGACCACTGTCAGCAAAGTCGGCTGCTGCGGATTCACATGACCAATTTCAAAGTCCAGTGAAGGGTGGAGTCATCAGCGAATGAGTGGATGGGGTTAGATGTACAGCTTAGAAGGTCATTGATGAATAAAGGGAAGAGAGTTGGTGATAGGGCAGACCCCTGAGGAACACCACTGTTGATAGATCAAGGAGAAGAACGATGGACGTCTACAACAGCGGCTATAGAACGACCAGAAAGGAAGCTAGAGATGAAGGCACAGATAGAAGGATAGAAACCGTAAGAGTGCAGTTTGGAAATTAAAAATTTATGCCAGACTCGATCGAAAGCCTTTGAGATGTCAAGTGCAATGGCAAAGCTTTGCCAAAGTCCCGAAAGGAGGATGACCAGGAGTCTGAAAGGTAGGTGAGAAGATCGCCAGTGGAGAGTCCCTGACGGAACCCATACTGACGATCAGAAAGAAGGTTGTGATAGGAAAGATGCTTTAAATTTTTTCTGCTAAGAATTGAATCAAAAACTTTTGAGATACAGGATGTTAAAGTAATTGGACGATAGTTAGAGAGTTGGGAATGGTCACCCTTCTTTGGGACTGGCTAAATGAGAGCAAACTTCCAGCAAGAAGGAAAGGTACAAGTTGGTAGACAAAGGCGAAAGAGTTTACCTAGGCAGAGTGTAAGCACAGAAGCACAGTTCTTGAAAACAACAGGAGAGACTTCATCAGGCCCATATGCCTTGTTAGTACTGAGGCCTTTGATGGCAGAAAATACATCAGCTGAAGAAATTTTAATGTCAGCCATGAGGAAGTCAGAGGGGGAAAGTGATGGAGGAACAGCACCAGAATCGTCTAAGGTGGACTTGGAGGAGAAAGTCTGAGTGAAGAGATCTGCTTTATCAATAGAAGAAATAGCTACAGAGCCATCGGAGTAGAAAAGAGGAGGGAAGGATGGTGAGGTAAAGTTGTTAGAAAGGTTTTTGGCAAGGTGCCGGAAGGAGCGGGAAGCGTTCGAGTTGGAGACTTGAGAGCATTTAGTACGGATGAAATTATTTTTAGCAGAGCGAAGAACAGACTTAGCACGATTCCGGGCAGAAACGTATAAAAGATGTGATTCAGGGGTGGTTGGCTGCGGCATCTTTAATTGGCCCTCTGCTTGATGCGGACAGCATTAGAACAAGCGTGATTAAACCAAGGCCTTCTTGCATTAGTCAGTGGATATGGGAAAGGAATGTATGCTTCCATGCCCGAGAGAATAACCTCCGTAATGCGCAAGGCACACTCAGATGGCTCCCGGCCATAGAAGCAATAATCATTCCAGGGAAAATCAAAGGAGTACTGCCTGCGAGCCTCCCAGTCCGCAGCTCCAAAGTGCAACAGACGACGTTTCTTTGGAGCGTCCACAAACCGTACCGGAACGATAGGACAGGTTAAGGTGATCAGGTTGTGATCGGAGAAGCCCAACAGAGAGAAAAGATTAACAGTGTAAGCAGAAGGATTAGTTGTAAGGAAGAGGTCAAGTATGTTGGAGCTATCTCCAAGGCGGTCAGGGTTACGGATAAGGTGCTGTACAAGCTGCTCTAGGTCATTAAGGATAGAAAAAGTGTAGACTTGTTCACCAGGTGGATCAGTACTAATAGTAGTAGTAGTAGGGTAGTAGTAGGTTCATCTGAAACGTGAACCTGGTTGATTGCAGACTTTAGCTGATCTTCTGGAGCTCACCATCCTCCTTTCTGGGGGAAACGGAAGTAGTTACGGGATATTTGTATAAGCAGGCAGTCGACCTGGTTATATCAGTCATAACATGAAGGCGTCCCTCTCCAGCAGCTACTTCCTTCCATTTAACGCCTGACGATTATATTGGTCTGGGGATGAGTCATTGGTGTCTCAAGAGTGTTAAGATGCTAAATCACACACCCAGCCTCCCTCTCTTCCCCTCCCTAACCACCACCTTCGACAAAAATGGATGAAGATGGAGTGGCTCTATGCATGGGACTTTCATATATAGGTAGAACACGCTGTAGCAACGATCCGTGTCAGGAGGTACGTATTGGGTTGCTTCATAAGAGCTGGGTCCAGCTTATTGCGAAAGCTCGAACTGATTTTTTTGCTTTCTCTTCAAGAGAGAGAGAGAGAGAGAGAGAGAGAGTGTGTGTGTGTGTGTGTGTGTGTGTGTGTGTGTGTGTGTGTGTGTGTGTGTGTGTGTGTGCGCGCGCGCGTGAGTGAGCGTGTGTGTATTGCAAAAACACCACCATTTAAGATGCTGCACGAAGATGAATTTGGGAAATCCGGGAATAATCCAGCCTCCATAATTTGGACCTGGCAGGTGCGTGAAGAAGAACAGTTTACTCATTTTCCCTACACACAGGTTGGCTTCCTCCTCAGTATGGGTCCCCTAGCACCTTTATTTTAGCGACTTATCTTTAACACATCAATCTTTTATCTCTAGTACAAACACATTACCTGATATACGAGGAAATACTCACGTTTCATATACAGGAATAAAACAGTAACGAGGAATTAATAGGGAAGCCCTATAGCCTTGAAAATGTCCTCCTTTCTCTCTCATCCCTTGCCTTCACCACCTGTAGCTATCGACGTGCCGGCCAGGCAAATTAGCCCTTGCAATATAATGATGTAGTAACGCTTGCTTCCTACACGCGATTTTATTCAGCTTTCAAGAGATCTGAAGTACTGAAGCGCTTAATGAAGACCACCATTAGCTGTTCCCCTGCTAAGACCCTCCCAAGGTAAATGGAAGGGGTTGAAAGTGATATGAACGAGTTAAGAAGAACGTCACCTGATTGCAGGGGTGAAATGGTAGACATAATTGATTCGTCCTTTTTCCTTCCCCAAGTGCATTTGTACTCAATGTTCTCTTTATGCGGTATGTATAAGGAGAGAAGCTTAAATAAGAGCTTAATTTCTCAACGTCCATTTCACAATTTATGTGGTAGATTAGTTACTTCTTCAGGGACTGGAATACAGGGTGCTAATACAGTACTTTTTCCTGGTTAAATGTTTGTTAATTGTGTGTGTGTGTGTGTGTGTGTGTGTGTGTGTGTGTGTGTGTGTGTGTGTGTGTGTGTGTGTGTGTGTGTGTTTGTGTCAATATGCATGTTGATACTTGTTTGAGTGTCCATGGTGGTGTGTGTGTATATGGGCGTGTATAATGATGTGTGTGTATACGGGCGTGTATAATGATGTGTGTGTATATGGGCGTGTATAATGATGTGTGTGTATATGGGCGTGTATAATGATGTGTGTGTATATGGGCGTGTATAATGATGTGTGTGTATATGGGCGTGAATAATGATGTGTGTGTATACGGGCGTGTATAATGATGTGTGTGTATACGGGCGTGTATAATGATGTGTGTGTATACGGGCGTGTATAATGATGTGTGTGGATATGGGCGTGTATAATGATGTGTGTGTATATGGGCGTGTATAATGATGTGTGTGTATATGGGCGTGTATAATGATGTGTGTGTATATGGGCGTGTATAATGATGTGGGTGTATATGGGCGTGTATAATGATGTGTGTGTATACGGGCGTGTATAATGATGTGTGTATACGGGCGTGTATAATGATGTGTGTGTATTTGGGCGTGTATAATGATGTGTGTGTATATGGGCGTGTATAATGATGTGTGTGTATATGGGCGTGTATAATGATGTGTGTGTATATGGGCGTGTATAATGATGTGTGTGTATATGGGCGTGTATAATGATGTGTGTGTATATGGGCGTGTATAATGATGTGTGTGTATATGGGCGTGTATAATGATGTGTGTGTGTATATGGGCGTGTATAATGATGTGTGTGTATATGGGCGTGTATAATGATGTGTGTGTACATGGGCGTGTATAATGATGTGTGTGTATATGGGCGTGTATAATGATGTGTGTGTATACGGGCGTGTATAATGATGTGTGTGTATATGGGCGTGTATAATGATGTGTGTGTATATGGGCGTGTATAATGATGTGTGTGTATATGGGCGTGTATAATGATGTGTGTGTATACGGGCGTGTATAATGATGTGTGTGTATACGGGCGTGTATAATGATGTGTGTGTATACGGGCGTGTATAATGATGTGTGTGTATACAGGCGTGTATAATGATGTGTGTGTATATGGGCGTGTATAATGATGTGTGTATACGGGCGTGTATAATGATGTGTGTGTATATGGGCGTGTATAATGATGTGTGTGTATATGGGCGTGTATAATGATGTGTGTGTATACGGGCGTGTATAATGATGTGTGTGTATATGGGCGTGTATAATGATGTGTGTGTGTATATGGGCGTGTATAATGATGTGTGTGTGTATATGGGCGTGTATAATGATGTGTGTGTATATGGGCGTGTATAATGATGTGTATGTATATGGGCGTGTATAATGATGTGTGTGTGTATGTGTCCACGATGGAGTGTGTATATGCGTGTATAATTATGTGTGTGTGTGTGTGTGTGTGTGTGTGTGTGTGTGTGTGTGTGTGTGTGATTATGTGTGTGTCTAGGTGAGAGTGTGTGAGCGCGCGGGCGTCCGCGCTTGTGTGTGTGTGTGTGTGTGTGTGTGTGTGTGTGTGTGTGTGTGTGTGTGTGTGTGTGTGTGTGTGTGTGTGTGTGCGCGTGTGTGTCCGCGTGATTATGTGTGTGTCTAGGTGAGAGTGTGTGAGCGCGCGGGCGTCCGCGCATGTGTGTGTGTGTGTGTGTGTGTGTGTGTGTGTGTGTGTGTGTGTGTGTGTGTGTGTGTGTCCGCGTGATTATGTGTGTGTCTAGGTGAGAGTGTGTGAGCGCGCGGGCGTCCGCGCATGTGTGTGTGTGTGTGTGTGTGTGTGTGTGTGTGTGTGTGTGTGTGTGTGTGTGTGTGTGTGATTATGTGTGTGTCTAGGTGAGAGTGTGTGAGCGCGCGGGCGTCCGCGCATGTGTGTGTGTGTGTGTGTGTGTGTGTGTGTGTGTGTGTGTGTGTGTGTGTGTGTGTGTGTGTGTGTGTGTGTGTGTGTGTGTGTGTGTGTGTGTGTGTCAGCGTGATTATGTGTGTGTCTAGGTGAGAGTGTGTGAGCGCGCGGGCGTCCGCGCATGTGTGTGTGTGTGTGTGTGTGTGTGTGTGTGTGTGTGTGTGTGTGTGTGTGTGTGTGTGTGTGTGTGTGTGTGTATGTGTGTTCTTGTGCAGGTCCATGAGTGAGTGTAGTAGTGTTTGTGCGCGTGCACATGGTAATGTGTGTATGCGTACGTGTTCATCGCAGTGCGCACAAGGTAATGTGTGTATGTGTGTGCATGGCTGTGCGTGTATGGTAATGTGTGTATACATATGTTTGTATGCACTGCTGTGCGCGCACGTGTGGCTTGTGTGTGTATACATGCTGGTGAGCGCAAGCGCATGTTCAAGTGTCATCTGGGTGTATGGTTGTGACGGTGTGTGTGTGTGTGTGTGTGTGTGTTTTGGCTTTCTTTCTTGTGTGCGCGCGATTCCTTTCTTGTATTTGTGTATGTGTGTGCTTTCTTGTTTTTTTTTTTTTATGTGTCCGACTCTGGGCATAGGCTTCACAGCCTGCTATCAAGGCCCAGCAGTCCTCCTACATACCATACACCTCTACATGTCACCACTTCGGCGCTAACACCCACCTTTCATATTGAATACATGCTAGGGCTGTCTCATACAGGACTGGTGTATTGGTATTAGCGGGGGTATTTTTACCACATGTCGGCGGGTCTTCTGGTAGATCAGTAAAGCCTGATTTAATGAAATTCAAATCCTTAAATTGTTCCCTGCCCCAGCCGGGATTCGAACCTGGGTCCGTCAGGACTGCAGGCCACCTCTCTATCTTGCGCATGCTTGTAAAGTGTGTCCTACTTCCTCGAGAGAGCGGCCTTCCCTGTCTGTCTGCCAGCCTGCTTCGCCTTCCCCACTTGGCCACTCCACCTGCATATAAGCCAATGAGACGCGACGTGCTCACCATCACGTCTGTACCTCCACCTGGGAATAATATATGTACAGTTAAAGATGAGGCTTTCGTATTCAACCGAGCCTGCTTTACACTAGGGGATGTCCGTCACTTTCCTCCCCCTTGCATTATATCCAAGGAACCCTCTCTGGGCAGAGGCACATACCAAGCCTCTCTCAGTTTAAGAATATTAGCCAGTAGAGGACGCAGAGACGCAAAAGAGGTGAAACATTAGGCAAACTTTTCTTCCCCTTTGTACAATGCAGAGGGGTAACTCAGTCTTGGCCTTGCTAAGCACAGGACGATCAAGCATTACGGCCGTCTCATCAGCAGCGAGTTTGCAAAGGCATAAGTTCGTCTGAAAATTATGATGGCAAATGTTAATAGTTATAAGGACATAAAACAGTTAAACTGCATTCTACTCTACATACTCGTAAGTAAGTAGGATTGTGATAAAATCGTCAAACTTTTAAATCTTCCCATCATGTGTTACAATAATGACAAAAATAAATAAATCACCTTCACCTCCTTGTTTCCTGGTTTAATAAAAACCTTGAATGTACTGATTCATGTTATTTCTTTTCTTTAGATTTCATTTCTTTTTTATTCGGAGCAGGAGAGGCACTTCGAAAGGGAATGGTCAGATACAGCTTTTACTGAACCCCTCACTTCTGTTCACTTATCTTGCATTGGAAAATTTACCTGGAGACAGCACGATTAAAGACAAAAACAAGACCTTTTAGTGAGCAGGTTAATAAATATGAGTACATTTCACGAACTTCATATCGAGAGGACAAGTCGGGGGAATAAATATCCATCAATGCCCTTATGAATCGGCGATGTCCATAACCATGAAAATTTATTGAAGCTGTCTCTAAACCACTATCAATGATGAGTGACAGACAATCACTAAAATCACTTCACAAGACGCCGATCAAAAATTTCCACGCGTATCGAGTATATTTTATGACGCCTTATAAATTCACGAGAAGAAATTATATATATATATATATATATATATACATATATATATATATATATATATATATATATATATATAGATTACTAGTGGAGAAAGGAGAAAAAGTGAGCAGATGGAGAGAACACTTTAAGGAATTGTTGAACGTAAAGGATGGCAGTAATGCGAGTATAAGTGGCTGGGGAATGGCTGGGAGAAGGAGGGAGGTGAGAAGACAGGAAGAAATCAGTAGGATAGAAGTTGTGGAAGCAATGAAGAAAGTTAAATCGGGGAAAGCCCCAGGAATTGATGGAGTGTGTGGTGAAATGCTGAAGCATGGGGGAGAGATAGTAGTAGAATGGATGTGGAAGATGTGCAGATTGGCCTGGGAGGAAGGTAGAGTCCCGGAGGATTGGAAGTCAGGTATAATTATTCCCTTGTACAAAGGAAAAGGGGAAAAAGAAGTGTGTGGTAATCATAGGGGCATTTGTCGTCTTAGTATAATAGGAAAAGTGTATGGCAGGATACTTATAGACAGAGTTAGAGAAAGAACAGAGAAATTAGTTGGAGAAGAACAGGGAGGCTTTAGGAAGGGAAGAGGTTGTGTAGATCAGATATTCATTCTTAGATCTTTAGTGGAAAAGTTTCTCGAGAAGGGAAAGAAGTTGTATGCAGCTTTCATGGATTTGGAGAAAGCATATGACAGGGTGGATAGACAAGGATTGTGGAAAGTGTTAAGAATATATGGAGTAGATGGGAAGTTGTTGAATGTTGTGAAGAGTATGTACGATGGTGCGGAGGCTGCAGTGCGTGTGGATGGTGAACTAAGTGAATTTTTCTCTTTGAAAGTTGGTTTGAAACAGGGATGTGTCATGTCTCCATGGTTGTTCAATCTGTACATGGATGGGGTAATAAAAGAGGTACAAGGTAGGGTAGTGGATGTTGGAGTGGCCCTGGTGAGAGAGGATAGTGTTTGGAAACTCCCTGTACTGTTGTTTGCAGATGATACTGTGTTGTTGAGTGAAGACGAAGGGGAGCTGCAAGGCTTGGCGGATGAGTTTGAGAGAGTGTGTAAGAAACGGAAGCTAAAGGTGAATGTAGGGAAGAGTAAAGTGATGGTCTTTGAGAGAGGTGAAGTTAGTGAATGTACAGCGAGGTTAGATGGTAAGGAATTGGAAAATGTGAGTACGTTTAAGTATTTGGGTAGTGTGATGAGTAAGGATGGAGGTTTGGAGGGTGAAGTGCTTGAAAGGGTACAGCAGGGAAGAAAGGTTGCTGGTTCCTTGAAAGCAGTGATAAGAAACAGGGAAGTGAGCATGGAAGTGAAAAAGTTACTACATGACAGTATTGTGATACCAACTCTAACGTACGGAAGTGAAGCTTGGACATTGTTGGAAGGACACAAGTCAAGAGTGAGAGCAGTGGAAATGAGTTATTTAAGAGGAGCCTGTGGAGTCACGTGGAGAGACAGGCTGACGAATGAGGATATAAAGGAGCATTGTGGTGTGGATGTGGATGTGATAGGAAGCGTTATGAGGAACACACTGAGGTGGTTTGGCCATGTGGAGAGGATGGAGGATGAAAGACTGACGAAGAGAGTGTATGTGAGTGAGGTGGAGGGGGGAAGAGGGAGGGGGAGGCCGAGGATGAGATGGAGGGATGGGGTGGAGAGGTATATGAGAGAGGGGGGTGTGAGTTGGGAGCAGGGCAGTGAAATGGCGGGGGACAGGGCGACTTGGAGGCGATTTGTTTGTGGCCACCCCAAACGGGATTGAGGCGTCTGGCAATAGATATATATATATATATTGTTACATAGCCTATGATTTCATCATCCTTTGTCTAATTTTAACGCACAGTTGCTGCATGTTTGATCACGAGCGTGTTCTGCCTCAGTCCCCCCCTTCTACCGTTATAGTAGAGTAAGTCGTTCTCTCTGTTGTCCAGAGCGGGATTGTCACCTCTATGTCCCCATGGCTTCATTTGCGCGTCCTTATTACAAGTTGTATCAAGCTCTCCTGGCTCCTATATAATGAGCTCAGTCTCTGCATCATTGCCACTTAGATCTGCTCCTCATTTTGTTCACATCTCTGTCCTCCCCTGTACAGATATTATTATTGTGAGTGCTCAAGAAGTCTCCAACCATCTAGCAGCTGTGTGTAATTTGAGTATAACTGTT
This sequence comes from Coenobita brevimanus, assembly GCF_032717465.1. Classification (NCBI taxonomy): domain Eukaryota; kingdom Metazoa; phylum Arthropoda; class Malacostraca; order Decapoda; family Coenobitidae; genus Coenobita; species Coenobita brevimanus. Next base: position 15,930,465 of record NC_137067.1, on the reverse strand, counting down.
ATTGCATTTTTTCTTGTACTGTATAGCATAAGTTTAATTTGTGGGCCTAGTGAGGTTTTTGTAATTCATGTAGGGTTCTTTATGTCAGTCATTTTTGATAATAGTTTGTATCTGTAATTATTTATCTGGCATTCACTGAGTATTATCTGGTATCTTATTTTATCAGGGCTGACTTAGATAAATTTACTCTTGCTAATTTCGTGTTAATAGAGGCTATTGCAGTTAACCATATATTTAAACCTGTTTATTTGCCATTACATTATCCTTATGAGTCCTGAATGTTTTATTGTTAGTTTGAGCATTAAACTTTGACTTGTAATTTTACCTAACTCTTTTGTTTTGAACCTGGAACTTTGCGGGACAGTAGTGATTTTTAGTATTCTCACTTAAAGTGTACATTATCTTTCTCTGTTCCGTAACATAAATTTGGCGACCTCATATCAGGATATTCAGGATATTATCATAAGGATATTGTTTGATATTTTGTGACTGTGATATATTCATGATGGCTACTATTTCTACACTTGATGAAGCCAAAGATTTTTTGTCAAATGTGCAAACACTGTGTGATATAGAAAACAGAACAAAGAATGAACTTAAGATTGTTGCTCAACAATTGGGATTTGTTGTTCGCTCTCATCAGTCTAAAGATCAAATTGTTGCCATGATTAATGAAAGCTTGTTTAATGTAACTCCTCCAAATGAGCAAACGCAGATTGAATTAGCTAAGTTACAGCTAGCCCTGCAGGAGGCCCGTGCTAAGGAGGCTGAGTTTCACGCACAAGTTGAACTTGCTAGGATTCAGGCAGACCATGAGTATCGCATGAAACAATGTGGAACTGGATCATCTAGCTCTGATGATTTTGATGTGGCTAAAAATGTTAAACTTGTCCCTCCTTTTAATGAATCTGATTTAACAAAGTATTTTCAGTTGTTTGAGAGGGTAGCTACAGGTTTTAATTGGCCTAAGGAGTATTGGCCAGTACTCCTTCAAACTGTTCTCACCGGTAAAGCTCAAGTAACTTATGCATCTTTGCCTCAGGATCAGTCTGATAATTATGATGTAGTAAAGAGCTTGATTCTTAAGGCCTATGAGCTTGTTCCTGAAGCTTATAGAGTAAAATTTAGGACAACTTACAAGCAAGATAAGCAATCCCATGTTGAGTATGCAAGAATCAAAGAAGATTTGTTAGAGCAGTGGTTAAATTCTAAGAATGTGGATTCTGATTTTGGTAAATTTAAGCAGATGATTTTGCTGGAGGATTTCAAAAGGTGTATTTATAAAGATGTAAGCCTATATCTTGATGAGAAAAGAATAGATAATTTGTCTGATGCTGCAGTTTTAGCTGATGAATATGTTCTCACTCACAAGAGATATTTTGGAGGAAAAAGGAAAGCTGAGAGTCAGTACGTTGCCTCTACTCAGAGTACAGGTAACAGGAAAGAGAATAAGGATGATGTTTCTCAGGAAGTAAATACCAGCTTCACCTCTAGATTTCAGAAAAGTAAATGTACTTATTGTAGTAAGCTTGGTCATACTACGGAGAGATGTTTCAGGAGACAGCGTGATGTGAACAAAAAGGAGTCTTTAAATATTCAGTCAATTGGTCTAGTATCCACTCTTGAGAGTTCCCAGAATTCTTTAACTGAGTTAACTGAACCTGCTTTGAGGGGTAACTTAAATTCTCATGATGAAGCTCCTCTTTTGAGCAGTAACGTGGGTGACACTCTCAAGAGTTCATGTGCTAATTTCCTGTCTGATGGTTTTGTCAGTCCTCTGGACAGTAATGACAGGAAATCAGTTAAAATATATCGTGATACAGGTGCTTGCCAATCCCTTATGCTGACCAGTGTTCTAGGCTCTAATGTTAATTCCTCTGATGAAACTGTAATCTTACAAGGTGTAGGGAATAATTACTTCTCTGTCCCTCTGTGCAGAGTAAATTTAGAGTCTGGTTTTGTTAATGGTTCCGTTATGGTTGGGTTGGTTGAGACACTCCCAATGTCAGGTGTAACTTTCTTACTTGGAAATGATATTGGTGGAAGTCAAGTGTGTCCAGCTCCTCAGTTGTCTAGTGAGCCAGTGGCTGTGTCCCAGGATTGTGATGTCCCTGATGTGTTCCCTGCATGTGCTGTCACTAGGGCTAAGTCTAAAGTTACTGGTGATTTAGAGGATAATGATGATGATGATGTTATCCTAGCTGACACTTTTCTTGCTAATTTGGACCACTCACCAGATGAGGCAGTACCCCGTAGTGTTGATAATTTGTCTCGTCAAGAGTTGGTTGAGTTGCAGGTTGCTGACCCTGAGTTGAAAGGTCTAGCTAACTCTGCTTGCAGTGAGGAAGAGTCAGCCGGTGCTTCTACTTGTTATTATGTAAAGTTAGGAGTACTTATGAGGAAGTGGAGACCCCCAACAGCATCAGCCGACTGTGAATGGGAGGTTGTACATCAAGTTGTCATCCCTCGTGTTTGTAGGCAGGATATCATTAGAGTGGCTCATGATTCCAGTTTGGCAGGACACCTTGGAGTGAGGAAGACTGTGGCACGCATTTTGAAACACTTCTACTGGCCAGGTATCTTCAGGGATGTTTCCTGGTATTGTAAGTCTTGTCACACCTGTCAAGTTGTGGGGAAGTGTAATCAGACCGAAAAGGTTGCACCTCTAGTTCCCATTCCTCCTTTTGAGGCGCCTTCCACCCATGTGTTGGTGGATATTGTGGGCCCTCTTCCTAAGACTTCTTCAGGATTTTCTTATGTGTTGACCATGATTGATATGGCTACTCGTTATCCTGAAGCCATTCCACTTAGAAACATCTCAGCAAAGAACGTGGTTAAGGAAATGCTGGAGTTCTTCACAAAGTTTGGTCTGCCCAAGGAGGTACAGTCAGACCGGGGAAGTAACTTCATGTCAAATGTTTTCAAGCAGTCTCTGAAAGAGTTGGGCATCACCCAGATCACGTCTTCAGCTTACCATCCCCAGACCCAAGGAGCGTTGGAGAGATATCATCAAACACTCAAATCGATGCTCAAGAAATACTGTTTGGAACATCAGAAAGACTGGGATAAAGGTCTTCCATTCGTTGTGTTTGCCGCAAGAGAATCTCCAAATGAATCATTGGGCTTCTCACCTTTTGAACTACTGTTTGGCCATGAAGTAAGAGGACCCCTTAAGTTACTCAAGGAATGCTGGCTGTCGGAGGAAGATGACGTCAACCTGCTGGAGTATGTGATGAAGTTCAAAGAACGGCTGTCCACTGCTTTACAGCTGGCGAGAGAGAATTTAGGAGCTGCTCAGGAGAAGATGAAGACTTGGTATGACAAGAAGTCCAGGTTACGCCACTTTCAGCCAGGAGATCAGGTTTTGATTCTGCTACCAGTTCATGGGCAACCTCTTCAAGCCAAGTTTAGTGGCCCTTATTTCGTGGAGAAGAAACTCAGTGATGTGAACTATGTCATCGCCACACCAGATCGTAGAAAGAGCAAGCAACTTTGTCACATCAACATGCTAAAGTTATATCACAGGCGGGACGAAAATAATCCGGTCTGCACTGTAGCTGTTCCACCCGAGTCTACAAGTGAAGTTCTCCCATGCAGCATGAGCCTGAGTGATAGTTTGGGGAAGAATCCTGATATCATGAATGATCTCCAGACTAAGCTTTCTCATCTACCTCCCAAGGAAATGCAGGAGTTTTCGGCATTACTGCAGGAGTACCCGCAAGTGTTCCGTGCTACTCCAGGAAGAACCACTGTGTTGATGCATGATGTCGATGTTGGAGACGCAAAGCCAATTAAATTGCCTCCTTACCGTGTGAACCCAGTGAAAGTTCCTCTCATCCAGACGGAGCTTGACTACCTGTTGGACCACAAGATGATTGAGCCCTGTCAGAGCGAGTGGAGTTCTCCTGTCACTCTAGTCCCTAAGCCAGGTGGGTCACAGAGGTTTTGCATCGACTACAGACGTGTTAATCAGATAACCAAAACAGACACTTACCCTCTCCCTCGTGTGGAAGATTGCATAGACAAGATCGGAAAGGCTAGGTACATAGGTAAGTTTGATTTGTTAAAGGGATACTGGCAAGTACCTATGACTGAGCGTGCTAGGGAGATCTCATGTTTTGTACTATTAGGAAAGACTTTTGCATGGTCTGTAGTGCCATATACAGATTATTTTAGAGTAATAAGAAATTTCCTTTGTAAATTTCTTTTTTCTTTGTGGGGAGGTGTTACATAGCCTATGATTTCATCATCCTTTGTCTAATTTTAACGCACAGTTGCTGCATGTTTGATCACGAGCGTGTTCTGCCTCAGTCCCCCCTTCTACCGTTATAGTAGAGTAAGTCGTTCTCTCTGTTGTCCAGAGCGGGATTGTCACCTCTATGTCCCCATGGCTTCATTTGCGCGTCCTTATTACAAGTTGTATCAAGCTCTCCTGGCTCCTATATAATAAGCTCAGTCTCTGCATCATTGCCACTTAGATCTGCTCCTCATTTTGTTCACATCTCTGTCCTCCCCTGTACAGATATTATTATTGTGAGTGCTCAAGAAGTCTCCAACCATCTAGCAGCTGTGTGTAATTTGAGTATAACTGTTATTGCATTTTTTCTTGTACTGTATAGCATAAGTTTAATTTGTGGGCCTAGTGAGGTTTTTGTAATTCATGTAGGGTTCTTTATGTCAGTCATTTTTGATAATAGTTTGTATCTGTAATTATTTATCTGGCATTCACTGAGTATTAGCTGGTATCTCATTTTATCAGGGCTGACTTAGATAAATTTACTCTTGCTAATTTCGTGTTAATAGAGGCTATTGCAGTTAACCATATATTTAAACCTGTTTATTTGCCATTACATTATCCTTATGAGTCCTGAATGTTTTATTGTTAGTTTGAGCATTAAACTTTGACTTGTAATTTTACCTAACTCTTTTGTTTTGAACCTGGAACTTTGCGGGACAGTAGTGATTTTTAGTATTCTCACTTAAAGTGTACATTATCTTTCTCTGTTCCGTAACAATATATATATATATATATATATATATATATATATATATATATATATATATATATATATATATATATATATATATATATATAGATAGATAGATAGATAGATAGATAGATAGATAGATAACAGAAGCGTACCGTAGGAGTCGGTCCGTTTGAAGCAGTGATTCATGCTGCATACAAAACAAGTGATTCATGACCCCCTTTAAAATACCGGTACTCCAGGAGGGGACGAGAAGGAGTGGTCATTGTACCGAGAATCTAATGCCGTAAGATCGAACCCAGGACTCGGATACACAAATACACATACGATCAGGTGTAGATGATCCAGGTGGAAATATTGGGTGTGAAAGGGACTCAGGTAGGAGCTAGAATTCTTTATTTTCAGCGACTCTCTGAAGATGGGTTCTGTGGAGCTCAAAACATGAGTGAAAATAAAGAAATCAAGCTCTAACCTGTCTCTTTCCTCCACCCAACATTTGCACATGTGATCAGTTTCCTATCTCAACTCAGGTTTTGATTTACAGGAAAGACAAGGAGGATGCTGTATCTTCCTCTGTCTCCCCTTCTCACTTCATCAATGAATCTCTGTTACGAGGCAAAAATTACTGTAGCCTATAACTTGCTTTCTGGAGGACGATCAAAGAAAACAGTGCAAAAATCATCCCTTGTCTAGTTCATCCTGTATGAACATATCTAAATTACGACAGAGATTTGATTGTAAATATGTCTGAGAATCCTGGGCCAGGAAATTTTTTTTTTATTTTCTCGTTACCTTCAGAGGATTTTACTCAGCTAAGGGGGATTTCTGATAAGGAGGGGTTAGATAAATCCTTGACTAATCCCTTCAATATTGGTGGTTCTTCCAAAGTTGATATAATCGTCTGGTTAGAACTAAAGTAGCAAATACGTCACTGGACTGAAGTTGTGGTATTTGTTGCAGTCTGGTCGTATTATTAAACCTGAGATTGCAAAGGGGAAGGTAAGTTTTCTCTCTCTCTCTCTCTCTCTCTCTCTCTCTCTCTCTCTCTCTCTCTCTCTCTCTCTCTCTCCATTTCTCTCTTTTACCTAATCGGGGTCGGCCCTTGCCGTGCATCTCCTCAGCTGTCTTCTGTCTACCTGGGGAGCTCATTTGTTTACCGCATCCAGGTATTAACAAGAGAAACCCAGGTGCGACTCTCGGGGCCGATTGAATTGGTGGACCCGGTTCGTTTCACCCATGTACTTCGTCCAACAGTGCAGTGGAGTGTCTAGATTTCACATGGACTTTTGGGGATCAACTTCTTGGGGAAGACTTAGACTTAGCAGGTATGATTGTCTGCTTAAATGTCCCACGTACACAAGAGAATACTGACGTGCAATGAGAGAATAAATCGGTAAGGACAGGGTACAACGAAATTTCTTAAGCCACTTAGAATACAAATTTTTTAGTCTACCATGTCCTCTTGTGGCATATCCAGTTCCTCCCTATCTCCCTGCACACCATCTCTCCATCTGAATCTCTGTCTGCACGGGTCTGATCCCACTATTATATCAGCCACAATTATTCAGCGATGGGGCCGCAATCGGCATCAAACATCTCCACCAGCCGCTACCCTGGCCCCTCATTACAGCCTGATAAGCATTCACCAACAACCACAGCCATCAATCGCCTCTGTTGGGAGTGGCTGCTTGAATACAGATGCTACAGCCATCCCCACCCATGCCCACACTATGTTAAACACTGGTCTTGTGTTCCTGGTGAAAGTATTGTGTTCACTTCTACCCTTCTGCCCTAATAAGAGTATTTTTCACGTTTTCCACGCTACCTCCACGCGATTTTATTCACCCAGAGAGCTCTTGTGATGAAAGGGTTACTGAAGGGTTGATGCAACCACCTTTGTTCAAAATGGCCATCCATCCATCACCCAATCCTACATTGCCCCATGAGGAGCGTAGGAGCCCGGGGCTAGGCAGTTGGTCCGGACATTTAAGATGAGAGTGACCAGCCTCACTCATCCCTGAGTGGCATTACATGGGCAATCAACCCCAACCATCCCTTGGATATAAACCTTCACTGGCTCAATCCGACTGGAGCACAATAATTACCCACTAAACCACCAGGCGCCATAATTTGGTTACATGGTTACCACCCAGCGTAGTAAATGGTGTCCTGGTGTACAGGAAACCATTTGGCTTGTCACTCAGTGTAGAGTCACCCACAGGCAGAAGGAAGAGGAAAGAATGAAGGAAAGAAAGACAGAAGAGGGAGTGTAAAGTCACCCGTAGGCATAAGGACAAGGAAAGAATGAAGGAAAGAAAGAGAAGAGGATGGAAGGAAAGAAGGTTGGAGGAGTGGAAAGGACAGACACCCAAGAGCAGCACTACATCGAGTGAGTGGATGGTGAGCGCCCCCACCTACCACTAAAAAAAAAAATCCATCTATAACAAAAAGTCAATCAGGTTAAATAAAATTGTCTGGAGATTAAGTGTAACTATATATATATATATATATATATATATATATATATATATATATATATATATATATATATATATATATATATATATATATATATATATATACAGTATGTATCTGCCAACCTACATATAAATGTTCATCGAGCCGTCTGTATATATCTATCTACCTATCTATCTATTTACCAACCTATTCATCTATCGATATCTATCTATCGTGCTCAAAATGTCAAATAAACACAAGTTTGCCATTTCTGTAGAACTGATGAATATTTGTGCCACAGATATAAACACTGTCATAACAGCTGCACCTCACTTCCATACCACCTGTACCTGAACAATCAAGGTTTCATCCATTCAGCCCGAGGACGTGTTATATCAATGTTGTTCCCGCTCATCTCAAGAAATCACTTTAGTAGCGAGAGGATAAATGAAGGCTTTATCTAACATCTTCAGTTGAAAAGCCACTTCTGGGCAAATATAACCGTTTGAAGACAGCAAGGGAAAAAGGGGTATCGTGTCAAGATGGTAATAAAAAAAAAAAAAAAAAAAAAAAAAGGAAGCGTGTTATTAGTGGAACTGACAGACTGCACAATCAACGCTTTACTGGCAATTCCAGTACAGTTTACATCACAGTCGCTATTATTAGCAAAAATAACCCGAATCTTTGTTTACTTTTATTGCCGTCATCAGCATCAATGGGCCTTTTTTTTGTTTTGGGGGAGGAAACTTCATAAAACATCTCCCTCAGCGATTTAATTTGCCTGTTACACCTTCAATGGCTACCTATATATTAATAATGCAAATCATATCAGTGTTATAAAGACAGAAGTGCCAGGCACAACAATAGCAATGTGTTACATGAAATTTTATTGCTAATAAGTATTGGCATCAAGAAGCCTCATAAGTACCAAAAAGAATACTAGATAGGAACACCAGGAGCATTTTGACCTTAATAACCACTACTATCAACAACCTACCACCGCTATATACTGCTACTGCCATTATCAACACAATTATCAGCATCAGCAATAATGTTACCCCAACCATATCCAGTACCACCAATTTAAGTACCACAGTCATCAATGTTGCTACTGTTATCACTGCCTATTGTTACTGCCATCAGCACTATCATTAGCTAAGGTGTTCTCCCCACCATACCCACTACCACTAGTTTCAGTTATCAGTGCTATAAATGATACTGTAATTACCACCACCCACTGTTACTGCCATCAGCACTATCATTAGCTACAGTTTTCTCCCCACTTTACCCACTACCACCAGTTTCAGTTATCAGTGCTATAATGATACTGTAATTACCACCATGTACCCTTACTGCCAACACCATTATTAGCTTATTATAAACTCATTAATTCTGTTGACGTCTGAGTTTGTTCCCTATTTCCCAGACGATGTTACTCAGGTCTGTTGCTGTTTGCTTTCCTTTGTACTCCTTTGTAACTTAGGAAGGATATCTATAAGTGACAAGGTTGATTTAGGCTATAATTTAACCCTTTACGTTCGAGAATATCCTATCTTATCTATCTATCTATCTATTGCCAGACGCTTTAATCCCATACAGGGTGGCCACAAACAAATCGCCTCCACATCGCCCTATCCTCCGCCATTTCACTGCCCTGCTCTCAACTCACATCCTCCTCTCTCATATACCTCTCCACTCCATCCCTCCATCTCATCCTTGGCCTCCCCCTCCCTCTCTCCCCCTCCACCTCACTGACATCCACTCTCCTCGTCAGTCTCTCACTCTCCATCCTCTCCACATGGCCAAACCACCTCAGTGTGTTTCTCCTAACGCTTCCTATCACATCCACATCCACACCACAACGCTCCTTTACATCCTCATTTGTCAGCCTCTCTCTCCATGTGACTCCACAGGCTATATCCTATGCTTACTATCATGCTCCCATGATACCCACTACCATCGATATAAGTACCATCACCATTAGTGTTGCTATCATTACCATTACCTACTATCATCATCACCATTTTTAGGATCATCAGTACCCCCACCTCATCCACGACCATCAGTATAAGTACCACTATCATCTGTGAGGAGCAGACTGTAACACCAGTCGAGCAGGGCAGTACTCCCAAGGTGGATGGAAAGCTGATCACAGGGAGAGCTGGAGCTCCCGTTTCATCAGCCCTCGGGACTAGTTCCTGACCATCCCTCTTTGCTGAACTTTTTCAGTGTCCCATTAACACAGAGAGTAGGCCAGTATGCTCTCCAGTACAAGTTTCTCTAAATGTCAGCACCAAAATACATGCATAGTACACACTACACTTCCTTTTCCAAAATTCAAAATAATCATGGCATCTCAATACATAGCCTCAGAGTCCCCGGTGAAGGGGGGCCATAAATGCCCCCACCATCCACCCCTCTCCCGGTGACGACTGGAGCTGCCGGGAACCGCTGTCTGACTCACTTCTTCTTCATTTCTGCAACATTCGGGGCCTTTCCTCCTCTCCTCCTCTAAACCTCACTTTCTTTTTCTAACTGAGACTCAGCTGTCTGAGGCAACTGACAGCAGACCCTTTTCTGTATCCTCCTACTTTCTCTATACTCATTTCAAAGCCAAAGGTGGCGGTTGTGTATATATAGGTAACGACTTGTTTTGCTCTCGTGTTCCTGAACTCGATTCTTCTGAATTCTCTACACTCTGGCTTCGGCTTTCCTGTTATTCTCTGACAAAATATATCTGCGCTGTTTACTTATCCCCTAATTCTACTGGCTATAAAAAAATTCTTCGACTATCTTACTTCTACGATGGAACACATTCTATCCATTTCTCCTTTCTCTGAAATTTCCATTCTAGGAGATTTCAATGTTCACCACCACCTTTGGCTCTCCTGTCCTTTCACTGATCCACCTGGTGAACAAGCCTACATCTTTTCTATCCTTGTGTGGACAGAATTAAAGACAGAACGACAGAAATATGTAGGAAAATGAGGAGCACTGTGTAATGTAAAGGATTAGACAGAGGGATGACAGGACATAAACAGCAGGGTGACAGAAGGAAGCCAGATGGGCGGCAGGAAGGGAAGAAGACCCGAGAGTGACACAAGACAGAACTAAGAAAAAAAAAGGTGAACAGGAGAAGATAGGAGAGTGGCGGCAGGAGACAGGCAGGAGGTTTGCTATGTTTAGTGACAATTTAGACAGGAGGAAGGCAGGAAGGAAATGGTGGGAATGGTGGTCCGGTGGTAGAGTAGTGGACTGCGAACCGAGAAGACACGATATCGATCCTAGGCTGGTGGAGGAAACAGTATGAGGATGTGAATTGTGATTCACCATTTTTTCATTTTTTTGAGTCCCAAAGTTTTTCTTATAATAGTTACCTCCTCACATTTTTTTTTTTTACCTTGTACCAGAATTTTACACTTGGTGGGATTAGATATTGTTTTAAGAGACAAATAATAAATAATGATAATAACAATAATAATAATAATAATAATAAAAATAATAATAATACCATCAGATCAGCCCTAAATGAGACAGCCAGTATGAACGGCGGGTTTTAACACCAAAACAGCGACTTATGAAGGTGTCTTGCCTGCTAATGCACTTAGGAAAACAGCTTGGCCGCAGGGAACGAACTGTCTAATCTATAACCCGAGTTGGATACATTAAAAAGAAAATAACAGGGTGGCAAAAACTGTTGTGCGGTGGGTATGATGTTAGACGAGAGGTGGAATTACAGATGTGGGACAGAGGTTGGGTTTCATGTCATAATCTGGTCGAGAAGAAAAAAATGGTACCGAAAAATAGTACAGTAACACTAACGCCAGCCACATGCACCCACGCTTAATAAGGCTAAATACACAGACTGGATGAACGGCAGGAGTTGTCAGGGTTTTAGAATTTAATTTCACCAACTAATTTTATCATGTTCTCGTCGACTTTCTCGTGGCCGCGTTAAGTTTAGCATTTTAATCTAACGTTAAACAATTATGTTTAGCTGAAGGGAAGTCATGGGAGCCTGAAAGTGTAATTACTGTCGTGATAAGGACATTCCCTGAGAAATCTTCCTTACATCTTTATTTTCTGTTTTTTTCTTGCTGATATTCCTTTGTAAATTAATTAATGTAAACTGTCGATTTTGAGATATTACCAGACAGGAGAATATTTAAGGAACACAGGCTAAATATATCATTATACACGAGATTCTGGAAAGCGTTCTTGGCGAAGGATCTATCTATCTATATACTCCCAGACGCCTTAATCCCGTAAGGAGTGGCCACAAACAAATCACCTCCATGTCGCCCTGTCCCTCGCCATTTCACTGCCCTGCTCCTAGCTCACACACCCCTCTCTCATATACGTCTCCACTCCATCCCTCCATCTCATCCTTGGCCTCCCCCTCCCTCTCCTCCCCTCAACCTCACTCACATACACTCTCCTCGTCAGTCTCTCACTCTCCATCCTCTCCACATGGTCAAACCATCTCAGTGTGTTTCTCCTAACGCTCCCTATCACATCCACATCCACACCCTTCACTTCCTCATTTGTCAGTCTGTCACTCCATGCGACTCCACATGCTTCACTCAAATGACTCATTGCCACTGCTCTCATTCTTGACTTCTGTCCCTCCAACAAGGTCCAAGCTTCATTTCCATACATTAGAGCTGGTATCACAATACTGTCATGTAGTAACCTTTTCACTTCCACGCGCACTTCCCTGCTTCTTATCACTGCTTTCAAGGAACCAGCAACCTTTCTTCCTTGTTGTACTGTTTCAAGAACTTCACCCTCTAGACTTCCATCCTTACTCATCACACTACCCAAGTACTTAAACGCACTCACATATTCCGGCGTGAGTGCGTTTAAGTACTTGGGTAGTGTGATGAGTAAGGATGGAAGTTTTCCCATGTTCCTTATTTATATACCCCCACCCCATACTCCCACCCCATACCCTCGCTTCCTGCCACTGCCCTCTCCTCTCACTGTAACTCATCAACCAGAAGCCACTCAATGCTTGTGTCACCGTACTGGGACTGTATTTCATATTTCAGCAACTGTACTTCACCCGCACCTGTGTTCACCCCGACTTAAACTAGAAAATCGCAGCTAACTTTCACAAACAACTTCATTATCAGACGGTACAAATTATACCCAAATACGTTACTGAAACTGCTTAAATTCAGCTTTATTGAGTATAATTTCTATATGCACTACTAGCAGGACTGATATCTAGATCCTAATACCAGTCCCCTATCGCTACTAGGATCTGTTTCTGTAGGAAGTAGGCTACAAAAAAAGAATACAAAAACACTCATGTCTCTTGTCATTTATATAAAAGATGTGTTTCAAGGGAGGACTAATCTTACCTTTGTTAATGAATGCTAGACAAGGTGTAAATCGTCTTCTATGTGTACCTGACCTGATGTAGCCAATTACCTGGGAGTTATGTGAAGGTGTGACGATCTTGTCGCACCACCTATCATTGCCCAGTTACCCTACGTCCCTCCCCATCTTTGGTGGTAATGGGGGCGCTCATCGTCCACTCACTTGATGTAGTACTGCCTACTTTTTCTCTTAACTTTTACCCTTTAATTTCTTTGTCTACTCTACTCTTCCTCCTCCCTTTCCTTCCTGTCACTTTTTGTTACTCTTCTTTCCACTTCAGGTAGCTCTGCACTGAGTGACATGTGTAATGGCTTCCTAACCCAGTAAACCAGTTACAACGCTGGGTAGTAACCATAGAGTCAAAAAACGGGGTGGAATGGAGCATACTATGTTGCCCCTGTTAGCTTGATGAAGAAACGCAAATGTGACATCCACCCAGGAACCAAACCTCCACACTTTTCACAGCGCACTGCGACTACAAGCGAACATTAGTTCACTGCACAAGTCGGCCATGCAGAGACGGTTGTTTGACAAGTATGCTCGACCAGACGGATTTTGACTGAACAACAACGATAACAACAACAACCCACCTTTTGTTAATTACCTTCACTTATCTCGCATGTTGATGGTTATGGCGGCGCGTCTGAGGCCAGGTTCAGATTGGCTGCCTTGGCCTTTGCTGGCAAACCCGGCCGATGTTACGTTAAATCGCTATCATAGTTCATCGTTGTTGCACTTCGTCTGTCTTACCTTTATGGTTTTTGCCGCGTTCGCTCATCGACGCAGCTGGAGGTGTGTACACATATTTGATCTTAAAACATTAATCCAAGCACAGCGGCGGCTTTGCTCCAGGCTGCCTCGTCCTTGAGCCATGTACCTCTCATTTATCTCATTTTCTCGGTACAGTTCTTCCTCCTGACTACTGGACTCACAAGAAATATTCCACCCTTGTCTTCCAAAGGCAGTGTTGCGCTGGTGTACGTCGACCAAGCCGTGCATCTCCTTTGTTATGTGCCGTCTTCAGAACCACCCGACCAGTGCACGCAAGTGAAACTCTCGACCACCCGAAAGACAAATCCGTGCATTGTTATCTGGCTGGCTAAGCTAATGAACCAAGCAGTAATTTTTGGCTGTGACGGCAGCCACGTTTTGACGCTGGGGACTGGCTGTGGTGTAACAAGGCCGTGCTGCTCTTGTGACGCCAGTGACACTATCAGGACGTCCGATCCTGATGCGTCACGATCCTCATGGCTTACTACACCACTCACACTTGATAGTTATTGATCCACAGCAAGCCTGGATATCAACACGGCAAATGGCAGGATCAATGGTTGGTTTGTGTGAAGAGTTGTAGTTCTTAAACAAAACAAAATCCTTTGCAGACAAGAAAAAGCATTAAATTCGTCCTCGGATTGGGTCTACTGTACAATACAGCGACGCTAATTTTCGTTCTGTTCTCCCTACCTTCAGAATATTTAGTCCATTTGCGAGCTAGAATTATTAGTCCATACACCACCGGCTTCCCATGTGCAGTATAACCCCACGCTGCATGACCCCCACCCAACCAGCGATCACCACCCCATTACACCACACCCACACCAACCTCCCACCCTACTACTGACATTCTCCCATCCCCACCTACTGCACACCCTCTTCCACACCTCACTTACACCCTCAACCCTCCTTCCACACCCTCAACACACCCTGCCACCACCAATTTCACATCAAAAAGCAATATTTGGCGGGATAGGTTATTTTTCCTTCAATAAATTTTTCCTGTCGGTAGAAGTAGCAGGACCAGCCTGTCTCGATCCAGCTGATTAATGGCGGCTTACCAACCAGTTTTCGGAAGCAATGAATATTACACGATCGATTATTTTCGTAATAAAGATCAGTATTAGTATAGCGTCTGAGGGAGCACTGAATTTTACCCCAATTACTTCGCCTTTACTGATTCATGTACTAAATCTGTTTCTTCCACACTACATATTTTTCTACTCCATGTTGGATTTATGGGAAGGATAAAGTGTAGTTTTAGCAGATTGTTTTTGTGCCTTACCGTCCAATTTTCTCACCTGACCGACACGCAGGGCGGGATTTAAGGTGAGAGTAACAAGGCGTAATATCCTGGCATATTTACCCTGGCGATTTATTTTACATATGGCGCCTTGATGGTTCGTGTCTCATTCCTAGTCCTTCATATTGACAGTCTATGAATGTCGTAGACGAGCATATTAAAAGAGTCACTCAGGTAGGGTATTCTGTGTTTCTTATCAACAAACGACTTTACTCAGATCAGGAAAGAGGTCAGGTAGTGAAGGAATTTGAAATAACCTTTGCTCTTTTGCTACAAGAAGTCATCCATAACCTGAAGAAAAGCAGAAAAAAAAAAAAAACAGCTTGGTAAATATATAAAACATACGCGGGAGGCGGTAGCTCAGTCGGTAGAGAGGTGGCCTGCGGTCCTACTGGACCCGAGTTCAAATCCCCGCTGGGGCAGGGAACGGTTTAAGGATTTGAATTTAATTAAAGAACACTTTACTGATCTACCAGAAGACCCGCAGACACGTCGAAAAAATACCCCCGCTAATACCAATACACCAGTCCTGTATGAAACAGCCCTAGCATGTATTCAGTATGGACGGTGGGTGTTAGTGCCGAAGTGGTGACATGTAGAGGTGTATGGAATGTAGGAGGACTACTGGGTCTTGGTAGCAGGCGGTGAAGCCTATGCCCAGGGTCGGACACATTCTATATATATATATATATATATATATATATATATATATATATATATATATATATATATATAAAACTTCTTCATACACGGGAGTTAAATATATAAAACTTCTTCATATGCGGGAGTTAAATATAAAAAAACTGCCTTATACGCCGCAGTTAAATATATAAAACTTCTTCATACGCGGCAGTTAAATATATAAAACTTCTTCATACGCGGCAGTTAAATATATAAAACTTCTTCATACGCGGCAGTTAAATATATAAAACTTCTTCATACGCGGCAGTTAAATATATAAAACTTCTTCATACGCGGCAGTTAAATATATAAAACTTCTTCATACGCGGCAGTTAAATATATAAAACTTCTTCATACACGGGGGTTAACGCATCCTATACAAAAATAAAATGGTGAGGAAAAAGGGCTACGGAGTCCCCTTATCAGATAAATATAAGGTGCAAAGAGGCGCTACTCACACTGATGGATAGCACCGCCACTGAACACAGGATGCCGGGGAGAGGGAGAGGGAGAGGGAGAGAGTGAGGGGTGTGAGGGAGAGGGAGGTACGGAGGATGAAGAGTGAGACTTTAGACTTTAGACAGTTTATTGAGATATACAGTTATACAACCCCTGGGCCGTATATGGCATCACACACAGAAGCCAATGTGGACACTCGCTTATAAAAGGTCAGTGATCCTTGTTAAGTAAGTCACAGGATCGGAGAAGGATAACATGGACGGTGCGAACGATTAGGTTGTTGCCCTGTGAGAGAACGTAAGTGAGGCAGATGAAATAGCAGTGACATTAGGATGGAAATTGTGCTTACAGATAGGCCCCCAAAATGTAAACTTTATCGATCCTCTAAGAGCAGTATATTCAGTTTTATGCAGCAAGTGTCAAGAAAGTAGGATCGTCTGTGAAATATGGAAGAGAATTATGCACCCTGATAAATAAAAGTGAGGAGCTGTAGGGTCATGGTTATTATTATTCTCGATAATAAACCACGAACATCGCAGACAGAGCGGCTTTGTTTATCCACAGATTCATCCAAGATAATTGTGTTGATTGTAAGAGAAGGAAGGAGGGTGAAGGAGGTCCCGACACAGAGATGTAAACTCATATGGGTTAATGTGAACGGCTGAGGCAGGGTTTACATACACACGGGCAGCTGACAGACAGGCAGGTGGGTAGGCAGGCGATAAGGCGGTGTGGTAGGGAGGGTGGGTGGGAGAGATGGTGAGTGATTTGGTACGGACGCTGATATGGTAAGATGGATGACAGAGTTGTTAAGCTTGGTGATGGTTGGTCTGATGGGCAAGGTAGATTAGTGGGTAGGTGGACAGGTAGGGGAAATGGTAGGAAGGAGGGGAGGCAGGCTGAGAGACAGGAAAGATATGGCTGATCTGCTAAGGTGGTCGATAGGCTGATATGATAAAATAGGGGTGACTGTTTGCTATATGGCTTGGTAGGTAAGTTATGTACGTTCGGAGATAAGATGGATGGGGTTGATGGGTGGAGTGTTAGGAATGATGATGATAGGCTGAGATAGTAGGAACGGTGATGCGTGTTAAGTAGGGATGATGGTTGGTAGACAGAAGATAGTAAATATTTTGGTAGGTAAGGTAGGAAGATGGGCCGGAATATGATGAAGGAGTTGATAGGTGAGGTGTTAGGATGGATGGCATTTGAGTAAATTGGGGTGATGGCTGATGGTGTGGTAGGTAGGAAGGTCGGATTAGGTGGGTACGACGACAGGTAGAAGGGTCGAGTAGGGTTCATAGGCAGGATGAGATTGATAAGTATTAGGTGGTTAGACGAGAGGTAGGAGGGTCGAGTAGGGTTGATAGGCAGGATAAGATTGATAAGTATTAGGTGGTGAAAGGACAGGTAAGAGGGCGTTTTATGAGCTCGCTGACATGGTCCCAAAATGGCTTCATCACTTGACAATCCAATCATGAGACAAGTCGCCCCTCACGCACACCAACCCACAACTACCAATCAATCAGGATCGTTCGTTCAAGAAGCTCCTGTAACTAATGGAAATGCAACTGTTACTGATTTTGATCTTTATTACGGCCGACGGAGAGCCAACTCGTCAGGTGTGTGTGCAGCTAAGTATGTGATGCAAACCTGGGCCTTCCACACCTGAGAGAGAGAGAGAGAGAGAGAGAGAGAGGGGTCACCCAATTTAAGGAAGGAAATCTCCCATTCCGATAATGCTTTCCTTATATTATTATAGACACCTGCAAGTGATTTTAATTAATTTTAAGGCACACCTGTTGTACTGAGCAGGTAAGGGAAGGCTCTCTCAAAAAATTCACAGTGAAAAATCTCTTAAACTGACAAGAAAAACAAAATGCAAATCGTGTCAATGGATTTAGTGGGTTAAACTGATGTCCATGTTTATGTTTCATACCTACAGAGAGCGAGAGACTAACGACGAGTGTGTATGTGAGTGAAGTGGAGGAGGGAGACGGAGGAGGAGGCCGAGGATGAGATGGAGGGATGGAATGGAGAGGTATATGAGAGAAGGAGGTGTGAACTTGTGGGAGGGCAGTGAAATGGTGGGAGACAGAGAGACATGGGGGCAATTTGTTTGTGGCAACTCCTTATGGGATTAAGGCGTCTGGCAATAGATAGATAGACAGACATTCAGATAACTAGATAAATAGATAGACTCAACTCTCACTTCCCCCACCTCATTGTCAAGATTTTCGTAGTACGTGTATATACTTTTGAACGAACCTATTCATTTAATTTAACCCACACTGCCATCAGCTATCATCCACTACACGTACAGCTGGCCACATGAACCCGGGACAGCATCATGGATAAGGTCTGGCATCTGCTGCACTTAACCCTGGCGTATTTATATGTTAATTGGTGGCAACAACGTAAACGAACAGGGGTGTCAAATATTATACAAGACGGCTAAGTAGGTGTGATGCAGGGATGTCAAAAGGTGTAAGCAGACTTCCACTTCACATGATTACTTTCCTAGGTTCATACGTGGCCAGCTGTAGACTCGAGACGGATCCACCACCTCACCAGCAGCCTCACGCCCGTCTTCCGTATTTTCTCTTTCATTGTCAAGTTGCTGTAGGTTTTCTGTGAAGCAATTAGCATACACATAGAATACACATATAAGACGCTTAGGCCTGTGAGATAGAGGTAGGCTTTCGCGAACGTGTGTGGTGTGTGGATGACCGTGGTTTATTTCGCTGGGCACGATGCTGATAGTTCTCCCATCTTTGTACTTATTGTCCTGGTTTCTGGCTTGTACTTCATTTCCTTAGGTGAGATGATGAATAAAGAGCATACACATGGATTGCTGTACGTTCATGGTGCTAGAAAAAAGAACAATGAATATATATAATGGGGATAACAGTAAGTTCTATAAACGGGTGATAACATAGCCAGGCTTTTCAGAAGAACGAGGAGGAGCATTGACTTAGGGACCTTTATATTATGCTCAAAGGCTTCTTAATTTCACCAGTATTTATTACATGGGAAATTTCGTCTGTTAATTAAGGAGCGTCCAATAGCCACAAGTGTCTAGTTGATATACAGTTGATAATTAAGGGTCATTGTGTAGAAGAATGGTTTAGGAGGAATTAGACAGTCAAGAAGTTCACGCAACTCATTTCAAAGGCTGTAAAAAACCTCCACTTGTTATCACGGACGGCCAGGCAGGAGATAAATAGGGATTCCATGATCTAAACTTGCCTCGAAATCTCTCCTTATCTGTGAGGTCAAATAGTCTCCAGGATCCCATGACAAATAATTCCTGCTATTGTCACACGAAATTATTCTGCTCAGTTGTGGCCCCTCGTCGTCTATCTTTCTATCTATCTATCTATTGCCAGATGCCTTAATCCCGTAAGGGGTGGTCACAAACAAATCGCCTCCGTGTCGCCCTGTCCCCAGCCATTTCACTGCCCTGCTCCCGGCTCACACCCCTCTCTCTCATATACCTCTCCACCCCATCTCTCCATCTCATCCTTCGCCTCCCCCTCCCTCTCCCCCATTCCACCTCACTTACATACACTCTCCTCATCAGTCACTCACTCTCCATTCTCTCCACATGACCAAACCACCTCGTCGTCTAAGGCGTACAAAGGCTATTAAGACAAGTTTCCATTAAAGACGCTCATTGCTGGTCTAAAAACAAGTTATTTTACGTTTCAATATAGCATTAAGCTTTTTTCCAATCCATGATCCACACAGGTCTCCACTCGTCCTTCCACCCATTATTACGATGACGTTTTCTTCCATATATTAGTTTTATCTCGTCAGTTCAAATTAACAGTGACGATGCTTCTCATAGTGAATGGGATAAAAATAATCTTCATTCACCTCTTCCACTGTGAACTGATTACCAAAATATAAAGAAAATTGTGATATGCTAAAGACTTTAAGATGAAAACAAATATCTTTTTGAAGGGAATAAGTCACCTCCCCCCATACCCTCCGCCTTCAGCCCCATTCATCCCCCCCTTAAAAACAAGAGGTGAATCCCTTGGCTGATCCTCAACCCTTCCACTAAGTTTGATCGAAATCAGATCTCTCTCTCTCTCACACACACACACACACACACACACACACACACACACACACACACACACACACACACACACACACACACAAGCAAAACTTCACAGCCTCTCTTCCTTCACGAACGCGGGTGTAGTAAAAATTTAATAGAAATGAGGCCAAATCAGGTATCAAAATAACAGAACGTAGGTCGGGTAATCGAAAGTAATCGAACTATTCTCTCTCTCTCTCTCTCTCTCTCTCTCTCTCTCTCTCTCTCTCTCTCTCTATGTAATTCTTTCTCCTCCATTTTTTCATGGAGGCTGTTATGCCGGAGGGAGAAGTGGTTGGGGAGAGCTTCAACATACACTCCATTACTGTAATAATAATCGTATTTTTTGGTGAAGATTAGGACACACTTCATCGCTTGAGTTATAAGTTATGGTCTGTAATGTCTGTGTATCTGGGGTGCTTTGTAACCTCTCTCTCTCTCTCTCTCTCTCTCTCTCTCACACACACACACACGCACCCCCCCCCACACACACACCCTCCTTTACTCAGGCCATCACCCTACAGACCACAAAAAGGTGAGTCGAGTGAGTCAGGTGGGCCGTTAACCAAGAATCTCGCTCATAGGCCAAGTTTTTGCCACATCGCCTTCATATCTTTACCTGAATTACAAGTATTACTATTTATTTTTTCTGTAGTGAGACGAGCAGCTTAAGAGGGAATCATAATAAAGTAATTGAAGAGTGAGTCACGAAGAAGTTATGTTGAGAAAATAGGGCTGGGGTCAGAAGTTAGTAGTGGCGTATAGCTATGGCATGGGGGGGGGGGATGGTGAGCGCCCACCTCCAGTCATACCCAAAGCCCTCCCACTGCCCTTCCCCTATGTGGAATTTCAGCAGTGAATCCCCTTCAAAATAGGGATTGGCCCCATCTTGGCTCCCTCATTTGTGACTATGCTACTGGTTCGGAGGGTATGTTTCCTGTCAATACTTCTGGGATGCCGATAAATTTATGTGGAGAAAGTACAGTTACGGTCAGGAGTTATAGTGAGATGACGATACAATTTGTGGTCACTAACTCTGTCCCAACGGCATCAAAAGCTAGGAGTGTTCTGTGTGGTGGCCTAGCTGATTTGATGTGTAAGGTCTGTAAGATGAATGTTTGTGGAGTGGAGTGGCCTATAACCGTGTTGTGATGGGGCTAGGGGAATGTGAGGTGTAACTAATTGTAATACCAGTCGTTCAGTGACTTTGGAGAGGGTGCAGAGGAGTGTGATGGGGCGGTGTGAGGAGGGTAACGGCCTTTGTTGGGTTTGGGGATAGTGATGATAGTACCATGCTTCCAGATGTTGGGTATAATGTTGTGTGAGTAGCTGTAGTTTGATATGTTGGTGAGTGCTTGTATGCCTTGTGGTCCAAGATGTTTAAGGGGTCCACAGGCAGATGAGTGCTTAAGGTTGCTAATGATGTGCTTCGTCTGGTTGTAAGTGAAAGGTGCGAAGTCTGTGTCTGTGGGGAACTGTCTCTTGCGTCGGATGACACGTCGGTCGTCGAGATGAGGGTTTACATGACTACGTGTCAAAAATAATTCATGACAGTGTTTGCTTGTTGTTTGTCTGAGAGTATGGTGTCTGTTGTTGTGATGGCAGCATGTGATTGTGTAGTGTTGGTGTTGGAGAGTGTGATGCTGTTTAGTGTCTTGTAGAGTCGCTGGTGTCTGTTTTGTGATCAAGTGCTTGGAGATAATTATTCCTATTTGGTGTTTGCTGCTCTGATAATTTATTGTTTATTAGAGTGTTGAGTTTTTGTATTTGTTGTATGGTGTTTTGTGTATGGGGTGTTGGGGAGTGTCGTAGTGTGTCACGTAGACTGATGAGGCCTCGAGTTTCTGGTGTGAAGTTGGGGTTGTGTCTCTTTCTGTTGCCTCTGGGGATGTGTCTTTTGTCTGCATTTTGCATAATTGTATTGAAAGTGTGCACAGCAGTGTTGATATTTGTGATGGGTGTACTGTTTAGTGTTTCAAAGTGTTGTTCTGTTTCAGTTGTGAAGGCCTCCCAGCTGGGACTCCTATAATTAGTGTGTGCGTGTGTCTGTGGCCAGCTGGGGTGATTCTCGTTTTGGTAGTGATGATAATTGGGAGATGTATTTGTTGATGGGTCTTGGATTGCTCCCGATGTCATCGGCTAGATGAAGTCTTTGAAAAATGACCTCCGGGAAGTCATTTTTCGGTGTAGAAAAGTGTTGTTGTGTGTGCTGTGTTGGGAGATGTGGTACTTGCCCAGGCGACCAAAGCCACTCCCAGGTTCTCGGACGGGGGGGTTTGTGGTGGTTTGGCCCCCATGTTGTCCTCCTCCTTTGCTTCGACAGCTTCTGGGGAGTGGACCCAATACGAAGACGCCACCGCTCCGGGTTACCACAGTTACCCCCCTTGGTGTTCCCGTACTTATTTTACCTACCAACCCCTAAAGGATGTATGAATACCTGAGTTGAGTGGCACCAGTACATCACAGGCACACTGAATCACTCTCACTACACCTTCACCATCACTCCCTAGCCACTCCATCATTATCACAACCACACTGAAGCACTCTCACAACACCTTCACCATCAGTCCCTAGCCATTCCATCACTATCACAACCACACAGTCACTCTCACTACACCATCACCATCACTCCCTAGCCAATCCATCACTATCACAACCACACTGAATCATTCTCACTACACCTTCACCATCACTCACTAGTAACGCCATCACTATCACAGCCACACTTAATCACTCTCACTACACCTTCATTTCACCATCACCCCCTAGCCACTTCATCACTATCACAACCACATTGAATCAACTCTCACTACACCTTCACTATCACCATCTCTCCCTAGCCACTCCATCACTATCACAGCCACACCTAATCACCCTCACTACATTTTCACTATCACCATCACTCCCTAGCCACTCCATCACTATCACAGGCACACTTAATCACTCTCACTAGACCACTATCATTCCCTAGCCACTCCATCACTATCACAGCCACACTGAATCACTCGCACTACACTTTCACCATCATGATCACTTCCAAGCCAATCCATCACCATCACAGCCACACTTATCACTCTCACTACGCTTTCACTATCACCATCACTCCCTAGCCACTCCATCACTATCACACACACTTATCACTCTCACTACACCTTCACTATTATTATAAGTCCCTAGCCACTCCATCACCATCACAGCCACAATTATCACTCTCACTACACTTTCACTTTCACTATCACTCCCTAGCCACTCCATCACCATCAGATCCACTTACTAGCACTCACAAAATCACTCCCTCATTAAGCTTTACACTCAATACAAAATGATGAAAAAACAAAAGGGCTGGGTGGTAACCATATAACCATACGTGCTCCCTATGTGTCAACAAGTTGGTTGGTGGAGGGTTGGTGCCCCTCCCTGTAAAACAACTAACTCAGTGTCAAATGGCCACCCTGTACGGGACTATGGTGTCTGGCAATAGATAGATAGACTAAGAAAGATGTTAAAATAAATTGTAATACAGAAAACAGAGACAGATGTGAAAGTTTAATTTACGTAAGAGGTAGATTACGAGAAGAGGGGAAAACAGATAATGAGGAAAAGGTGAATTTATTGAAAAAAAAAAAAAAGGAAAAACTGAAAGATGTTAAGAACGAATGAAAAGAAACAGAAGATTAAAAAAAAAAAAAAAAAGACCTGTAAAAGTGAAAAATACGAGTAATGAGAGAGAGAGAGAGAGAGAGAGAGAGAGAGAGAGAGAGAGAGAGAGAGAGAGAGAGAGAGAAATAATCCCACATTATTAGTAATTTCAAAAAAATAGGCCTTAAAAACCTAAATGTCAAAGATTCCAAATTTAGCAGCAAAAATGTACTAAACTGGAATCTGGCCAAAAAAAGAGAAGGAGAACGAGAATGTGAGGGCGGTGAAGGTGAGGGCGATGAAGGAAGTGAGGGGGGTGAAGGAGGTGAGGGAGTGAAGGAGGTGAGGGGGGTGAAGGAGGTGAGGGGGGTGAAGGAGGTGAGGGGGGTGAAGGAAGTGAGGGGGTGAAGGAGGTGAGGGGGTGAAGGAGGTGAGGGGGGTGAATGAGGTGAGGGGGGTGAAGGAGGTGAGGGGGTGAAGGAGGTGAGGGGGGTGAAGGAGGTGAGGGGGGTGAAGGAGGTGAGGGCGGTGAAGGAGGTGAGGGGGTGAAGGAGGTGAGGGGGATGAAGGAGGTGACGGGCATGGAGGAGGTGACGGGGATGGAGGAGGTGAGTGGGATGAGGAAAATGAGGGGGTGAAGGAGGTGGAGGAGGTGAAGGGGGTGGAGGAGGTGAGGGCGATGAAGGGGGTGAGGGGGATGAAGGGGGTGAGGGCGATGAAGGGGGTGAGGGGGATAAAGGGGGTGAGGGGGTTCAGGGAGGTGAGGGGGATGGAGGAGGTGAAAGAGGTGAGGGCGGTGAAGGAGGTGAGGGGGATGAGGGAGGTGAGGGCGGTGAAGGTGAGAGAGATGGAGGTGATGGAGGTGAAGGCCGCCCAAACCAACATCCTCAATAGCCACCTCATCCTGGAGGCTAAGTCAATCCAGGACCAAGGCACACACCGCCCCGCCCTTGGGTGTTTTGCAGGATTTGGGGGCCGTTCTTTCTGGAGGGAGGGAGGGAGGGATGGAGGGAGAGAGGGAGGGAGGATAGGAAGAGACGGAGACAAGGGAAGGAGGGAGGGGGGAGAGGGAGATACGGAGAGGAGAGAGGCAGGGAGGGAGCTTCTTGGCCCCAGACACACACCGACCCGCCCGTGGGTATTTTAAAGGTTTTGAGGGCCGCTTTCTCTGTAGGGAGGGAGAAAGGGAGAGAGTTTTTTGGCCCCGGGCACACACCGCCCCGCCCTTGGGTGTTCTAAAGGTTTTAGGGCCGCTCTCTCAGTAGGGAGGGAGGGAGGAGGGGAGAGTTTTTTAGGCCCTGGGCACACAATGCCCAGCCCTTGGGTGTTTTAAAGGTTTATGGGGCCGCTCTCTTGGTAGGGAGGGAGGGAGGGAGGGAGGAAGGGAGAGAGTTTTTTGGCCCTGGGCACACACAGCCCCGCCCTTGGGTGTTTTAAAGGTTTTGGGGCCCGCTCTCTACGTAGGGAGGGAGGGAGGAATGGAGAGAGTTTTTGGCCCTGGGCACACACTGCCCCGCCCTTGGGTGTTTTAAAGGTTTTGGGGGCCGCTCTCTCAGTAGGGAGGGAGGGAGGAAGGGAGAGAGTTTTTTGGCCCTGGACACACACCGCCCCGCCCTTGGGTGTTTTAAAGGTTTTTGGGGCCGCTCTCTAAGTAGGGAGGGAGGGAGGAAGGGAGAGAGTTTTTTTGGCCCCGGGCACACACCGCCCCGCCCTTGGGTGTTTTAAAAGTTTTTGGGGCCGCTCTCTAAGTAGGGAGGGAGGGAGGAAGGGAGAGAGTTTTTTGGCCCCGGGCACACACCGCCCCGCCCTTGGGTGTTTTAAAGGTTTTGGGGGCCGCTCTCTCAGTAGGGAGGGAGGGAGGAAGGGAGAGAGTTTTTTGGCCCTGGACACACACCGCCCCGCCCTTGGGTGTTTTAAAGGTTTTTGGGGCCGCTCTCTAAGTAGGGAGGGAGGGAGGGAGGGAGGAAGGGAGAGAGTTTTTTTTGGCCCCGGGCACACACCGCCCCGCCCTTGGGTGTTTTAAAAGTTTTTGGGGCCGCTCTCTAAGTAGGGAGGGAGGGAGGAAGGGAGAGAGTTTTTTGGCCCCGGGCACACACCGCCCCGCCCTTGGGTGTTTTAAAGGTTTTAGGGCCGCTCTCTTGGTAGGGAGGGAGGGAGGAGGGGAGAGTTTTTTAGGCCCTGGGCACACAATGCCCAGCCCTTGGGTGTTTTTAAGGTTTTGGGGGCCGCTCTCTTGGTAAGGAGGGAGGGAAGGAGGGAGGAAGGGAGAGAGTTTTTTGGCCCTGGGCACACACCGCCCAGCCCTTGGGTGTTTTAAGGATTTTGGGGGCCGCTCTCTACGTAGGGAGGGAGGGAGGAAGGGAGAGAGTTTTTTGGCCCTGGGGACACACCGCCCCGCCCTTGGGTGTTTTAAAGGTTTTGGGGGCCGCTCTCTACGTAGGGAGGGAGGGAGGAAGGGAGAGAGTTTTTTGGCTCTGGGCACACACCGCCCCGCCCTTGGGTGTTTTAAAGGTTTTTGGGGCCGCTCTCTAAGTAGGGAGGGAGGGAGGGAGGGGGGAAGGGAGAGATTTTCTTGGCCCCGGGCACACACCGCCCCACCCTTGGGTGTTTCAAAGGTTATGGGGGCCGCTCTCTAAGTAGGGAGGGAGGGAGGGAGGGAGGAAGGGGGAGAGTTTTTTTGGCCCCGGGCACACACCGCCCCGCCCTTGGGTGTTTTAAAGGTTTTGGGGGCCGCTCTCTAAGTAGGGAGAGAGGGAGGGAGGGAGGAAGGGAGAGAGTTTTTTGGCCCCGGGCACACACCGCCCCGCCCTTGGGTGTTTTAAAGGTTTTAGGGCCGCTCTCTCAGTAGGGAGGAGGGGAGAGTTTTTTAGGCCCCGGGCACACACTGCCCAGCCCTTGGGTGTTTTAAAGGTTTTGGGGGCCGCTCTCTTGGTAGGGAGGGAGGGAAGGAGGGATGAAAGGAGAGAGTTTTTTGGCCCTGGGCACACACCGCCCAGCCCTTGGGTGTTTTAAAGGTTTTGGGGCCCGCTCTCTACATAGGGAGGGAGGGAGGAAGGGAGAGAGTTTTTTGGCCCTGGGCACACACCGCCCTGCCCTTGGGTGTTTTAAAGGTTTTAGGGCTGCTCTCTCAGTAGGGAGGGAGGGAGGGAGGAGGGGAGAGTTTTTTAGGCCCCGGGCACACAATGCCCAGCCCTTGGGTGTTTTGAAGGTTTTGGGGGCCGCTCTCTTGGTAGGGTGGGAGGGAAGGAGGGAGGAAGTTAGAGAGTTTTTTGGCCCTGGGCACACAACGCCCCGCTCTTGGGTGTTTTATAGGTTTTGGGGGGCCGCTCTCTCAGTAGGGAGGGAGGGAGGAAGGGAGAGTTTTTTTGGCCCTGGGCACACACTGCCCAGCCCTTGGGTGTTTTAAAGGTTTTTGGGGCCGCTCTCTCAGTAGGGAGGGAGGGAAGGAGGGAGGGAGGGAAGGAGGGAGGAAGGGAGAGAGTTTTTTGGCCCAGGGCACACACCGCCCCGCCCTTGGGTGTTTTAAAGGTTTTGGGGGCCGCTCTCTCGGGAGGAAGAGAGGAAGGAAGGGAGTTTTTTGGCCCCGTGAACAGACTACCCCGTCCTTGGGTGTTTTAAAGGTTTTGATGGCCGCTCTCTCGGTAGGGAGGGAGGAAGGGAGAGAGTTTTTTGGCCCCGGGCACACACCGCCCCGTCCTTGGATGTTTTATTGGTTTTTGGGGCCGCTCTCTCAGTAGGGAGGGAGGGAAGGAGGGAGGGAGAGAAGGAGGGAGGAAGGGAGAGAGTTTTTTGGCCCCGGGCACACACCGTCCCGCCCTTGGGTTTTTTAAAGGTTTTTGGGGCCGCTCTCTCGGTTGGGAGGGAGGGAGAGAGGAAGGAAGGGAGTTTTTTGGCCCCGTGAACAGACTACCCCGTCCTTGGGTGTTTTAAAGGTTTTGAGGGCCGCTCTCTCGGTAGGGAGAGAGTTTTTTGGCCCCGGGCACACACCGCCCCGCCCTTGGGTGATTTAAAGGTTTTGAGGGCGGCTCTCGGTACGGAGGGAGGGAGGAAGCGAGAGAGTTTTTTTGGCCCTGGGCACACACCGCCCCGCCCTTGGGTTTTTTTAAGGTTTTAGGGCCGCTCTCTCAGTAGGGAGGGAGGGAGAAGGGGAGAGTTTTTTAGGCCCCGGTCACACAATGCCCAGCCCTTGAGTGTTTTAAAGATTTTGGGGGCTGCTCTCTTGGTAGGGAGGGAGGGAAGGAGGGAGGAAGGGAGAGAGTTTTTTGGCCCTGGGCACACACCGCCCCGCCCTTGGGTGTTTTAAAGGTTTTGGGGCCGCTCTCTCAGTAGGGAGGGAGAGAGAAGGGGAGAGTTTTTTAGGCCCCGGTCACACAATGCCCAGCCCTTGAGTGTTTTAAAGATTTTGGGGGCTGCTCTCTTGGTAGGGAGGGAGGGAAGGAGGGAGGAAGGGAGAGAGTTTTTTGGCCCTGGGCACACACCGCCCCGCCCTTGGGTGTTTTAAAGGTTTTGGGGGCCGCTCTCTCGGTAGGGAGGGAGGGAGGAGGGGAGAGTTTTTTAGGCCCTGGGCACACAATGCCCAGCCTTTGGGTGTTTTAAAGGTTTTTGGGGCCGCTCTCTCGGTAGGGAGGGAGGGAGAGAGGAAGGAAGGGAGTTTTTTTGGCCACGTGCACAGATCACCCCGTCCTTGGGTGTTTTAAAGGTTTTGAGGGCCGCTCTCTCGGTAGGGAGGGAGGGAGGGAGGAAGGGAGATAGTTTTTCGGCCCCAGGCAGACACTGCCCCGCCCTTGGGTGTTTTACAGTTTATGGGGCCGCTCTCTCGGTAGAGAGTGAGTGAGGAAGGGAGAGAGTTTTTTCTCCCCAGGCACACACTTTCCCACCCTTGGGTGTTTTACAGCTTTTGGGGGCCACTCTCTACTGAGGGAGGGCGGGAGGGAGAGAGGGAGTTTTTTCGCTCCGGGCAGACATCGCCCCACCCTTGGGTGTTTTTCAGCCTTTTGTGTCCGCTCTCTATGGAAGGAGGGAGGGAAGAGGGAGAAAGGGAGGTTTTTGGCCCCGGCCAGACACCTCCTCGCATCTGGGTGTTTTACAGCTTTTGGGGGCTGCCTTCTCTGGAGGGAGGGAGGGAGAGGAGGGAGAGTTCAGTCACTTATACACAGATAAACATTCTGGAGCAGGCACTTAAATGGTTATCACAGGCGGGAACAGTTGGCCGTGGGTGTCACTGCATTTGGATTTTGCCACATTTAGACGATACGTTCTGACCGAGACATGCAAAGTAGTTCACGGGACAGCAATCAGCTCTGCCCCATGAACGTGCTCTCAAACCTTGCCACTAAAATACATGTAATAGGAACTAGAAACCGATTTATGCGCCGTAAAGACTGTGATTAGTCATTAAGGGTGGCTGGGACGAGGGTAAAGAGTGTTGGTACAGATATACAGCCACGGGAGTGGGTGCTACCCCTACCACGGTAAGGAATGCTGGTACAAACATTATTTATCTATCAGCCTATCTGTCTATGTCTGTATATCTATGTCTTCCTACCTATTTACAAGACTGACGGGCAGACAGACATAAGTATTACACACATATCTCTTCGACTGTAATGATCTGGCAATAATATTAAATGCAAAACATATTAAATTCAAATGCTTTTCCTCTTCATCCCATCATTATCCACTCCCTCCAACCAAACCACAGACCACTTTCCCACGCTGGTGACTAATTACTATGTTGAGGTAGGTATAAGAAAACAAAGTTATGGTCAAATTAATGTTACCCCTGAGAACATGCCTGTCGGTCGTCAATTAAGTGAACAGGAATATAATGCCAGACTAAATAAATGATGATACAAGTAAAAATAATAAAGAGGGAAGCAGCAGGGTTCATGAGGGATGGCTGGAGAAGAAATGGAGACAGAATGATTATATGGAAAAAAAGATTTAGTCAGTTTTGTCACTTGTAGCTGCATTGGGGTTCTCTCTGATGCCATGCTATTCTCGTGGATGACACAAGATTATTTACAGACGAAAGATTAGGCAGATTTACGCTTTAGCTGCACTGTTTTCTTAGCTGAAGAAAATCGTCTGACAATAGCGACAATACAGTACCTAATTAATAACCATCACAGTGTGTATGTCTACTATATTACTCTAGTGACCGATGTTTCTACACACTTAACTTAGGATATAAGCTGTACTTTACACGTCCAAGCCACGTTTCGCGGGTCCTGAAGGGTAACTGATACGTAGGGCTGTCGGAAATCACTTTGTTCCTGTGAAGAAGTAATCAATCCGCACCCAATGCTTCACACATGGGTATAAGTGTGGAAGGCTTTAGCAGTATTGGGTGAAAGTGCAGAGGTTAATTTATGCTTTTTAATAGTTGTGTCTGTAAATGAAAGTCAATAATTCATACATTAAACCTGGAATGACTTCGAACAACAACACATAAAAGGTCATAGTACCACACCCTCAAAAGGTGGCACTGCTCCATTTTTTACCTGCACAGTGCTTTTCAAAACTGAATAAAACAGTAACCAGAGTAAAACACGAAATGCTAACGTTCCAGCTGGAGGGTTAAAGGCTGACAGTGCAAAGTTTGTGTCTTTGTGTGCGTGGATGCTTGTGTTTGCGGTCCCTGTCACTGTTTGTCACCTAACCTAATGCCAAAAGACCTAATCTAACCTACTATAACCTAACCAAAAACCTAGCAGCTAACGCAAGCTAAACCACCCTAACCTAGACCTTCCCGGGAAAAAAAAAAAAAAAAAAAAAGAATTTTGTGGGAGGGTGAAGTGGGATGTCCAGTATGTACGACTGTGGCGGGGGGAACAGGCACTGACAATAAATTTATTGATATAGGGTTTGGATGCTGGATTTTGTGAGAACGTGAACCAAGCCCATACGGGAGCCTGTTATATCAACGCCACACGAATACAATGGGCAGTATAATCCTGTGTTGAAGATGCTTACTGCCGCCTCTTCCATACCTGTCTATCTATGTGTAACTTTCAACCTATCTATATACTTCGACATGCGTGTTAAACAGAGACATGAAATTAAGAATGGGAGTAATATATTCAGACAACAGAGTGAGAGACAAACTATGAGCTGAATAAATTGGTACCTACAGATTATGTAGACCATGTACTGCACAGTTACTTACCTGAAACAATACAAACCAAATTAGCCTATACTAAACTGCTCTATTTAATTACATTTGGACAATTTAATTTACATAAATAAATATAAACATTAGCGTACATTCTCCACGCGGTTCCATACTTCATATGACTATCCTAATATAACAAACTTTATACGTTGATATATTAATTGAAATCAATAAATAAATCAATAAATACGACCGCTACTATGAACACAGGTTTGCTATTTACAATAATAAAATAATTCCCTCTATCAGCAAGTTGAAATGGCCCTCTGTGTGTAAACTTTTCCTCGAGCGTTTTCTCACAGGTATGGTGTGTGCATCCTCACCTGCACTTCACCTTGTCTCAGCCTCTCTTCCTGTTGTTACGAGCAAGCGAGCTCAGCGATGCTTACACACACACACACACACACGGGTAGTGCTACAGTATATTAGATGACGAGTGGACAGGTAAGAATAAAAAGTAGACACGAAGATAATGATAAGGAGTGGACAAGGAGATAAGGATAAGGTGAAGAGGAGGAGATAAGGATAAAGAGTGGAAATGGAAGAAGAGTACAGAGGGGACGAAAATGAGGAAGAAACAGAAATAAGACATAAGGATAAAGAGACCAGGAGAAGGGTGACAAGAAGTTAGGTAAACGAGAAGAAATATTTAAGTGAAGGGAAAAGGAAAAAAAGACGAAGGAGAAGGAGGAGTGGAAGAAATGTTGTGTAAGCATAAGAACCAGTTAAGTTTGCACATAATACAAACCAAACCAGGCGTGCACTTTAGACAAAAAATATTACGAAAGAGATAGTTGCAATGGGAAGAGAATCAGAAATGGAAATTCATATTGTAGGAGCGAGTGATGGTGATGCACTGTGAGTGATGGGATGTGAGTAATATGCAAGAGAGGCCGATCCAGCCATATAATATAATGTAATGATAAGTCTGACAATAAGAGTGTGCATATGCTCTATACCCACACTGTGATACTGTGTCATGTTGAAAGTAGTTTCAGCCAATCATTGACTCTGCTTAGTTAAAGCTGTTCTGTTACCATAAAATACCAATTTCAGTATTTTGAGAGAGAGAGAGAGAGAGAGAGAGAGAGAGAGAGAGAGAGAGAGAGAGAGATTATGCAGGGATAGTGTGAGTGGCCGTGTTAATCCCTTCACTACAAGACAGTGATCTTCCAAAGAACGAAAAGAAATTGATCTGGCGGTATCAAGAACAAAATAAGTCAGTACTGCACTGTAGGACTTAATGGAGATTGCCTTTATCCACTTCATTATTGGGGCTCCATCCTAAACTGAAGAATGTCGTGTGGCGGCAGGGAGAATGTATTACAATAGTCATCGTAATGAAGAAAGTAATATGGAAATATGATGAAAGGCAACATGAGATAATGGTGAGCTGAGAGGCTGAGACAGTGATGGAGAATGGGAAAAGAGGAAAGTAGAAGCAGAATTTAACAAAGAAGAGGAAAAGAGGAAATATGCTAAAAATATATGTACAATTGAAACCGAAAGAAAAAAATGAGGGAGGACACAGTGATGATCTACCTCGGCAGCAGGTAAGTTTTAGTACAATAAATGTGAAAGGTCTTTGCCCCTCCAAAGCAGTTCAGTACAATACTTGACAGACTTCGAAATTATGAAGGTCGAAGAATCCTTCAACCCCATCACTCTGAAATATCTCCAGTAAAATAAATAAAATCAACCGGTGGCTTTCAAAAATAGCATATATTACCTATTTCAAGGGTTAGCAGTATTTCATAACCCATAACTGATGCTGAGGGAAACAACAGAAGTTTACAGATACATGTAAAATGGTTGGGGAGGGAATTCTATTGTACTGGTATTGTTAAGTAGTGAGTTAAAAAGATGAGGAAAGGTTATATATACAGAAAAAGAAACATGCTTTTGGTGATGGTCGTCACATAACGGGTATAATAAGCAAGGTATGGTTACATCCATAGGGATCTCTGCAAATCATCATTATTGTCATCATCATGATCATCATCATCATTACCATCATTATGTCTACTGTGAAAGCGCTGTGATAGATGATCTTACTGTTTTTTTTTTTTTTTTTTTTTTCACAGTGAAATAAGCTTTCCCCAGAAAAGTATCGGCCCCTTAGGGTACGATGGCTGTGAAAATGAGCAACTTCCGCGGACACACATGAGTCTATAAATGTGGTGCCTCAAAACATATACCACTCAGTATGTGATTCTTTTTGCAATTTTGAGTTCTAATAATTACCAAAGATGATAATCACACTTGTGATTACAGGATGCCCCACATATTACAATGCTTCGTCCATGTTTCAGAATGATACATGCTATAATGGGGTCGATATCTTTTTTGGGGGGTGTACTATTGCGGCCAGGAGTTCTTAGCCACCCTCGTCCATCCAACCCGTGTATGTGGCAAAGTCGCATTCACGAGCACAGAAGTTGCCTTCGATGCATTTCTGTCGAAAAATATCCCCTCAGCTTTGGGCTTGTACTAATGGATAAAGCAATAGTAATATTTACTCTGAGGGTTTGACTCTGATAACACGAATATATATTTATTATTTAGTAACTATTTTTTGCCATACAATACCAAGCAAGTGACTTAAACATGTTTCTTGGATTTCACTCCACGACTTCCCGTACTGTAGATTGGAATCAACGAGCACAAAGGGTGAACAAGTTCGAAGCATTCATTTGTTACCGAGAGAGAGAGAGAGAGAGAGAGAGAGAGAGAGAGAGAGAGAGAGAGAGAGAGAGAGAGAGAGAGAGAGAGAGAGAGAGTGTATGGTGAGCGCCTGTGAATTTTGGAGAAATGAGGTGGAGGCAGACTGGCGCAGGAATATGCAAGGGATGAGAATCCCTGGATTCCTGTGCTCCATTGAAAACAGGCCACAGTGTGAATATTTCTTCCATCAGTCACTTGAACTTGCCTTGCTTTGTTATAAAGGGTCTTTTTTTTTATGGGTTGCTATCGGAGGAATAATGAATTAGGAGATAAATGCTGCTGATTTAACAAAAAGCTGTGCTTAAGAAAGTAATTTGCCTTTCTGTCCAGAGAGGGATATCCAGAAAATGAGAAAAATACTCATGAGTTTGCCAGAAATCTCCAGGTGCCAACCACAAGAAAAAAAAAAAAAATGTGAACATAAGCCATTTAATATAAGTTACGCGGCCTGCCTAATGATTTGACAGAGTCAACTGGCGTTACCCGGAATAAAACCCATCTTTCATTTTGTCCGACGAGACTTTATCCTGGGATAAATAAACTCCTTCGTCATCAGCCAAAGGAAAAATTCCCTGTTTAGCTCGAGCATGTTACTTACTCGTATTGCATAAAATCATGTGTATGTAGCCGGAATGAAGCCCATTATCTACGGCCTGGCAACCTCCCTGTAAAGAGTTACTATTTTCTACCGACAGACTGAGTTAAGCGGTGAGACTCATCTTTCGTGTAAGGAAAGCCACCCCGCCTCTGTGTGTGTGTGTGTGTGTGTGTGTGTGTGTGTGTGTGTGTGTGTGTGTGCTGAATTGCGAGTCATCCGACTTGTGGGGAATGGTATGCGGGTTGGTAGGTTGGTGATTGACTGGGTGGGTGGATTGGTTAATGTAGGCAGGTGGTTTCACAGGCGGATTAGGTGGAGTGGGTGGGTGAGAGGGAGAGAAAGGATTGTTGGGCTGGTTAAGTGGTGTGGATTGGGGTTCGTGTATTAAGTGGGGTGGGTGGTGGGGCTACCTGTAGGACAAGGCAAAAAACGGGTTTATGTCGTCCTAATTTTGAGAAATACTATATTGAGTAAGGCTGTGGGTATGTGCATTATTGGATGGGTGTATAGGTGAGTGGACAGACTGTGGGAAAACAGGCCTCTGGGATTACGTCATTTGAGTGAATATGTCCGAGTTGGGAATAGATCAGTGTGCGGAAAATCGGTCCACAGGGGACATTGTTCTGGAATCATGCTGAAGTAGGTGTATATATCCAGTGGGTTACAACAGGTCCATCGTGCAATACGTCTGTTGGTTAAGAGGTCTGTGTTTGAACTGCACGCATCAGTGGGTGATATAACCACGTCGAATAACAGGTTTATGAGGAAAATATGTTCACTGTGAAAAATATGTCCATGGGTATACGTCCATGTAGGAAACCTGCATCCATGGAGAGATTCAGGTCGACGGAAAAATTGGTCCGTGGGGAGAAGATACATTAGTGGGGAAAATCAGTTCCTGGGAAAATAGGTTTACGTAGAAAAGTAGGCGTCTTTAAAGAAAAAAAGTCAAGGAAAATAGGTCCATGGGGGATTGTGCTCCGAGTGGTGAAAATGTCCATTGATGAAAATATTCATGGGGTAAAAATAGGTCCATCGGGGGATACACATACTGTAAACATACATGGAAATATTCAAAATAAGTGGGACTTAAAATATCCAACTTTTAACAGCAACCGTTGCCTGGAATTAGGCTTACCACTGCACACCTTGGACCAACCATTAGCCAGACCCTATTACCACTTCGTCATCCAGTTATTATATTTCATAATTTTCCTTCATTTAGTCATTTAGGCATAGAAAGCCAACCGAAACGAAAGGAAAAATCCCTGTGTAACTGTGTGGAGCACCTCATTTCTCCACCTCATCCTCTAAAATTCACAGGCACCCACTACTCTCTCTCTCTCTCTCTCTCTCTCTCTCTCTCTCTCTCTCTCTCTCTCTCTCTCCTGGTAACAAATGAATGCTTCGAACTTGTTCACTCTGTGTTTGCTAGTTCAAACCTACAAGAAATCGTGGAGTGGAGTCAAATATACATATCTGTCACTTGCTTGGCTCTGTACGAGAAACAAGTCATTAAATAATCAATGTGATATATTCCTGTTATCAGAGTCAAACCTTCAGAGTAAATATTACTATTGCTTTATCCACTAGTACAAGCCGAAAGCTGAAGGGATATTTTTCGGCAGAAATGCATCGAAGGTAACCTCTGTGCTCGTGAATGCGACGGTGCCACATACACGGGTTGGCTGGACGAGGGTGGCTAAGAACTCCTGGCCGCAATAGTACATGAAGAGCCATTGTGTGCAGCAGTGACAGGCAGGTGATGGTGGTGGTGGTGGCGTTTGATCTGGTCTGGTTCAAGTGAAGAATTGATTCCCCACGGCTAGGTGACGACACACTGGCATCCCCGTGAGTCCGTGACTGTTTTTGTCTTCCCCGTCGCTCCCTTTTTCCTGACTAGGCAGGAGGATCGACAGAGATAAGGAAGTAAAGGAGATGGCAGGTAGAGGAAAGTAGCTTTTGCTGCCCTTCATTAATCATAATACTTTCGCTAGCCGACGTGTTTCCTCTCTTTCGTTGCATCTCTACAGGTCCATTCTCTCTCTCTCTCTCTCTCTCTCTCTCTCTCTCTCTCTAACAAACTGCTATCTCATTGCCTTCTTGAAACCTTTTTGGTTACCATTAGACCTTTCAACCGAAGAAAATATTTCGTTTTAATTCATTCTTAACAAGTCTTAACAATTTTTTTCAGCTGGAGATATTTTATGAACTGGAGACTTGTCAGGTTCATAACTGCTTTCCTCAAGGTGTCTTTGTCACGGACTTTAGTCTTGTATACAATGCGTTTATCCATGTCGAAATGAACAGATGTAGATCTTGGCCTCCTCTCAGTCTTATGTTCGTTCCATCCCTTCCCCGAAATATAGTGATACGAGACACTTCTTATGTCAAACAAAACCTCTTGGCGACAGCAGGAAATACAAAGTAAACTAGAAAGCATCCAGAACGCACAGCTCCGCCAACGCCAATAAAATACATGATTTACTGCTGTAGTTTCCCTTTCATACCAAACGAATACATTTACGAGCTCACACAGTTAATTCTACGGTCTTAGTCTGCCCTGCTACACAATTTCAGGGAGCGTATACCTCTATCAACGATAATAAAATCTATATTCATTCCTGCATCAAAAGCCAGATCAATCTTAAATCTAATCAACTCTTCCTTGACCTATTGCCCACATATTCACAAGCTTTCAACGAAATCCGATAATTTTTTTGAGATATTTTGTACACAAACAAACACGCACGTCCAACTAAGTTGGTGGAGGTTACCGTAATAGTAGTTTGTTTTCTGCACCAACAGTTCACAATGGCCAGTAGGCACCCTGCACGTACTGGCCAGTCACGGGGCATGTGCAGTTGCTCAGTTCTGTCATGGTCGGCTGCTCACGATCAAAGCGCAGCCACCCACACCGCCTGTGGTAAGGGAACAGCTCTGAGGCCTCACACTCTCTCCCTTTCTCTGCGAATTTGTCTGTTTGTCCATTTGTGTGTCTATCTATTGTCTGACGTCTATTGTCCGACGCTGCATCCTGTGAGGGGTGGGCTCATCTTTATGGCCTCTAGGTGTTACTTTCCCTTGTAGCCTACTCAGTAACGACTCCCTCTTCTTCCCATAACATCACTCCACCCATACTGCACTCCAGCATCCTGGCATATCGTCCCGTTCAAGGTTTCCTCCCGCCTTCTTTCAATTACTTCTCCCATACGCTCTTAATCAGACCCCTCATTCTTCCTTTGGTCTCTCTCTCTCTCTCTCTCTCTCTCTCTCTCTCTCTCTCTCTCTCTCTCTCTCTCTCTCTTAACAAGCGGAGTGTCCGGGTTGTCGGCGGTGCAATCAACAGGCCGTCATAAAAAGATCCATCATGTGGTCTTTTTTCTTTTTTTCCAGTCCATTTGTCTGTGTCCGCCCCTCTTTGTCCGATATATCGCCTCCTGGTCCGTGTCTTAGTTATCTCTGGCTCGCGCACGCACGAAAGCACACGCGCGCGCGCACTCACACACACGCATACAAACGCACACATGCTCCCTGTGTGTGTCTGTCTCTCTGTGTGCTTTCCTGTCATGTTATTAGACTTCTGTAATTAAGGAGTAAACTTGTTCAGCCTTCAGGACGTACCTTCTTGAAACGACAGTGAGGTGTCCGTCACCGCACTTCCCTCCACCCTGTGTGTGTGTGTGTGTGTGTGTGTGTGTGTGTGTGTGTACAAGATATCCCTATTCAGGTTCACCATTCCAACTTACACCAACCCTTCTCACTGCATCCACTGCCCCCCTCACCTCCATCTGCATCTTCCCTTCATCACCTTCACCACCAGCCCCTCATGGTATTTTCTGTATTGCTTTCTTCCTTGCCAGTAGCTATCTTTTGACACTGGTATTCTTTCTCTTTAACTTCCTTTCATATTACTTCGTGTTTCTCTTCTCATCATTGCTTTTAGTGGTAGGTGATATCAACCATCATCCACACACTTTATGAAGTGCTGCCTATTCTTCCTTCTCCTTCATCATTCTCTTTCTGTCTGCCCTCCTCTCTTCTTATTTTTCACAATCATCCACTCGCTTGATGTAGTGCTACCTACTTCTTCCTTTACTCTTATCATTCTCTTTCTGTGTCTGCTCTCCTCTCTCCCTATTTCTCCCATCTTTCCTGTCACTTTTATTATTATTCATTCCTTCTCAGGTGGCTTTGCACTGAGTGACGAGCGTGATGGTTTCCTATAAGCCAGGTAATCATTTACAACGCTGGGTGGTAACAATGTTACCAACCCATACGTGTTCACCACGTGTTAAGAAGTGGGTTGGCGGAGGGTTAGTGCCCCTTCCAGTAAAACAACTCAAAAACAAGCGGTCACCCCTTATGGGTTTATGACTTCCGGCTATGGGTAGATAGACGAATAGACAGAGCATTGCCTAATTCCTATACCTGTATTTTACCTCCATATCCTATCATCACTACCTGTCCCACATTGCCTTCTTTCTATTAACACTTTTACTGAAATAGGTGCCCTTGGGCAATATATTTTGGCTAACCTCAGAAGATTTTGTTGAACCGACTGATATACTTTAAGTCATAAGCTTAAAAAAAATAAAATCTTAAATAACCCCTTCTCTGCTACTAGAACACTTAAATATTTTACTTAGGCCAACACTAGACGATTTTGTTCAGTCGAAATAAATCGTAGCAGTTAGAGGGTTAAGCAATCGCCTTACGATTTTCTTTCTCCAGCTTCATTAGTTCCTTCCATCTTTGCCATTCTTTCCTCCTCCCATCATTGCCTGACCCTTACCTGTATTTTCCATCCTATATGACCGTCTCTGTCTCCCTACATTTTTTCGCTGCTGCCTTCTTCCTTTTTAGGAAATTCCTTTTGATGGCCTTCCTCTCCTCCCCCTTCATCACCTCTTTCAGTCTTACTCTTTTTCCTCCTGCCATCAATACCCCTTCCGTCCACCCTTGCTATTCTATCTCCAATATCGCCTTTCCCTCACAATACCTCTCTCCTCCCTGCCCTCCCAATCGCTGTCGCTCGTAATTAGCCGCTTCATGGTTATCAGTTCAGGATGTGAGATGGTGCGGACACTGACTTGTCTGGCGTAGATCTAATTTACACCTCACTGATCATCACAGGTATAGTCAAGGGCAAAAGTTAGCCTAATATTTTACCTTCTCTGTTTCCCACTCTTCTTTACTGGCTAATATTCCCCAGCTAAAGGAGGTTCTTGTATGATTATTTTTGATATGATGAGGCAGAGAAGAAAGTGAGGAACATGCCCTGAGTGTGAAATGGACGCACTGGAATAGTAGGCGAACATTGTCCCTGACTGTACGTTTGAGGCCATTAGTCCATGGTACAGCAGGCTGGGTTCGTACTCATATTTATAAGAACAGTTATGAACTCCTCTAAGTCACTGTGTATCTAGCCAAATGACCCGAAACAATATTTTCTGAGTGGTCAGACTATAGTGTTTCATGACTGTTTCCTATGACAAAGTCTCATCCGAATAAAGTCGCCTGGTAATTGCCGGAACAGAATACCAGAGGTGTTCTGAACACCAGAAGATTACTGGTGACGGTGTTAACTTTGGTCCTGTGACCCACCCTTAAAGTGAATTTAATAACTTTTTGTTTACTAGAAAAAAAAAAAAAAAAAGACAAAATGCAACCTCAACCAAATACGAGAGATGACGCAACCATAAATGTCAAACGTTCCATACATATCTACAAAGGTTAATATTATTGTTCCAAGAAATTCTGAGCCCATCTCACTCTGCCACACTACACCACACCTCACCAAACATCCTCACTGCGGTCACACCTCACGCCCAAACTCAAAGGATACAAATAAAAAATACTTTGCTGTCAATATACTTTGGTCAAAGCACAGCACACCAAACTTCCACCTTGTCAGTGGCGAATCTGATGCTATTACCGTCAAATTAAACATCTTTTGATGCCACATCTTATTCTTCAAGCCTCACCAATTTTGTGTCGCATAGCCCTCCTTACTTCACCACGACACTTCTCTCAAAAAAACAAGACATTTTACTTTCATACCATTATGTCGAGACTGTCGATAAGACGCTTCGTGGAAACAATTTTTTCTCTTCTGAGAGGGAAAATATATATATATATATATATATATATATATATATATATATATATATATATATATATATATATATATATGAAATGAAAACGTCTGGAGATAACAGAAATGCAGCCACTCACCTACCCATCACCGTCTGAGGGTTAGCAGAGACCGTTTTCAGTCCTTAATCGAGGATAGAACACTCCAAAGTTTATTTCAATCGTCTGGTGACAGCAAGAATATTCTTCTTCGTACTGTCTTAAAACCGGGTCAAAAACCTGATGAGATCTTGCTAAAATAACGAGTAATATTCAAGCGGATTGAAAGGGATAGAATCTTGCTTCATTTGGTTGGAACCCCAAATGTGTGAAAGTATTATTGGCAACAGCGCCATTAAAAATATATTTATATATATTTCCGGTTCAGTGATTTTTTTTTTTCTTTTAAACTAGTGCTGCCATTTTTTAAGGTAAATTACTAACGAGTGCTGCATTAATTCCCGCCCAGAACGTTAACCGAGATATTTGGTAACCTTTCTGATGAGGTAGTTTTCTCTGAGCTGAAACTCTCTTGTATCTTTTAATAGAATAAGAGAAAAATATATGATTTTTGCTGTCAAAGGGGTAGAAGAACATTGTCGTATGCAAGATAGTTGCTATATCTTCTTAATAATTGCTTAGCTTCAGTTCAAGATGGTGTAAGAGAAAGAGCGTCGGCGTCAATAGACATAACAATTACCGCCAGAGTATTCAGTTACACCGGAGAGTAAATATATACTGAGATATATTAGTCTTTCACTGTACCAGTGACACATGGTATACATATAAATACACAGTTTTGGCAGATGAGTAATTGCTGCTGCCCTTACTTCAGCTGTCTCTTACATTACATTGATGGTCCATTGTACTTTAAGTACCACGACGTACCTTTTCATGTCATTGTTTTCCGTAGCTCAGTCCTGCAATAATGATAAATTCTCTGCGAATATTTTATTTGCTCTTACTCTAGTGCCGGAAGCCGAATTCCAGCGGGTCAACAGGCTTAACTAACAAAAAAATAGTGGTTGAATGACGTTAATCATTGCTAACAAGTTTCTCCCTCCATCCATCCAAAGACAGCGACGTGAAGACTAAAGGCATGATGAAGTGGCCGAGTGTCTACTAAAAGGCTCGACAGACACACAGATGTATAGATTAATTAAGCGAGTAAAAAGCGTTGCTACGAGTCAATGTCCCAGTCGCATATTTCCATACAGCCATTTCAGCACAACGCACTCATTACTATGCTCAGAATGTTACTTCATTTACCTATACCTAACCTGACATAACCTAAACCTAACAAATCAACCTGACTGAACTGAACCAAACCTAACTCTAGCAGACTAACCCAACCCAACCTAATCTGTTCAAACCCTAACAGACTAAACTAACCGCATTTATCCAAACCCATCCCAACTCTTAACTATTATATCTATCAATCTATAGCTATCTATCTATAGCTTAACTATTCTAACATAAACTAAATCATAACAGACTAACCTAACAAACTAACGTAGCCTACCCTATCCCCAGCAAATAAGATTAACCTAACATAACCTAAACAACAAAGCCAAACCATAACTAACATTACCCTTCGTACACCAGGTGAAAATTCGTAACCCCGAGCGCCATGTGGGGTCTTGAGAGACCCCAACTTAATTGGTGGATTTCTGTCATATGCACAAAGTTACAATTGCTAAACTTTGCACATATGTTGCCCAGGACACGGGACGTGCAGCCAATCCACTGCACAGCCTTTTCTTTTTCTTTTTTTCCTAGTAAAATTTTTATGAGTTTCTTAAAAAAAATTTATTGAAGTTTGCACATGTAATGGATAATGTGGTGTATAGTTTTAGGTTACGTCATTCTTATTCATTCAGCATGCTCTGAACATAATAAAATAACTGTATAATCAGTTATACAGTAATACCATAGAAAAAAAATCATGAAAATAAAATTTCTCAATAAATTAGGTAGAATCGATGTTCAGAAAATAGACAAAATTAGCATTTATTTTCAGAAAACCCCTGAATGATTTACAAATGAAGTAAACTAGACTGACATTACTGATGTCCAGGAAAAGATTGGCATTTACATTATATTCAGAAAAATGATTACAAATTTAGTAAACATTCAGTAAAGCCAATTAATATGTCATTAACAGCATCAGCAACGGGAGGATCTTGTACGATTCTCCCCAGAGGACTGTAGAAAGTCTCAACATTCAGTGACATGGTGAATAATATCAAGAATATGAAAAAAAAAAAAAAAGTGTTACCTGGAATGCTAGGTGGGGTACTGCACTACCCTCCTTGTACTTGGCGCCTTCCAAACTCCTGAACTAAAACAGCTTTTTCGCTAAAAACTTTTGTGCTTATACAATCGGCCATGACAAACAAAGTCATGGTTCGCCATATCCCTAAAACAGTAAGGGCCTACATGGCATCATTAAAAAAATATGTTGGGGTCCATCTGACCCCACCTGGCATACGAAGGGCTAACCTAACAAAACCTTGACAAACTAACATAAACAAACCGAACCTAACCAAGCCCTAACAATCTAACCTAACCTGGTCTAAAACCTCTCAGAAGACAAAGTGGCCAACCCGGCAACAGAGCGACAATAATGGGCCTGTACCATTACCTTCCCCTTCAAGCCCCAGCCACTGACACCACATGCAGACTCGATCCAGTTAATGAATGCTGTGCTAATTAAGAGACATAACAGCTCATCCTGGTGCCATGGTCAGAGTCGGCAGGTATCATCATATCCTTTTCAGGCCAATGACGCCATTACTTATTTAACTTAGGACAGCACCCTCGTACTGAAGGCCTTAATGAGGGTTTACACTTGAACCTCTAGGTCGTGAATTATCTTCATAAATAATTATATGAAGCCAGCAAAAACACGGCTAAAAATACTGTACGTCATTGTACTAAATGTGTGTGTGTGTGTGTGTGTGTGTGTGTGTGTGTGTGTGTGTGTGTGTGTGTGTGTGTGTGTGTGTGTGTGTGTGTGTGTGTGTGTGTGTGTGTGTGTGTGTGTGTGTGTGTGTGTGTGTGTGTGTGTGTGTAGTATTTATATGGATGCAGTATGTCCACCTTTTAAAAATGATAATTTTGTGCGTATTCTGCTACTGAGACACAAGCAATAAACTCCAAGAGGACGGAAATCTCCGCCAAGATAAGGCGGAGGAAGTATAGTGGTATAGCATTACCTGGTGAAAGGAATCTTGAAGAATTGTGGCTGTGTAGCAAAAAATATTATTCACATTTGGACAGACGCTAATGCAATGCCCAGCTTGATGTATATGAAAATGCGATGTTTTATAAACTTGTTTCTCATAAAGTGAAAATACATGTCAACAGATACAATAGTGTGGAGGGAACAAAATAAGCACTGGCACAACTTCTATCCATTATCATCTTGGTGGTGGATCAGATAACTTGGGTGATGGTGGTGTGGAGTGGAGAGATGGCAAAAAAGTCGCCTCAGAAATAAAAACTCGGGGAGAACGGTATGGGGGAGGAGGGACGGCGTAGTTGACTGACAGGATGGGTGGGTGTGAGACTTAGGCTAAAGAGACTGGCTTCAGTGTGTTGTGCTGTACCAGTGGGTGGAAGAGGAGGGAGAGAGGAAGACGGTGATAGGGTCATATATGGAAGAGGAGGAGAAGGACGAGGAAGAGGAGGGGGGAGGAGAGAAATGGATCTCTGCCTATCAACTGCACGAAGGTCATTAAGGTACACACTCAATATTTGTCAAATCACAATCTTCTCCTTGAAAAGAACCAGTAGTAGTCAGTTTACATCCAGGTCTACAACTAAATTACTGCAAGAACAGGGACAAAGGGGAAACAAATTTAGTCCACCAGTCTGACCGGCCCAAGAATCGAACTTGAGTTCTTCCGGTTGCAAGTTGAACATACTTGCCTATGCACTACCGGGTTACCCCCTTACACGGGGCGAAGGTAACTTTCATAAGAGTTGAAAGGGGGAAAGCAAAATGTGGTGAGGGAATGCGAGGGAATATCTGAGTGTGAGGGATGGAGGGGTGATGAAGGGAATGGTGGAGCTGGAGAAAACATATGGA
The DNA here is from genome assembly GCF_032717465.1 of Coenobita brevimanus. Classification (NCBI taxonomy): domain Eukaryota; kingdom Metazoa; phylum Arthropoda; class Malacostraca; order Decapoda; family Coenobitidae; genus Coenobita; species Coenobita brevimanus. The sequence continues at coordinate 15,885,947 of NC_137067.1, read as the reverse complement.
GAGAGAGGGAATAGGTGTACAAAGGGGCAGGCCGTGTGTAGACATATGACTGGTGAGAGGAAGAGTGAGGTGAAGGGAAGAAAAAGGGGGTGGTGGAGGGAAAGTGAATGGGAGAGAGAGGGAAAAAAAAAGGTGATGGAGTGAAGGGGTTGAGCAGGAGTGAGAGATGATGAAAGGATGGTAAAGATGATGGAAGGGAAGACTGTGTGGAAGCATATATGACAGGTGAAAGGGGAATGAAGGCTTGGAGGAGGAAGAAACAGAAATGGAAAATCTAGACTGTGATGGGACGTATATGAGAAGTGACGGAGATGGATGGGTGATGGAGAAGTCAGGGAATGGGGGGAGGGGGGAGGCACATGAGGACTGAGAGGGAAGGTAGTGGTGAAGAAGAAAGGAGGGACTGGGGAGGAAGAAAGGTAGCGGAGGGAACAGGCCTTGTGGGGGTAAAAAAGTTTAGGGAGTTGCGACGGTGGTGGAGGGGAGGGTCCTAAATGAGGGGTGAGGGGGATGAAAAGAGTGGAGGGTGAAGGTTGTGTGAGGGGCATGTATGAGCTGTGAGGGAAGGAAGAAAGATGATGGAGGGGGGGAAGAAGAGGAGTGAGGGGGAGGAGAGGGTAGTGGAAGGGGGAGACACGAGAAGTGAGGGTTGATGAGAGGGTGGTGGAGGGTGGAGACATGAGAGAAAAGGGGAGAGGAGAGGTGGTGGAAGGGGGAAACCATGACAGGTGAGGGGGAGGAGAGGGTAGTGGAAGGGTGGGAACGTGAAGGGTGAAGGGAATGAGAGGCAGTGGGGGGGGGGGGTACATTAGTTTCAGCTAAAGGAGGTTGCTTAGATAAACTGTGAGAGGGAGTCCAAGGGAAGAATTCACTACAGGGAAGGTATTCACAAACTTTTTTAGGTTTGTGTCAGATTCCTTGTTCATACTTTCCTCTCTACGCCTGTATTGCTAAACATTTAACAACCAAAGCTGATAAATAACACAGCGAAATCATACAACGAAACAGAATAACTTCTAACAATAATCATCTACTTTGGAGAATTCCCTATCGTAAAACCTGGCTAAGTTTTATGAAATCTGGTGCAGGTTTCGTGCTCAGCCTAAACTACCACAGACGACAGCCAGCGACAGTAAACTCCATATTCTGAGTCCTCACCAACCCCACTGTGACGGCCAACAAGGTTAACACTAAACACAGTGCATTTTACTACGCTGTATGTCTGAACGGCTGTGTTCTGTGTCAACAACAATTTTCTTTTAGTTCGTCCACCATAACTTGACGGAAATGTTCGTCCTATTGCGGCTGATTTTCCCCTAGATCAATGGCAGATTTACACAACACAACTCACCATTGTTTCCACAACACTTCTTCTTGACTATTATCCGTCCTCTTGTATAGAAGTCTTGTTACAGCTAAACATTCAAGAAGAGACGGCGATTTTAGGACAAATTAAAGTAGAAAGTATAGTTTAGGTGGATATGGGAGCTTAAGGATCATATTCATGATATTTCTGGTGTCATTCCACAATTAGAATTCGATGACTATTACCGGTATTCCATTAAAGTAATGACTGTACAAAATACTTCGGAAAAGAATAATTCTATTAAATAACTAATTTAAAAAAGACGAGAAGTTAATCCCGGTAAAAATGGCACAAGAATAACATTTGTACAGACAGAAATAATCTTGGGTTATTTCGACATTAATAATAAATGACTATATTTCTTTCTGTCTCAAATAATGAAGTAATTAGTAAAGACTAAATTAAGAGTCATTCTTTACAAGACAATGGCTGAACATGGTGGAGTTATTTTGATTAAAAAGCATTAACAATGGAAGTTGTATACACAGATTGCTAGTAAACAAGGTCCCTTTGTTATAAATATTGTTTGTAGTTCCTGTGCATTTTTAGCAGTGAACAAATCGAGACAGAGATATACATAGAGATATGGACATACAGGCAGACAGGCATGTTTAGACAGAACGATTGATTGATACATGGGTAGATATAGAGACAGTCAACTGGGCTACTGGGTACAGATAGATTGATAAACAGGTAGATGGAGTTAGAGAAAATAAGTTAGACAAAGAGAGAGAGAGAGAGAGAGAGAGAGAGAGAGAGAGTCGGATATCAGCATAAAGACAAGTTGGTCATTATATTTTCTCCCAGCAATGTCCCACTCCTGACTGAGAGCGCAGTTCAACAGGCAAAATGGCACCCAATCGAGCAATATTTGACACTGATGAAATACTCGTCCAGTCTAAGTAGCACCATCCTGTCATTATTTTAGTGGTAAATGTGTTGGGTTATCGTGTTATTGTGTCCATGCCGCAGACAGGCCGCCTCTCACCGTCCATTAAGATGGCTTGTCAAGGACGTGTTATGTTGGCTGGGTCAGGCTCGGGTGAGTTGGATGAAGGAAATTGTGTTGTAGTTGCCAGCGGCAGTTCACGGGATGGGCATGTGTGCTAGCAGGTGCTGCTGGGGTTTCTGAGGATGGTGGCTGTGTGCTGAGTGGTGCTGCTGGGGTTTCTGAGGACGATGGCTGTGTGTTGGGTGGTGCTGCAGGGGACGGTGACGGTGTGCTGGGTGGTGCTGCTGGGGTTGCTGGGGACTATGACGGTGTGCTGGGTGGTGCTGCTGGTGTTGCTGGAGACGGTGACGGTGTGTTAGGGCGTCACCATTCTCCTAAGGGTCACGAATGCATACTATGGCTTTAGAGGCAGGTCAATAATCCGCTGATTCCGTTGCCTTTGCTACCTCCACTACTGCATCACAGCTTGTACACTTTATACCAGTCACTGGGCCATCTTATGTTCTGCTAATTATCACACCCACAATACAGGCGGCCTATGGAAAGGACAAAGTTTATCATTTCTCAAGCTTCTAACCCCCCTCCCCAGCCAGACACACGCATCACAGTTGCTGATGTTAAAATTATATCAGTTACCGGGCCACTTATACATTGTCTTCTTTGCACATACATCAAACCTGTGTTAAAGACGAAAACCAAGAGATATTCAGAAGTTTAAATTCCTCCATCCTTATCCCCCAACCCACACCCACGACACATCACATTTGCATACAGAACACCATGTTTTATACCTTTTAACACAACAGTTCTGTGGTAATGGCAATACTCATCATTTTTCAAAATTCTAGATCCCTCTTGCCCTCCTGCCTAACCTAAAACAACTAATGAAAGAGGATATTAAAATCCAGTATGAAAAATATTACCCCACTGAATGCATGAAGGCCTCCTAAGTCGACGAGAATATGACTGTGTGCGCGTGATTTTCCTTCCATTTTAACTTCGCTAAAACTGCAAATCTCTTAAATGTGATTACTCAGCTGTATGTATATATTTATGCTAGAATATGCTGCTAATCACAAAGAGTGCCACAGAAAGGATGTACACACGATCAAAAAAGTAACCCGCAGGAGGGGTACGATGATATCTGAAATGATCAATATAGCTTGTGTAGTCCCTGGAAAATAAATAAATTATTATCTGAATATGCTTTCAGTAACAATATCAGCCATAAAATGTCATATGAAACCTATCTATGACATACTTATGTAAGCATCTTTGACAACATGGGAACAATAATCAAACATTTCCAGAGTCCGTCGTCCGTGGCGTCAAATTGTTTCGAGCCAAATGTGCGCCGATACTTTTTTGATCTTGTGTACAGCCGTAATGATGTCTTGATCAACAACTGGGCTACGGGAAATAATCACTAATAATACAACCATCTGTGGCAAGTTAAGTAGCAGGAACTATGGTGCCGCTGCTTCTCTCCGCCAGACACGGCAGCAACACACGTGACCTGGGAAGTGGTGAGGCAGAGGCAGGTTAGCCAGGGTCACCCACTGGGGAAGTTTACATGACACGGTTGACGACTTTCTGGCCACACATTTATCAATTCATGTATTTTTATAAGAACTCGTAGACTTGCAGAGATAAGGGAAGATAACAGGCATGAACACTCAAGCAATTATCGATGCGAAATTGATATTAAGTGACTGCAAAATAAAGTTACTCATCTTGTTTTGTTTTTCATATTATGAACAACGATGGATATTTACACGCATGTGCTGTGAAAGACGGAAATTAAAGCTGGTGTCTGCGTTTTCCACAAAAATGTATACAGTACCTATCTTTAAAAGATCCAGTTTCTGTATGTTTGTTGGTTTGTCTGTCCATCTGTGACCGTAACACAACATAAACGGCGCATTGTAATGCAGTTTTTGTTACAGCAAGGTACCACAAAAATGACTAACTTGAAGAATAAAACAGTTTCCAGTCCAATCGGGCCACTGGTTCCCCAGTTACGAATCATTTCTGGTCTCTTACTCTGCGGCCTTTAGGCGGATTACTTTCTTCGTGGACATTGAAGTTACCGTAACATTGAAGTTAAAGGAAAGTACCATTAAAATGCTCATAGTTGATGAATAAAACAATTTCCAGTCCAATCGGGCTTCTGGTTCCCGAGTCATGACTCATTCCTGGCCTTTTGACATCGAGCAGAAAGGCCGCCGAAGGCAGCCTTTAAGTGAGTATGAAGAAATGCCGTAAATTTGTGCGGTGGTGATGAAAAAGAAATACAAAGATTACTTTCCTAAAAAGTGACACGGACGTGTTGTAAAAGGAAACTAAACCTGGGTATGATTCTCAATTATATCTACCTATCTATCTATCTTCAATATAGGGCACATTTAGTTTCATGGCCGATTATCGATGTTGTAAACATGTGCTTAGAACCTTAGAACTATAACCTAAACGATGTCATTTGACAAACAATTATATAATAACGCCCTGGATAACCTACACAGACCCAATTGGCTTTTGTCATTTGTAAATACATTCCGTATCCACAACGGTCCATGTACAGGTGAATCATGTACAGGTGAATGTGGTGTGACATCCATTGTGGTATCTTGAGCTACAGTACGTCCTGCACCGAATTTCCACAGTACGTATAAATGTACTGCCTCCCTCTTTCCCACCAACACACACACGCACCCGCACATGCACGCACGCACGCACACACGCGCACACACACACACACACACACACACACACACACACACACACACACACACACACACACACACACACACACACACACACACACACACACACACACACACACACACACACACACACACACACACACACACACACACACACACATACACACACGTTTACTCTGATGATCATTTCTTTCAGTTCGTACACATAAGAAAAAAAAAAGATCAGTCCATTTGCAGTTACCGCCATATGAACACGAACCAAGGAGCCATGGTAGCTCAGCTTCTCTTGCGTTATTCTCCTGCTCTGCGATGCTCTGAGTCTGATTTCGAATCACTCCTTAGCGGGTATTAAAAATATGAGCTTTCATTACATTATTATATACAGTACTGATTGGCAGCAGATGATGACAGTGTAACCTCAGTACTATAACGTGCAAAGTCTCTAACACATACAGACAAATGTATAACTTTACACTTGCACTTCTCAAGCTACGAACGTTCCATACTGATTCATATCTGCATAGCATAAGGAAGGGGAGTGGGGGATGGTCAGTCTTGCCTGTGGACTTTATACGGACTGAAGCAGATACAGATACACGAATCAGCACCCTTGAATGAACCCTTCACAACACTCTATCATCCCCCCTCCTCCCCCTACATTCACGCACACACTCACCCACCGTCGCTTAGGAACAGTCTCACTCTCAGCTTCCAAGATGGGAAGGTAGCAGTGGCGGAGGTGGCCCGGAGGCAGCCACCAACCACCACGAACCACCAGACACACAAACCATAAGTCTTTTAAGCCAACCAACACAATAGTGACGCCTTGTCGTCCATTATGATGCCACGACCCATGACTCGACCCATGACCCTTCTTGGCCCAGCATGCTGGCACCGGGTCACGAACACTCACTAAAAGTTATCAGTAAGGATGAAAATCACCCACAAGTACGTAGTCTCGTCTGACTTAGCCTTCTATGGAATCACTGAGGCAGCAGTGACGGATAAGCCTTCTGAAGGTTATGGACACGAAATTATTTTGGGATAAATAACGAGCTGTTGGCACGAACTGGTAATAGCGCTCATTAAAGTGACTCAAGCATGGCGTCTGGAAAGAAAACAAAGTCAAGGATTTTCTTACTGTCTTCTGTCTTTAAGTAAGCTGCAGATCACATAGCTAGGTCTCAAAGGCCTACAGATTATTTTACCACTGATGTTCCTTCATTTTTATTTGACAAACTATCTCATTCAGGACAATAATAGTCTAACCTCCCTATTAACCCCCCACCGTCACAAACGCACTCTGATGGCTGTTTTCACTGGATGTTATCAATTGCCCTCGATGTATATCCTAGATGAAAGGCTCGCCAAAAAGGCCTTCAATCATAAATTTATTCATCATCTTTTGTCTACTGGATTTTGAAAGAACATTCTAAAATCCTTACAAAGAAAAGAAGTTTGCTAACATCTTTTATGCTGGCGGCCACTAAAATGGAAAAAAAAAAAAAAAAGACAATGAATCTGTGGACAGAGAGTGGATGGCAGTAAATAACAAGATGATTGTTAATTACGGATATTCCCGTGAATATTATGAAGAACTGGACCTTAATTCGCCTCCCCCACCCTTTTTTTTTCTGGTCCACAGAAATCCTTATCACCCTACCGTACTTCTTATCAACAGCTGATGTACAGGTATACAGTGTAAGTTAGCTACTGGAGGGTGTACAGGGTGTTATGATCGAGTGTACATGTATGTTTTGAGTTATATGGATGGTGTAAGGATTTTTTTTTACAATTTCGCTCAGCAGTTCACAGCTTGACCACTTGACCACTATCGTCAGGTCCTGTTGTTGTTTTTCCTGCCAATTTTATCACACACCATCAATGGCATCCTGGCGGCTGGTGATGCCCAAACTGATAAATGCACTGCCCCACACCCATTACCACAAGGACACCACCACCACGGGGTATGGACAGGTGATGCCCAAACAGGTAAATGCACTGCCCCCAACCCGTTACCACAAAGACACCACCACCACGAGGTATGACACAGGTGGTGAAAGTGGCCAGGCCGGTGGAAGGGGGGAGAGGAGGTTGGGATGGAAGAGTTTATGAGGAGATGCAAACTTAAAATACATTAAGGAATTTAAAACATATGGAGTACTCCTAGTTCCCAGTCTTAAAGCACAAAACGACGCACAACCGAGTCATCATTTTACAGACTAATACCAAAGTTTGGTTTAGATTCCTAAAGGACAAACCAACACAAAATTACACACACATGCACAACAATAGGGTGAATGAAAGAATGTACCATGCATGCTTGTTGAAAGATTCTTATACACCATAGAGTCCAATTTGCCGTCGCCTGGACAAATATTACCTCCCTAACCCAGAGTCCAGTTTGAGATTTTTCATTAAATAGGTAAGTCAATAAGATACTGTAGTTTCAAAAATAGTAGACAATAACCAGCTAGAATATCAGAACAGTGTAAGTGCCTTACGGGATTAAGGCGTCTGGCAGTAGATAGACAGTAAATGCCGGCCCGCCATTACCAGTGCTTGGGTTTAACTTCGAGAAGATAAAACTGTTTCTCTGAGATCCGCCAGCTGCTCGGTCCTCACCCACAGTTTAATGATTGCTGACCATGTGACCCACTAATAAAAAAACTTGGGCGTGTGCTTTACACCCTCCAAACACACTACATTACACACCCATTTCCTACCACTACCTTCCTTTTCACCTGCTTAACCTTCCCTCTCTAGCCTTCTCGTTTCCCACTAATCCATTGATAAAAAACGAAAAGGTATGGGTTGGTGCAAGAGGATGGCGTTGATTATATATACACCTGATGTATGGGACACCGCCTGGCCTGGGTGCAGTTGGTTACTATACATACACACACCTGAATGCAATAGGCGATAGCGAGAGGCCAGCAGGATTGATGGTAGTGGTTGTGAGGAAGGAGACAAAACAAGAATCAGTATTGTGTAACGCTGCAGTTACTTCGCGTTTTTTCTGTATAACATTTAATCTCCTATTTACAGTTTCTTTTTTGTGAATCGTAACGGACAGAAATGGTACATTCTGAAACTGAAGAGAGATTTTTTGTGTGTGATCTCAGACGATTTCATTCAGCTGAGGATCACTCAGTACAGGAGAAGGGATTAAAAACAACCGACCTATTTTAATGTTATAAACGGCCGAAGCTTCCTTCGGCCAATTATTATAGTCTGGCGGCAGCTGAATATAATACCCAAGTGAAGACCTGACCTTGAAAGGTGTAATCTTTACCTACGATGACTGTTTACACATTTTATTCTGGCTGCCTCGGTAAGATTTGTTCAACTCTAGAAAAACCTCTCTCACTGAAAGAATTTACACGTTTGCCAGGGGACAGATTTACAAAAAAAAAAAAAAAAAAAAATGCATTTTCCTGCTGTAATTAATATTTGGTTTACCTGGAAGAACAGAAGATATGGGAAGGTTGTGTGCTGTCCTTGTCCCTACTGCAAAAACAAGCTTTAGCTACGACAGGGAATTGATCTTAAGTTTGTGCATTAATCTCAACCCAGGTCTGTACGTGTTGCGTGGTACAGCTGTTCTCAGTAAGTCCTTTACACCGTCGTGAAACTGTGTCGACTTCGAATGGGATCTTGCCAACCTAATCATTAGCATAAATGCAGGTTGGAAGAGTTGAAATTTCACTTGTTTCATCTGCAACCCCAGAGGTGTAAATGTTTTACTGACAGTAACCGTACGTGCTGGGTGGTAAAGTCAAGCATACAAGTTTGCGTAATAATTAAATTATTTTTACTTCTCATTTTGCTCGATTATCTGAATATTCCTAAACAGAGACAAACTCGATACATTTCTCTTTCCAAATAGTAAATGACTCACTGATATGAAACGTAAGGGAAGAGAGGTGATGGACATGCCTTAGGTGTTAAGTGGATTAGTGGAACAACTGGCAAACTTTTGATTCTACTGTAGAAGACATGAAATATTAACGAGCCTTTGCCCCTGACTGTAACTGAGAGGAGTCAAAGGTGAAGGCTAAGGCGGCAGACAGGACTGAGAAGGTCAGTGCTACAATTGGTGCCGCTGAAGCAATCACACACAATAAAATATATACGCTCGTTTTTTGTGGGTGTCATTGTGTTGCCTCGCTAGTTTGTCCATGTTGTGCGTGTGCGTGTGCGTGCGTGTGCGTGTGCGTGTGCGTGTGCGTGTGTGTGTGTGTGTGTGTGTGTGTGTGTGTGTGTGTGTGTGTGTTTTATGCTAATTGTCCAGTGTCTGTATCTACTTATGTTTGTTTGTGGTTGTATGTGTGACAGTAGCTGTATGTGAATATAACAGTGTATGAGGTCATGTGCGTCCGTAGTGGCAGGTATGCAACTCTGTATGTACATATTTCTGTGCTATGTGTACATGAGTGCATATAATATGTAACTAAATGTATGGGGCTGTATGAATGGCTGCAGATGTGTGTGTGTATATGGCTGTATGCCCATGTTACTGTGCGTGCTTGTGCTGTGTGTATACTGCTGCTGTGTGTATGCGTATCTGTACATGCGTGGTTGTCTGTGTGCACTGATATGTTTATGTAGCTGTGTGCGAGCATAACAGTGTAATTGCGTAACTGTGCGTATATGTGATTGTGTATGGACACAGCTATTAATTTAACTGTGTGTGTATGTTGTCAAGGTGTGTATGGATTTTAATGTGGTACTCATTTGAGGTAAGGCAATGGGTAAGCATACTGCATAATACCTTATTTTGTACTGCAACTGAATAGACGAATGTCCACACAAACGTGCACAAGAACACATCCATAACCCGTTCTTGCCTCCATGATCACAAGCAATCACACGCGCACAAAGAACAAGCACATAAGCACACAACAGCACACGTGCATTCAGGCATCCACACAACATACAGCGTACAGTCCTACGTACAGGAACTACCATAATCTATCCTCACTAATAAAACATATTCATCTGTTCGCCTTACCATTGTGCTACCCTTTACTTCTACTCTTATGGCCTCTACAGTTCAATCAAGTCATCCGGCGATTGGTTAAAAAATAAAATCACCCCACCATCTTCTCACACTGATAAAATTCTCACTGCCAACTCTTCTCCTCGCATACATGCCATTTTCACACAATCACCATTTCCCGACACAGCCATCACCATAAATAATTTACCCATTATTTTTTTCCCTACAGCTTGATCCACTAAGCTCAATCTCCTCCCGAAACGCCTCTATCCCATCATCAGCCATACCTCTCTCCTATTACTTTCCAACACCATTACCTTCCCATCCATCTCCTCGAAGACAATACTGGTTACAAGCATCCACTATGCAACTCACTAGCCTCCCTTCATCATACGCTTCCATTAGGCTCGTTCTTGCTATTAACAGGTTTACCTCTCGCCTCACCCACTTCAAAATTATCAAACTCCGACTCGTCCATCTCCAAACTTTTTTCTTGACTCGATCAGGCCCTTGTCTCACCGTACTGGTCGTCATTCAGTTCTCACTGTACGTCTCTTCCACTTTTGATGTTCAGGTAGATTCCTGTCTACTCCAAATTATCCACTTCCCTACCACCATCTCATCTCACTTTCAACCAACCTCAAGTTTTACCATTCCCAAACCCTGTCCCCTGTATAGTAACCAGGTTTAACTAAATCTTCAAGTCTGTGCTTCCCAGGCTTCTCCACTTCCAGAACCCCCTCCCCCCATCTTTTCAACATTGCTAAGGTCTTGTTACTCCTGAAATAATTTACCTCATAATTTAATCTCTCACCAGTTACCCAGCTCTCCATCACCAGCCTGCAGGTATTCTCCCCCCTCCTCCACCATCACCACCCATCCACCTCTTCAGTGCTCTTCCACACTAGCATGTTAGCGCCCAGGCAGGTGTGGTGGGGTGGAGGGCGGTGTGAGATATGTGAGGTGGGGCTTTGGTGGGTGTGGCAGGGTAGCACTTATCTGATATAGTTAATTATTAGTGTTATGAAGTGGAATAGAAGGGAAGGCTAACTGCTTGGTGTGTGTGTGTGTGTGTGTGTGTGTGTGTGTGTGTGTGTGTGTGTGTGTAATTCACCGGGTCGGTCAGGATCACTTGATGGTCGTGATCGTCAGCTTTTACCCTCCCGGAAGGGAGCTGAGAGCTCATATAGTCCGATCTAAGGGCAAGGCTGTGACCTTCACACACGCACACACCCGTCCCCTTGCTCAAGGGGGACAGTAACCACCCACTTCGTCAGTGAAACTTTTCGCAACCTGAGCGAGGCGCTAACTCCCGTCCACCAGTTGGCAAGCGAGAACGTTACCACTGCACCAGCGAGCGGTGTGTGTGTGTGTGTGTGTGTGTGTGTGTGTGTGTGTGTGTGTGTGTGTGTGTGTGTGTGTGTGTGTGTGTGTGTGTATCACTGACTGCAATGAACAATACAAAATATTTAGAGTGCAACAGACTTTTCTCAAGGGCCGTACTAAGAGGACAGGTGTACATCACAGACTTGTTGGGGCAGTGTTGGTATGAAAACGTGGACGTGGTAGGGAAGATAATAAATGAGATGACATGGTATCTGGAAGGATTTAGTTGCACTGCAATTCAGAATAAGGAATTTCATGAGAGAACATAGTCAAGGATTGTTTGGAGGAAGTATTAAACAACTAATGCTGTGGCAAAGACAGAGGTTGTGTACACAGCATATATTTGTAGTTTACCGAAAGGATAATACAGTAAGGAGGGACTACGAAATATGAGACGGCTAGGGTGGTATGGCCAGCTATGGCAAAAAATGAGAAAGAGAAAAAGGGCAATGGAAGGGAAGGGAAGACAGATACACAGCGTCCGAATCTTCCAAGGAAAGCAGGTGCGATGAAGCTGAAAGTAATAGATGAGGTCGGGGAACGGACTCGAATATGCAAACTGGCAGAGGGTTGTTAGGAAAGTGAACAGATAGATGGAAGACCAAGGCGATGTAAAGATGCCTGAAATAATATAAACATGGAATTTAAAAAAAGTCTTTATGAAACACTACGGGGTATAAAAGTGCAGCAAAGCAGATTACAGAATGCTGAGGAGAGAAGGGAAAAGAAAAAGTGGATGCACAAAGTATATAATAAAGGCGGAGGATACGACGTGGTGAAACAAGGTTAAATATTAAGCGTTTGCATAATAAAGGATGCACAAGTGAAGAAATACAGCATAAGGCACGACTGATAAACACGCAAACTACGACAGTGTTGTTGATCAGAGCAAACCACTACAAGGTTTTGTAAAGGCGATTGGGTTAACAAGAAGGCACCGTTGCAGTGCGAATTACCGCAGGGTAAGGCAGAGCAGGGCAGGTATGGTACAACCCTGATCAAAAGAACTTGCCCAGCGTTATGCTTGGCATAGGTGAGACGATTTTTTTTTTTTTTTTTTTTTTGAGAATGGTGACTAATCGACTCCTTTCACATTGATGCCGAATCACTTCTTTCTGTGTGTAAATGCGCTGTGAGGTTTGGAGGAAGGTATTATATCTATAAGAATAGGACGGTGAAACAAGATAATAACAGTAGACAGTGATATGGTCGATAATGTTAGGACAGATACAAAACACAGACAGTGAAACGGAAGAGAGTGGTAATATAGAGTGGTATGGTGTAAGTGTCAGTGACTTGCCAGTTTTCTCCAATTTACAGTTGATAACATCTGGTACAGCAAGTTAGAGGAAACATGAAATCAGCAATGTAGCAGCAATGCAATTCAAAGACTGCTTCTTGACTTCACTGTGGAGACTTAACAGCAAAAAAGAACATCCTAAAAGGCTACCTATAACTAGCATTGACTGTACTGGCCTGACGTTGTGACATTCTGAACATCCATGACTTAGTAAGGACTGCATTTACTAAACCAACCAAGCCACCGCGTCACCACTTCTCTCTCTCTGAACATCACTGAACTCTCCTTCCTCCCCTTCCTCGCCACACACCACACACATTGTCATCCATCTCAGCGGGTTCGCCTGCAGTCATGGCCGCTGATCCGGATTAGGGAGAGAAGTCGTGCAACTTTTCTTTATGGTGTAACTAAATCAGGGGCTGTAAGATTTACGAGTTATTTGTGATTTAACCGCGGTACATTAAAGGGTTTGGGGTCGTTCACATTATGAGGGCAGAATGCTGTTGTTGTGATGGTGTGTAACCACTGGATATCACACCGCTACAGATCAGAATCTTAACGCTGACTGGCACATCTTTCATCACATTCCTTTCATATATAAAACTTTTGGGAAATATTCTCTGGTTATGGAATTTCATTTATATTAATCATGTTATCGCAATACACTTTTATTCAGTCTTTAGTGGCATTTAATCACATTGGGGTTAACACCTTATTTAGCATGCTGCTGTGTTTCCTTGTCTTTGACAGAAGTGCTTTGAACATCTACAGTCCGATGACGTACTTACCATTTTATGCTCTTCACTTCCGGTCAATTTAATTCACTTTATGATGTGCTTTTTGTACTGGCGCAGTTAAATACATCTCTCACATACCATATCCCATCACTACTAAAGGTTTACCTGAACCGAACTTTTAAAATTGTTCGGAGTTATACGAACAAAACTTGAAAACACGACATCGAACTTAATGTGATAATGACCAGTGAGACATCAACCATCGGGTGTACT
>NC_137067.1:15792208-15867208 GCF_032717465.1 Coenobita brevimanus | reverse complement strand
ATATATATATATATATATATATATATATATATATGTGTGTGTGTGTGTGTGTGTGTGTGTGTGTGTATATGTGTGTTTGTATATATATGTATATATGTTTAAATATATATATATATATATATATATATATATATATATATATATATATATATATATATATATATATATATGGCCTTAATAACCAGGGGCTTTGACCCCAATGGTTGATAGGCCGGAAAAAAAAAATAAAATAAAAAGGCCATAGTGGGGCTTCCGGACAGAAAATTGAAAATGTGGACAACTCGAAATATCCATATATATGTATATATTTCTACATATTTCTGACGAACGTACTTTTCTAATTTATTTTCAGTATAACATGTGACATTTATGCAGTACTGTACGATAACTGCAAGTGTTTCTTCGTCCTTGTGTTCGTTGTTTAGCGCGTTCGTCTTGGGATATATTCGGTACATACGTCATTCATTTTTCTTTAAATCCTGCAGCAACATTCAGTGAATTCGTCCATGTATTTCGTTGCAGTACATTCCATTACGTGGTAGTCATTTCCTAATCATATTAACACCGTATGTAGTATCTCGCACTTATACCGAAATATGTTTCCCGGCTTTGAACAATAACAAAGTCAGCCCAGCTGACCGACCCTGGGTGTCGTCTGCACGGAGAGACATGCTGGAAGTTACCATTCCGCTCAGTGCACATGCGCTGAGTGCCATTTTAGCTGTTATGCTTAAAGTATCCGCATGTTATCTCAAGTATTGTGCCATTCACCAACAACATTTTATGAACTACATGTGTCAGGAAGATGGTTGGATGCCTTACTGACTTATAGACAATTATAGGTCGATATATGGATATATAAAAATATGTATGTTACAGGCAGATTGTGAAATCGGTCATTTCGTGAATTAAGATTAAGTTAATTTGGGTTGAGTTGATCTAAGGTAAGGTTAGGTTAGGTAAGGATAGTTTAGGTTTGGTTAGGTTGGGTTAATTTAAGCATGTCACTCCGTACATATGACGCCGGCTGCATGATTCACCCCGTGCAGTATGGAGCCAAATTCGTTTGAAAAATGGACTGTTGCACAAGACAAAGATCAGTGCCTCATTTGGGACATAGTAAAGGAAAACTAATACAGCTAGTGAGAAACTCTTGAACATCCTGACATACTGGATCAAGGTGAACCAACCGATGGCAAGAATGTAGGTGAATCGAGATGGACTGCTTGTGTTAATGGGAAATTATTGGTATTCTCAGATCCCCATTTATTAACAAATTAGGATGATAACCCATTTTCTATCCAGTCAGTAAAATGTCTTGAGCATATTGCATGGAATACCGTAGCCTTCCATCCTACTGTATATTCCATTTACATTTCATCCGCGACTTATCCCTAGAATGATAATCGTGCGCCTGGCAGCGTGGCAGGCATCTGCATGAAGATGCCAGAGATTCCTCATTTC
Organism: Coenobita brevimanus; assembly: GCF_032717465.1. Taxonomy (NCBI): domain Eukaryota; kingdom Metazoa; phylum Arthropoda; class Malacostraca; order Decapoda; family Coenobitidae; genus Coenobita; species Coenobita brevimanus. The sequence continues at coordinate 15,865,744 of NC_137067.1, read as the reverse complement.
ATATCTTGGCCAATATATATCAATATTCACAGACAATGACATGCGTTTATATTACTATTTACAATCTTACCATAGTTTCTGGGTATATGTCACTTTAGTAACCACTGACTGTTCTGGAATGTGTGATAGGGCCCTAAATTGTTATTTGTTAAATTTATTGACAAATTTTGCAGTATTCGCACAAGGATGACATTCTTTTATTAATATTAGATACTGCATCTTTATATATACATTGAATAATGAAAAGTACTTTCAAGTATGGTTTAAGCTAAGGAACAAGAAATAAAAATCCGTAACTGATTACTGTCCCTTATCCCCATTTTCTGAGAACGACACTATAGACACCTGGCGGGCTAGACCGTGAACTAGAATTCGTGAAGATTCTAATTCCGGGGACCTTGAATTTGATCATTAACAGAATGAAAAGGTAATTAGAATTTGCAGAGGCTTCACAGAAAAATCCTATTAATGTTTTCAGAATCATCATCGTTAACATTATCCCGTCTAGACTTACAACGATGTACAATATACGGGGTGTACACAATCCAGAAACGACGAAAGGAAATTTCGGGCCATCCGGCATAAGCGCGATATATATATATATAACTTTGCAATCAGAGACTACATCGAGTGACAAACCAAATGACCTGCCTCATATAACCCAAGAAGCCACTGACGCCCTCTGGAGAGTGAGAAAAAATACTTCCCCAGTATCTCTCTATGTCATAAGAGGCTACTCAAAGTGGCCCCTTTGTCTCCAGTCTTTCTCTCCTTACTGTCTTCTTCTCTTCTGTCCTACCTCTCTTGACATTTCTGTGTTTCTACCTGCCTTTATTTTCCCTCTTCAGTACTCCTGTCAGTTTTGACATTTGGTTTCATGGCATGAATAGATTAAGGACATCCCAGTGACATCGACCCTTCCTTCCAGAGTCATGCCTTTCAACCAACTGATCAATCAGGTCATTTAATCGCCAAGCCACTTCATCACCAAAACCACATCAACGCCAAGACCACTTCAATGCCAAAGGCCACATCAACGCCAAGACCACTTCAACGCCAGGACCGCTTCAACTCCAGGACCACTTCAACGCCAGGACCACTTCAACGCCAGGACCACTTCAACACCAGGACCACTTCAATGCCAAGACCACTTCAATGCCAGGACCACTTCAACGCCAGGACCACTTCAATGCCAAGACCACTTCAACGCCAGGGCCACTTCAAAACCAAAGCCACTTCAACGGCATGACCACTTCAACGCCAAGACCACTTCAACACGAAGGTCACTTCATCACCAAAACCACTTCAACACCAAGACCACTTCAACACCAAGACCACTTCAACGCAAAGACCACTTCAACACCAAGACCGCTTCAACACCAAGACCACATCAACGCCAAGGCCACTTCAATACGAAGACCACTTTAACGCCAAGACCTCTTCAACACCAAGATCACTCCAACGCCAAAACCACTTCAACGCCAAGGCCACTTCAACACCAAGACCACTTCATCACCAAAACCACTTCAATGCCAAGACCACTTCAACGCCAAGACCACTTCAACGCCAAGACCACTTCAACGCCAAGACCACTTCAGCACCAAGACCACTTCAACACCAAGACCATTTCAACGCCAAGACTGCTTCAAAGCCAAGGCCACTTCAAAGCCAAGACCATTTCAACGCCAAGACCACTTCAAAGCCAAGACCACTTCAACATTAAGACCACTTCAACGCCAGGGCCACTTCCACATCTTCCCCGTTTCTGTTCCATTGTTAGTCACATATCGTTGCTTTGAATTAATATCATAATTATAATCTGTTACCTGACGCTAGAGATTCATTACTCATTTTCAATTCAGAAAGCCATTTACGACATTAGGTGGCGCCTGGTGGTCACGTGAGTTAAAGACGCTCCAAAGAAATGGATCCTTTAAGGGTTTGCATCCGAGGGCAGATTGTTTTATTTTTGTTCATATGTCACTCAGGGACAAGCGAGGCTGGTCACCCTCACCTCAGATGTCAGGACTGAGGAGCTTATCACCGGGCCCTAAGGTTTAGATTTGGCAAAAAAGTATTGGATTATAGATAGATAAGTATTCAGCTAAGTTGTGATCTCGTTCGATGGGATGAAAATTCTGCACCACCTCATGTGCTTCTCCAGTCACTTGCATATAACCTAGTTACTTAGTTACCTTACGTTTCCACAAACATTACTTTATTCAGGCCTTCACATACCCTTAGGAATCTTTGTGTACAGACACCCAGAAAAATCTCAAACAGATTACAAAAATCCACCTCATTATAATAAACAGTAGCAGGTAAAATTAATAGGCTACAATCCATCTTTCACCATCTAATAACAGTTCCTTCTCACATAACACAGATCACACAAACACTGAATTACAATGGTCAGATACATCATACACTTGTCTAAAGCACGTTTATTTGTCGCTAAAAGCAACCATCCTACCTCAAGATTCCTTAAAATCGAAGTCTTTCGCCATGATCGGTAGTTTCCTTTCACATCATACTGGTACAAACCCAGTAGTTTCCCTAGTCCCTTTTCATCTCACCATTTTTCCCGATATGCAACACACTTTCCAACAACCACTGAACCTCACACATCTTAGGCTTGAAAACGGTAAATTGTGGAGAATTGCCTGTGTTGCCTTGAATGTAATTCTGAAGTAGTACATGTACTAACTTGCATGGACGTAATACTAGGGAAGATGTCAACTTTCTCAGCTATTTACTTTCCTATCTCAGGTTTATGGAGAGACTTCACACGAAAGACTGAAGTGAGGAATAAGTAGGGAAAGAAATTAAAGATACTGTACAGCAAAAGGCAGTTGATTAGGACATATACTCTTATACAACTGATGACTGGAATTAAGCCTGATGTGTAAAAAAAATATGTACTGTATATATGATAAATTTCTGTGTGGTTGCGGTGAGGTGGTGTGCATCGAACCCAGTGGCCTCTCCTGCAGCTCCCCAGGCCACACTTAATGACAGTGTGGCTCCCTTCACCATCTCTACTGCAGTAAGAAATAATATTTCCACATTTCTAATATGTTACCTACTCATATTGGCGGTGTAAACATGACATTGTGTTTCCATTACGGAGTGAAAGGCAAACATAATATACCCCTCCAGTTTTTCCGACTGTGCTTGGTTCGTCACATTTCACTCACAAAAACAAAACTGTCGTCAGTTTTCCTGTATATCAAGAAACCACAGTATGACATGTTCATTATTATTACGAGGCATTTCTTCTTCGCCGTCGTCTTCTGTGCAGGATGGAATGTAGGTTCACTGTCTCATACTTTCGACTTGTTTAAATGTTAGGTTCTACTGTAATTCTGAAGAACGTTTACTCTGGCTCTGTTGAAGGTGGTGGTGGTCAAGTGATTAGAAAGGTGGTCCGTTTTTCGAAAGGACCTGAGTTTGAGCCCAGGCTGTGGTAAGGGACAGTCAGATGGTATGATTTTCGTTTATAAAGACTTAAACTGATCTTTCACAAATCTATCGTTATTTTATAAAAACAGCTTCACTAATACCATCACACCAATCCTGAATGAGACAACCGTAAAATATATTCAGTAGGGACGGCGGGTCTTAGCGCCTGCTTGATCCAGCTGTGGATATCCCCAGACTGCAATACAAGTGAGCACAGCCACACAGTAATCACATGGATATAATTATGTCTTCTTTGGTCTATTCTTGTTATTCTGACTATTTATTCTGCTTAGGAGAGACTTTTTGGAACTGTTGGGTGCAGCCTTCATTAAATCCTTCAGTACAGAACGGTTTTCCAGTTGATGAAAAGAAAAAGGCAGCTGAATGTAACAAGAATAAAATATAAAAGGCGTTCTCACAGAAAAGAGGGTAATGACTCAGATGATAAAAGAATGATGCTGGCAATTGTTTGAAGTGTGTTAATATTTCTTTTGTACTTACACAATTGGTGAGATGGCCAGGGTCTCCACCACAAAAAGAATCCCTCGGAGTGTGGAAAATGTTGAAAGTAAAGGATTTGCATGAGGTACTGGAAAGATTACCGGTAAAAACGCTTGCTTGGCATCTTAAGCATACGTTGTTCTTAAAGACTAACAATTAACCATTCATACATTTAAACGCTGAAACATTTTTTACTTAAGGGAAGCTTAGGAGTCCCGTGATGGAAAAATTCTAATTCTTTTATCTATTTATCTTTACTGTTGGCTTTTCAGACGATTTGTGCCTTCACTCATGTGAGATTTTTGCAGCCAGAGGGGACAGACATAGCGTTCATCAACCCCTTCACTACAAGAGGTTCTTCCTTAGCTGAAGAAAATCGTCTGGTGTTAGGAAGATGAATTATAAACGCGTCATTTATTTTAAATGGCTTATTGTCTTTACAACAACGAGGTCTTATTTGTTGTATTGCAGTAAAGGAAACACTTTTCAAGCTGGAGGGGTTACATACAGCATTCATTAACCCTGTCATTAAAAAAGGTCACTCCGCAGCCGAATAAATTCACACAAAAATAAGCAGACCAGTGAAGAAAAAAAGTACGTTCCCGGGTTGATGTGGTAACGTATGTTGTAAAAAACAACCAATAGTTAAGCATTCATACATGTATATGGTGTTTTTATTCTTAACAGGCAAGCTTAGCAGTCCCGTGGTGAGCCTGGGTGGACCTGGGGGAGGAATTCCTAACCCCTTCAGTTATGCGTATTTTATCGTTTATTCTTGATAACTGACAATATTATTTACCTTTGGGGAGACGTTTCACAGTGGAGGAGTTTGATGGAATTAGTTTCTAGTTCCTTCACTGCAAGAGGTTTCCTCAAAATTAAATGGAACAAAATTAATTGTGTGAAGAATATAACAGCATCCTGTGACTGAACGGGTTAACTCCTTAATACTATAACGTCTGGTTCATTCCTGCTGCCAACAGACGATTTTATTTACCTTACAAGTTCATCCCACTAGGAGGTTAATGTAGGCTACGGGGATACCTTTCCAGCTGGAGAGGAATTTTCAGTCCTTTCCCTCTATTATGTACGGCTGTTTCTGCAACACGATAACATCTTTTTTTTTTTTTTTTTTTTTTTTTTTATTGCTACCGCCACATGGTTTTACATTAATGAGAGTGTTGGCAATGGAGGTAGTAGTACAACCATCATTAACACAACCATCATTAACTCCTTAACTGCGATATTTGTTTTATTTGGGTAAAATTAACTAAAAGGACTAAGGTAAAAAAGCCTTCAGTGTTACGAACTTCCCTCTCTGAAATGCAACCTCAAGGACAATGTCTTTCAGTGTCTTCAGGTCGACAGTTTGGATGAGATCCGTTTGACACATATTAACATTACGTACCGTTTACCCATAGGTCGTTGATCACTTATCTATAATTCACCAACTGGAGCCTCGTTCAGCTTTCCCATATACACAGTGCTCATTATAAGTCAGTATTTTCTTCAGAATTTATCACACAATCACTACTGTACACTGGGTGACACTGGTACTGTAGCTCTGTAGGTGACAAGGGAACTTCAACAGCCAACTGTTCTTTATTGTGAACTTTACCCCCCCCCCCATGTCTGATGACATACTTTAATTCCTTGTGACCGCCCGCCCGCCCGCCCACTCTCCCGCCCGCCCACTCTCCCGCCCTCCCCCCCCTCTCTCTCTCTCTCTCTCTCTCTCTCTCTCTCTCTCTCTCTCTTGCCTGTCTGTTTGCTTGCCTGTCACTTAACCTGTCTTCTAGTCTGTTCCTATGACTTCCTTTCTGCCCGTTCGCATGCCTTCCTTTCCTTCTACCTTCCTGCCTCAGCCTGCTTGTCCCTCTCCCAGCCTTCATCACTGCCTTTGTCTCTGTCTCTCCCTCCCTCCCTCTCTCTTCCCTCCTTTCCCTCTCTCTGACTCCTTTCCTCCCCCAGACACAGCACCTAAGAAGCAAACCCGGACATCCTGCCACACTGGGTGAGCAACACAGACACAATGTCACTAATGCGCTTGTCAAGACCTCGCCTGTGTGTTCCTGCGTTGTCTGAGGCCCAGTGTGGTGCGTCAGTCAGGATGTGCCAGGGAGGGGCTCGCCGCCACACCTTACTTTTTGTGCATTGTTCTTTACTCCAATGGATTCACTAATGTTGATTATATGTAAGTACTGTACCGTCAAGTTGGATTGTTCTGCAAGTGTGGAGCAATTGGAAACATCTTTCTTTGTCTTCATTATTCATAAAAAACCTTCCTAGTGATTCAAATAAAGTTCGCTACACTATTTTCTACCTATAATTTTCCATGGATTTCGACAATCAGTCTCATGAATACGCAGCAACCGACACTGACGACCGATTTGATTACTTCATTGTTATCAGCGTCATGTGCTTTGGATTCACAATACTGGTTTCAAAGTCCATGTTGAGACACGCTGGAATGGTTGCAAGACTTTTGTTGCTGATAGTACACTGAAAAAAATACCACTACTGTTTTCAGATGCAGATACGAAAACTGTGACGTAACATACCGCTTGTACGCAATTCCTCTCCATGTATGTCATCATCATTAGGATGTTCTGTTTATGAGCACTAGGCCACTATGTCAGGTGTACTTTGCGAACTCTTGTCAGCTGTGATAACCAACTTTCAACTAAGTATGGACTGCAGGAGCATGACTACTGTATTTACACCAGTCTTCATCCTATTACCCTCACTGTGATAAGCCCCATCATTAATTTGACAAGGTGATAGATTTTTATACAATGAGCGTGCAAGACTTCTGCCACTCGGGGTACCCTTTCAGACTCGTGATGAACCTCACGCCTAAAAGGAGCCATGTAAGTCTTGATTCACTCCACCTGTCCAACACTCAGCCTATTTAGCGGAGGCTGAGGACGGTGCGGAGAGACTGAGGCAGGTAATGAAGACCAAGAGGCTCACATCCATCCACAGGCAACAAATCTCCTCTTAGTCCAGCAGAAGTATGGCCAAAATACCGACCTACATCCCTGGCAGCTGACACATAGAAAACACTCTGAGAGATTGGAACTGTTTCTCACTCCGACTCCAGTACTCTGACACTACACCACCAGGCTTAGGTGTATGAGAGAGAGAGAGAGAGAGAGAGAGAGAGAGAGAGAGAGAAATAGTTACCAAACAACATGCACAGTGAAACGGGCCACATAAATATTTATGCTCACGAAAATACAGGCAAAGAAATGAATAATTGCAGAAAGACGTGTGAGAAACTAAAAGTTGCTATCCTCCAGTACTATTTGGTGGGGACTTATAACAGTGAGAATGCGGGGGTAGTTCATTTGCATACACGAGTGATGGTGAAGGAGTGGCAGGATGCGTGAGAACGTGAGTGGGCCGGCGTGAGAAAGTCTGATAACCGGGCGTGAAAAAGGTGTGGAAATGGTAAAACAGGGGTGTTGGAAGAGTGTGAAAATGAGACAGAGTGCAGAAGTGTCTAAAAGTGTGAAAGAGTGTTGGGAAGTGTGGTAAATGAGACAGAGTGAGAGGGTGGGAGAAAGATTTGGAAGAATGTGGGAAATGAGAGAGTAACAACAGGAAGAGTAAAATGGTGTGGTAAGTGTGGGACAATGTACTGGGATAGTGTGGCAAATAAAAGAGTGAGGAAATGAAGGATGTGATGAAGGGATGAAGTGGAAAGGAATATGAGAGAGGAGTGTGTGAAGTGGGAGCAGGGCAGGGAAATGGCGGAGGACAGGGCGACATGGAGGCGATTTGTTTGTGGCCACCCTGTACGGGATTAAGGCTTCTGGCAATATATAGATAGATAGAGGAAGTGAAGAAAGGTAGGCTGTGTTAAGGGCAACATTTGTTTGGGGATAGCATAGGAGATACGGAGTAAGTGTGGGACAAGCGTGAAATGGTGTTGGAAGAGAGTGAAAAATCAGGGAACGTGGATGTGAGGGAGGATGAAGTGATGATAAGTGAGAATGAATGTTGGAAGAGTTCGAAATAGTGGATAAGAAAGTGAGAGGATGTAGGGAAGTTGAGGAGTGGAGAAAGTGAGAAAAGATGTTGGTGGATGAATACTGAGTGATTTTTAGTGTTCAAGTTTTGTAAGAACGAATGCAAATGAATGAACTGTATGGGTTGAGAAGATGCGTTGGAATGTGTATGGGTAGGTATAAGAAGGATAAAGGAATAGGGAAGTGTTAGGAAATATGAAAGTATGATATTATAGTACGAACGAGAATAATATGAGAGTATGGTAAGTTTGATTGGAATACTAGTTTGGGGATAATATTACTTTGAAAGAATGATATTATGTATGACCATAAGCTCATACTTAACAGTCAGAACAAGAGTGACACCTGTGGCTTCCAGATTAAGTACCAGGCACCAGCAGGCATTCCCCAAGATCTAAGACATGAAGCTAAATTACACGGTAGGAGCTTTTCAGATTCAAGTGGTTATAAGCTACGGATGGGTCATGTCTATGAAAATTTATTCTATACTACCAGGGACTAAGTCAGCCCATGTTTCAACAACCTAATCTCTGAAGACAGCAGCTATATTGAACAGTTCCACCACGTCAGGCTGCAGTGAATTCAGCAGGGACGACGAGAGTCAAGGCATATTGGGAACACATGGTAACGCACCTGGGCTATTTCCCCATAGGATCCCATTTTCATATTTAAAAACAGTGTCCTCGAGCACGTACGACGTCTCCAAAACAGTCAAGATGGGCTACATATGGAGGCAAACGGGTCAGAAACAGAACACTTGGACAAGAACTGCCCTCTTTATCGTGGCCTACTTTAGGGCGAAGTATATTTCCGAGTCATTGCTCACTCAAGTGGCCACAAGACACCACTGAATAGGATTAACCATAATTACTGGGGTATACATCAAAGCCACAGTTCACCTAACAACTCTCCATCAGGCACAGGTGGAAAGGGCTCTTATTCTTGACCAACTCCTATGGTGTCTATAACCTTAAGTCTGTCGAAGGGGTACTCTTCCGTTCTCTGACCTAGCAATGGAGTTTAGAGACAAGCAAGGTACAGTATCCTGAATTTTGAATCCCCAAAGAAATGATGGCAATCCAATGAACAACCGCAAACTGACACCTCACACCAATTCACATATAGTGGCCACTCTATAAACACTAGTTACCTATGTTGGGTCTGGTTAGTACTTGGATGGGTGACCGCCTGGGAACACCAGATGCTGTTGGCATCCCCACGTGTCAAGTGGGGTTGTTGGAGGATTAGTGCCCCTCCCTGTAAAACAATTAACTCTAAGCCATTGGCCACCCCGTCTGGGATACATGGCGTCTGGCAATGAATGAATGAATGAACCTATGGAACTGTATCCAGTTCAACCTACTTACAGAACTGTACCCAGTGGTACACAAACCCACACTGCTCTCTCCTACTACGGTATACATCATTGCCTACTGCATGGGTCTGGTAGGGTGGATAATTATCTGGGTACACCGCTCTCTTGATACAAATATACACAAAACTAGTCCTCATTAAATGCTCGCTTTCTTCCATCTACACTAATGTCTTATCTAGATGTAAAGCTGTCTGTGTACCTCTTCAAAGGCACTGAACCCTAAAGTTAGCATAGACAGCAGTATAAAAAAGCAGGATAAGACCGGGAATTATTAGGATACGAGTGAGTCAGTGCCAGGCTGATGAACGTGAGAAACTGTGTGAGGGAGCGTGAGACTGTGAAGCCGACGAGAGAACCTATCGTGGTCATTAGTCAGGGATGATTATCTGGGAAAGGCATAAAAAGCACCTTAAGAAACAAGCTAGAGATGCAAATGTACTTTTTAAGCCTCTTAAAGTCCAGTTGGATGTACAGCTTGAATAAAGATACTATCACATACACACCCTTAATGTAGCTTTCATTGGTGTTATCACTTTTGGAGGAAGCAGGAATAAAAATGACCAGGTGTTTGCTCTTAATTTAGCTTTCCTCGCTACTGTTACTTCTGTTTAATTCATATACGGCAGGACGCCACTATCAACTGAATAAATACGTAGGAAGAATAAGATAAGTTTCCGTGTGGTCACCCTTGATTTAGCTTTTCTTGCCACTATAACTTCGGCTTAAGCCTTTCGGCCTGTATTATTCCTAGCACCACAAAACGTGAAGAGGAATACAGCTCTTGACAAATTTACTCTCTAGGCAACATAAGCTTCACACACTACCACCACTCTCTCACAAACAGCTTAACCTGAAAATACACTCCGTTACTCAAGGCGTCACATTAACCATGAGACACGAAACGAAACTCAAGGTAAAGAAAATCGTGTACTCGTAACAAGAATATAGTAACTAAGACATCTTTCGTCGGCGAAATAAAACACAGTCTCCGTTATCCAATGTTGGCTGAAATATACCGTCAAAAATATTCCCATTTACCTTAACCTACAGACGAGGATAGACAGACTTTTATTCTTGCTACCAACAGACAATTAGATTCAGTTCACGCGTGGCCTTTCGTCACTTAGCTGTTAACTTTCAAACCATCAGGTGGTTGCAAGAAAGAAATGGTTAGCTCACGTGCTAAATAACTGATTAATACTTGGACGCCAGCCCTAACCTAAATTCAATTCTCTAATCGAACAAGAGATAAAACTTACACATGTCTTGTCTTGGATGATTTATTTACTTGTTACTCTTTCAGTCTGCAAAGGCTGAAAGCCATTTTTATGCTGAATATTATCATCTAACAGATGCAATAATAGGCATGACACCCCGCGTCCTAAAAGTACAAAGTCCCGTTCCAAGAGATAACTGCTTAGCTAAAAAACTGCAGCCATCGCGGCACAAAAGGGCAATTCATTAAGCGGTGCTGAGGCAGGAAGGGTTGTGCTGAGGCCTGATTACCGTCATGCATCATCCTCACACCAGGTCGTGACTCGGGTACCATCCCACAGACCCACACCCACACCCATCCATCCTTACTCAATCCCCCACCACCCACCCACACATCCATACCTGTTCAACCTTCCCCCCCCCCCCGCCCCAATCCACGCCGCCTCACACAAAGCACATACTACAGATTACGCTTTCTTTGGGGCCTTAAAAAAAACACACACACACACACACAACCCATGTCTGGACGTGGCTGACCCCGTTTTAGGTCACGCTGTCTTTGTGATAAATGGTTGAGTATACTTCCCGCTTTATTTTATTCTCAGTTAAGATCCAAGCTGGTTGGTTTTATGTAAGTCGTGAGACCTTATGTACGTGAGAGCACTGAATGATTACTTGCTTGTCGTTCTTTTTTCCTCTAAGGGAAATGTTTAAATTAAGCCATGGCCACACCCAAACTGACCAACCTACAACGCCCATATTCATGGGTGTACGAGTATTACCCCCACCCTGCCTCACCAACCACCACCATTCCCACCCACTCTTCTCCAATCTTCCCACCCTTTTTCCACCCTCCCACATCGAACTTCTGTGACTTGGATCTTCCCACCGCCAGCACTGCCCCTCATACCAAACCTAACTTCACAGGGTGTAGGCTACTCACCCTACTTTGCCCAACCACCTACCACACTCTATGCCCACTCCACACCACACCATCCATTTTTTATGCCCACCTTTGACTTGCACCTTACCGGCATACCTGTACCAGCCAGCTTGACAACATGTACTTCTGTACACATGCCCCACCACTCATCAACATCGTCATCATCATCATCATCATCATCATCATCACCACCTTACCGGCATACCTGTACCACCCAGCTTGACAACATGTACTTCTTTATACTCGTACATGCCCCACCACTCATCATCATCATCCTCATCATCATCACTCCGGTCCGACCCTCGCAAGGCTCTGGCTACTACGAGTATAACAGGAGAGGGGGGAGGGGAACCTACAAGGTATGTGTAGGCTATGGTAGTGTCCCTGTAGGACGGCCCCATAGTAGCAGTTGTTTACCTGTGGTTGACGGGTCGGATGAGGTAGACGGTCTGGGCAAAAGCAAAAACGTGACTTCCACCATCACCACCACCACCTTCATCACCGTCACCATCACTACCGCCACCATTGCCACTACCACCACCACCGCTACACACTGTCACTACCACTATCATCACTATCACCACCACCACAACTGCTACACACTGTCGCCATCATCAGCAGCAGCATTACCACCACCAGAGCACACAATTACTATCATCACTATCAACGCCATCATAATTACACACCGTCACCATCATCACCACTACCACCATCACTACCATCACTGTTACACCGCCATCATCACTGTCATCACTACTACCATCAGAACTGCACACTATTATTATCATTATCACCATTACACACTATCACCACCATCAACACTACCACTACTACCACTGCCACTATAACCACCACCACCGCCACCACCATTACTGCCACTACCACGACCACTACTAACAATACCACCACCACTACACGCTGTCACCATGACAACCACCAACACCACCACCACCACCACTGTTTACACCGTCACCATCTTCATCACTACCATTATCACCACTACCACCATCACTACCACTATCACCACTACCACCACCACTACGACTCACTATCACCGTCACTACCACCAACACCACCACTATTACAGTCACCATAAATATCATTACCACTATCACCGTTACACATAGCCACTACTATCACTACCACCACTATCACACCGCCATCATCACAGCTAATACCACCAACACTACACACTGTTACAACCTTCACTACCACCATCATCACCACTACACACTATCACCACCAGCACCCGACCATTATCTCCACTATCATCTACGACACATCACAATCATCACTACCAGAATCGCCACTAATATCATTATTAAAACTTCTGCAAGATCATCACTACCGCAATCACCACTACCGCCAGCACCACTACCATATCCCAATAATATCACCACTGTCACTATCACTAATCACCAACCCCATCTCTATCATCACAACCATCATTACAACCATCATCACCACAATCACCATCACATACTACCACCATCTATCACTACCACCATCACACACTACGACTACCACCATCCCCACCCTCTACACCAAACACTGTCATCACCACCACCACCACCATCTCCACCAAACACTGTCACCACCACCACCACCACAAGAACAGAGACGTCATGGTACTGAAGGAAGGTTGCTGAAGAATAACTTCTAACCCTCTAATTCGCGAGGTCATTCCTAAGCTAAATAGAAAATCGTGTGGCGTCAACATGAATGACATATACAAAGACTCGTGTTGAAGACTGACCCTTCATTAGATTCTTTTGACTAACACACACACACACACACTCCCTCTCTCTCTCTCTCTCTCTCTCTCTCTCTCTCTCTCTCTCTCAAATTAGTCTAAACAACACTGACAGACTTCAGTTCTGCAATGGGTATATAATAACCATTTTGTAACAAACGTAAGTGGGAATCAAACTGCAGAATATTACGACACAATGTTGTAGGTGACATGGCTGATGAAAACAAGTGTATGCATTCACAGTACTACCTCTCTAATACATTCACTGCATGTTGTGGTATAAAAGAAATGCTTTTATAATGCCACTTATTCTGTAGTCCGACCAGCTAGTTGAATTTGCTCATTGCCTGTGACATCGATTGTTTTTTTTTTTTTTTTCAGATAACGTCAGATCATTTATCTGGCTCAAAGTAACCCGACGTAAAAAAAAGAAAAGAAAAAAAGAAATATAACACTAAAATCTATCAAGCTTCACGTTTTGGCTGAGATATTAAGAACTTTACACTTACCGGTATTTCAGCAAATGCTGTTTTTTTTCCCTAAGCTCAGAGTAAACCAACACTGGTAAAACGTTCATGATAAAAAAAAAGAAAAAGGCTCATACTTGTACAGGGTGACCCAGAAAACCCTCCCACATTTCAGAGGTAAATGAAAAAAAACAATGGTTAAAGATATTCAAAATATTATTTGCACACATGAAACTTCATTCAATACAGTTTTTATTCATCATGTTTTAAAGATGACATCCTGCAAATGGTGGCCGTCATTGTCTATACACGCTTGGAGGTGATTTCTGAAGGCTGCCATGGCTCGACGGGTCATGTCGGGTGGAACAGCGGCTATCTCCTGCTGAATAGCAACCTTAAGGGCTTCAAGAGTTTGGGGTCGACGAATATACGCTCGGCACACACAGCTCGAAGATCATTGCAAGTGCTGAGGGAAATGTTTCCGGATCGGGTCATCTCGTTGCATGGCGATGTTGGGTGGCCGGCCCTGTTCCCCTGACCTCGCCCCTTGTGACTTTTTTCTGTGGGACTACCGTAAATCACGAGTGTATACTCATCGACCCCAAACTCTTGAAGCCCTTAAGGTTGCTATTCAGCAGGAGATAGCCGCTGTTCCACCCGACATGACCCGTCGAGCCATGGCAGCCTTCAGAAATCGCCTCCAAGCGTGTATACACAATGACGGCCACCATTTGCAGGATGTCATCTTTAAAACATGATGAATAAAAACTGTACTGAATGAAGTTTCATGTGCAAATAATATTTTGATTATCTTTAACCATTTTTTTTTTCATATACCTCTGAAACGTGGGAGGGTTTTCTGGGTCACCCTGTATAATCGGTCCCTCATTCCTGAATCAGTGATTAATTCCTTCAGCACAAGAACGTCTTTTATATTTCTTATATATTTAGACTTCTTTTATATTATATTACTGATATATTTAGTCAATTCTATGCATTGTATGTGACTACTGAAAATAGTTGAGATAGATACAGCCATCTTCAAAGTCATCAGGAACGACCTGCTTTAGCTAAAGTAGCTTGGAGGTAAAGCAGCAAGAATAAATTAGGGAAAGACGTAAACGCACTGAAAGTTAATGATCTGTTTCACTATTATCCTCCTTGTAGGTGTTTGTCCCTCATTCCTGAGTCAGTGGCTCAGCACCGGTTCATACTGTTTACAGCACGAGACGCTTACCAGTTTTTAGCAAAATCTGTCACTTACATAAATTAACTGAAAACTTGTTTGCTCTTGCTGCCTTCAGTTTATTTAAATATTAGAAAGTGCAATTAACTGTTCATTATCCTGCAGTAACGTAGTAATACATACAAGAATATTATATCATAAATGCTAAGAACTACAGAGAAGGTATAATACGCAGCTGCGCCAAGACGAGGGCAGATTAAATCTTTTTTCTTTGTAAGAGTGCACACACAAGACAAACGACACATTCAGAGTAATTAAGTCCAGATAAATCTGTAACCATGTCTGACGTCCAGTTTAACCTGTTCAAAAAGCACTTTGCTAAGACCAAAAGTGGTGATGAACCTTGATTTATGAGATCCAAGTGGCTTAACGAGAGGCCGAGGTTTTCATGGCGGTGCTTCATCATATACCAACATTACATCTAAACTAAATCAGTCCTTAAACGGTTAGCCCTGCTCTGGGATATAAACAATAATCTGGTGTTAGCACCAATTAAACTGCTGCTTTACGCTCCAAGCGCTTTATAAAATGATCTGAAGTTGGATAGAATAAAACAGTTACTTAACTATGTAACTGCTGGGAATTCTGTCTGCTAGACAAATGATGTGACCTTAACATGGATTTAACAGTTGGTTAATATTTTAACTGTTAGGCTGACCCTTAACTCTTCAGCCAAGTGTGGTTAAAATCAGATTAAATTTGGGTTTGTTAACATACACACGTGCGCCCGCGCCGCTCAAGACATAACACCAGCTCTCCCTGTGGGCGAGCACAGGTACAGAGATAACAGTATGGAAGGGTTCCGTGGCAGGCGTAGGTGTTCACTGCGGTGACCGCTGTGGTTGTGGATGTAACTGTATCAGGCCTCATCATCCTCATGGCTGGAGAGGAAATTAAGTCAGTGATGTGTGAACTGCTAATACTGTGATCCAATCAGTGTTGCGTGCGCTCTTAATACTGAGGGGCGCGGGTGTTGCGTGTACTTGTGGGGGAAGGGGTCCTCCGGCACGGATGTGAAGAACGAAAAGGGTTGGTGTGGGTAGGAGGGCCATGGGAAGGGGGTTGTATTGGGCTGGGGCATGGATTTGGAAGATGGGGAGGGGGAGTTGGAATAAGTGTGGAGGAAAGGTGGGACGTTGGCAAAGTGTTGAAGAGAGGGGACGGTAGGGGTGTGGAGAAGAGAGGAGAGAGACGTGTTGAGGAGGGGAGGGTGGGATAGTCCGAATAGATGTGAAAGAGGGTGGGGGTTTAGTAATGTGGAGAGGAATGGGGGCGTCTTCAGGGGTACCGGGGAGGGGCCGGGAAGGGGGTGAGGTGATATAGGCCAGGGAGAAAGAGGAGCAAAAGGGGGCGTTGAAACTGGCATCC
This sequence comes from Coenobita brevimanus, assembly GCF_032717465.1. Lineage (NCBI taxonomy): Eukaryota > Metazoa > Arthropoda > Malacostraca > Decapoda > Coenobitidae > Coenobita > Coenobita brevimanus. The sequence continues at coordinate 15,849,380 of NC_137067.1, read as the reverse complement.
AGCACGCCCCTTCGTTACCGTCACATCAAACTGCCGCTTTGATCTGACAGGCCAGGTGTTCGGGGTGCTGGGAACGTTGGGGGAGGAGGGGTTAAGGTGAGGGAAAGTAGTGATGACACGAGGAAGACAACATAACAGCGGAATTGGAAGGGAAGGGAATGCATGGAATTGTGGAAGATTAGCAAAAGGACAATATCTGAGGGAATGACAGGCTATGAGAGTACAAGGGTAGAAAATCTAAACGTAGGGAATGGAATATGAGTGGGAGAGAACCGACTGAGAACTTCGGTAGGGGAAGGAAGTGGAGGGATATCAGAGGGAGGATGAAGGCTGAATGAAGGGGAGAGAAAGATTACCGAAGGGGAAACGGAGGAAAAGTGACGTTGGAAAGTGAAGAGGAGTGAGAGAAAAGGCAACTGGAAAGAAGAGTAATAATGTCGGTAATCAAGGAACTCAATAAAGGAGAAGCGAAGGAGAAAAAAATATAAAAGAATATAAAGACACAGGGATGACCCAGAATTAAGAATATACAAGAGAGAGAGAGAGAGAGAATGTGTGTGTGTGTGTGTGTGTGTGTGTGTGTGTGTGTGTGTGTGTGTGTGAAAATAAATCGTCGTTGCAAGAGAATGTATGAAGCCGGCGAGAGGATAATGAGAAGGACATGACAAGGGAAAATAGTTGGTGAATGGAAGAGAGGATGAATAATGAAGGGCAGGTAAAAGGGTGCACAGGAGCAGTACAGGAAGAGACAAGCCAAGGAAGAGACAATAATGAAGATACAGACACAGGAGCAGTAAAGGAAGAGACAAGCCAAGGAAGCAGAGGGAATAATAAAGATACAGACACAGGAGCAGTAAAGGAAGAGACAAGCCAAGGAAGCAGAGGGAATAATAAAGATACAGACACAGGAGCGGTAAAGGAAGAGACAAGCCAAGGAAGCAGAGGGAATAATAAAGATACAGACACAGGAGCAGTAAAGGAAGAGACAAGCCAAGGAAGCAGAGGGAATAATAAAGATACAGACACAGCAGCAGTAAAGGAAGAGACAAGCCAAGGAAGCAGAGGGAATAATAAAGATACAGACACAGGAGCAGTAAAGGAAGAGACAAGCCAAGGAAGCAGAGGGAATAATAAAGATACAGACACAGCAGCAGTAAAGGAAGAGACAAGCCAAGGAAGCAGAGGGAATAATAAAGATACAGACACAGGAGCAGTAAAGGAAGAGACAAGCCAAGGAAGCAGAGGGAATAATAAAGATACAGACACAGGAGCAGTAAAGGAAGAGACAAGCCAAGGAAGCAGAGGGAATAATAAAGATACAGACGCCAAGATGTTATAGAATGGTTGGTTTTGAGCCGCCAGGGGGAACCAGCTTAATTACCAGAGTAAAAATTATCAAAATGACCCAATGAATAATAATATCAATTTTACATTAGTCAGCCCCAGATTCCCAGCCAGTGTAATGAATGCAGCCACAGAGCGTACACTGATGGTACTTAGCTGGCACACGCACACACGCATCGGCTTACATATTTACAGTCATTCTTGATTTTGTCTGTAAGATTGCTTATTTATACTTTCTTCAATTATACAGCTTCCATACATTATACAACCTCACTAGAGATAAGGTAATAATGTGAAAACTAATAAAAACAAAATAATATATTTTTTATACCATTACATTACTATGGAGTACTATCTATCCTCAAAAGCTGGTTAAGAAAGATCCGTGATAAATATGGGCCCATGGGAGTAAGGCGGCCCTCTGAATACCAATGAGACTCACTTATTTACTGTTATTTTCCCTTGCTACAGCCTTTGTTTCCCGCTGTCATATTCGCATAATAATTGGGCTAAATCCTGCTCTATTGAGAACTGGCTGGAGTTGAAACAGTGTTAGATAGATTTTGCTGTGTGGCCGAACGACTGGCCACAACATGGTCCTAATGAGACCTTGATGGCGATGGAACCTGTGTGCTCAGTAGCGTGGAGGAGCAGGAAGGGAGGGGAGGGGATGGACAGGACGTGAGAAAGAAAATACACAAAACCCCATGTCCTTTTTTGTATGCAAATGTTGAGAACCAAAAGATGAATCACACAAAATTGTCCTTTCCAGGAAAAAAAAAAGAAAAAGTGTGTGTGTGTGTGTGTGTGTGTAGGGGTTAAGTGAACTGTACTGTCGATGTATTAATTATACTCGCTTAAAGGCCGCCGAAGGTGGCCTTTCTGCTCTATGTCAAAAAGTCAGAGATGAGTCAAAACTCGGGAACAGGTAGCCTGATTGGACTGGAAATTGTTTTATTCTTCAAGTTAGAGTATTTTGACGGTACCTTGTTATTACAAAAACTGCACTACGTTGCACAGTTTAAGCTGTTATGGTAACTTTAGTGCCCACAATTAAAGCGATCCGCCTAAAGGCCGCCTTCGGCTGCCCTCGCTCAACGTCAAAAGGCCAGAAATGAGCCATGACTCGGGAACCGGTGGCCCAGTTGGACTGGAAATTGTAGTATTCTTCAAGTTAGTGCATTGTAGCGGTACCTTGCCCTAACAAAATTTGTGCTACAATGCGCTGCTTTTACTGTTATGGTAAAAAACAGACAAACAAACCAACAGACCAACATACAGATATTGTATCATGACAATACAGATGCAGTGCTGATGCCCCGTTATTAATTTCACTTGTGTTGTTTGGCTCTGTTACTTTCGAATCGTATTTTGGTGGCTTCAGAAGACTGAACAGAAGTGTTCTTTACAAGTTTATTAATACAAATGAGACTCAATCTTCTTTTGTATGCGCATTATACGGACTATTTAGATTTTTAGAAGACGTAATAAACAAGAGGATGTTTATCACTTAGTGAGTTAGGCTTTCTCAGCGGAATAAATCGTGTAACGATAGCCAGAGTAAGATATTTTCATATGACTTGGCTTTGTAAAGGGTCAGTGATTAATATAAAAATCAAATTATTAAGGGCGAAGTGTCAGAGCCTCCCAAGCCTATGAGAACTCAGCTCCTTGTCCGACGTTAGGTGAAAGTGCTGTTGTCTTGCCTCATCATCCTGTCTGTTGGTGTCTTTTTTTTGACCGCCATCAGGAATCTGGTAAATTTTTCTTGGTTCATCTTTCAGTTATCCTGATTATATTGAGATCTGCTGTCTTGTTCTGCTGTGTTTCATTTCGTCTACTTAATCATGCTGTTTGATTATATACGTAGTGTAGGTAGTGAAAAGTATTTTTTGCATACTTTTTCACTGTGGCTGTCTGTTGACTTAAGGTTTCCTTCTCTTGTTTTTTTGTTGTCCTGCATGACAACATTTGTTGCAATATGCATTTAGTTTTGTGTTCCCGTTTAAGATTCGGGTCCACCTCATCTCATGTATATTACTGTAGCTTCTGTTATCGTTCTCTTAACCTCTTAGTGCTGAGTTACACTAATATGCTCAGTAAAACCATCTTTCGGAAACGACGTCGTACTGGTAAATGGGATAAAAATTTGCTGTATCTCTGTTTATTAGTACGCAGTATCTTCGTGATTGGTTGTTAGCCCCTTGGGACCCGTGATCCTAAAGACAAGGGAAATTGGTATAAGTTAATCAAGGGAGGAACCCAAATGTTTGAAATTATGACCTTCGCGTAAAACGGAAGAGGGTGGCACGCTAAATACTTCCAGCAATAAAGGCACACGCAACAACTTTCGGCAGTAGTGTTTTATCTTACAGCAACCGTTCCTCTTTAGTCTCTCATCAGCTGCAGTCTTGTTTCAGACTGGACTGTCTCTTTACTCTCGCATTATGCTGGCTAATATGACACAATTTTGATCAGCGCTCGCAGGAAAGAAGTCACATCCTCTCTAGGTGTTAACCTGTCCGAAAATCAGGAATTGTTATCTCTTTTTCCAATTAACATCAAACGCATTTATTCAGCTGACTAAAATCTACTGCATATGGTAAGGTTAAAAACTCTCTTGACATGGCTTTGACCAAGAATCAGATGTTTAGTATTTTACTTCAACTAACGCCAGAGGATTTCCTTCAGCTAAGGCACCACTCCCGAGTAAAGATATTAGCCGAGTTGTTAGTGACGTGTTCTGTTGCACACTGCCGTCATCTCTATCACTTCCCGTTTCCTACAACAACGCCCTACCCTTCATTAGGCGTGTTCCTGTCTCCCTCCGCTATCTCCCATCAGCTGAGGAGGGAGAGAGGGAAGAGGTGGAGGAAGAGGGGGGAGATCACTGTCAAACAAATATACGAGGTTCGTTATGGAAGACATTCATTTGTTAGTAAGCTCGTGTCTTCGCTTAGACAACTTACAACCGCCGAATTTACAGTTCAGGTTCCTATGTCAGTTATATGTGCGAACAACCTGGAGAAAATGAACCTTGTCAAAAGGTTCCATGGCTGGTCTAGGAATCGAACCAGGGACCAGTCGTTTGTGGACCAGTCAGGTGGAGTAGGCTAGCAGTCAGTGATATTTTTTTGCAAGTTGGTGGTAGTGAGCCAACTAAAGCAATTCACCCCTTCCAACCCGCTTGAATATTTACTGATTATAATATTGAAGTACGTTCTGATACAGTTTGGAGATGGTACAAAGGAGGTTTGACAACACTATAATTTCTCGTAATATACGTCACTTTTTTTTTTTTTTTTTTTTTTTAATGCAAGGAAGAAGGAACCAAAGACCGCTAGCCCGCAATTATTGTTCCTTCCAAGAGGGAAAAAAAAAAACAAGAGAGAGCCAAATTCATGATCCGATCATTTCGAGATCCTGGACACACTGCGTTTGAAGAATGGAGATCATAGGAAGCAGGAAATACAGACAGAGGGAGACAGTTCCAGAGTTGACCTGTTGAATAAATGAAGGACTGGGAGTAACGGTTAACTCTTCCATTAGAGAGTTGGACAGAAAAGGGATGAGAGTTTGCTACTAGACGGGTGCTACGCGCCCGTCGTAGAGGTGGAGGAATACATGCAGGCAGTTCAGAGGAGCAGTGACCATTGAAGTAGCGATAGAAAAGAGATATAAATGCAACAGTGCGGCGAAGAGACAGAGGTTGAAGGGAGTCAGAACAACTATGCAAATGTTCTCAGCTTAGGTTGTAATTCATTTTTGCACCTATTATTTCTATCTCCGTCTTATCTCTCGTCTCACCACTGTCATTCCATTATATCATCATATTCTGTCTGTCTGTCTGTCTGTCTGTCTCTGTCTGTCTGTCTGTCTGTCTGTCTCTCGCTCTTTCTCTCTCTCTCTCTCTCTCTCTCTCTCTCTCTCTCTCTCTCTCTCTCTCTCTCTCTCTCTCTCTCTCAAGCTTTCAATTATTTTTCCCTTTGCTCTCATTTGCCCATGTCATACGTGCGTCTATATCAGTCTCATACATTTTCCTCCACGACACATTCCAATCTCTCCTGCAATACCTGTGCGTTCAAGGTGGGGTCGTTTTCATAATTTTCCACCTTCGTAATTACTGTTCTTCACGTTACTCGGGCCCTGATTTTCGCTCCATGTTCCTCCAAATATTTTTTCCTTGACAGCTTTAGATTAGTTTTCCCTTCCTACTGATAACTTTCTTACAGTTTCAGATATTGCTTCCTGTTTGTGGCTAAGATGAAAATAAATATAGTGCACTGTGTCCAGCAGCACTTGCTGATTTGTGAATTCCGGCTTTGTCATCTGTTGAACAAATCGTCGTTGTCCATTTATCTATTGCCTGACGCATCATCGTGTGAGGGCTGGCCTTATCAAGAGGACCTACGGGTGTTTCAGCCTCAGTTACTAACGACAGCTTTTCCCACGACACACCTTCACACTCCCTTAAATAATCTTGAACATCATCTCTCCATCGTTTCCTCGCTCTCTCTTTTCTAGCCATTCCTCGTTGAACAGAAAAAGTATAAACATCAGTGTATTTGATGAATATTGACCGGAAGGTTAATTGGAAGTATTTCTTTGTCTTGTAGTTTTTAGTAAAAAAAAGATTAGATAGATGCAATATAATGTTAATTTGATGAGAAAGTGACTTGAAGCAGAAATACGCTTGCTGAATATGGCCACAAACTCAGTATTTTAAAACTCTGTCCACTGTTTTAGATGTAAGGCACAGCGGGAGTCTCTACAACTGTATCCATCAATTTGTAGAGGGGTGCTATGGTTTTGCTGGTATCCTGCTGGCACTACCTAATCTCACTGGCACATATCAAAGCCTGTATTTATGATGTCTCAGTAACAGGGCTACCTCTGCCGCTGCAATATTGCACAATCAATTGGCCTATGGTCAAAGATAAGTCTATCGATTTTGAAGATTCTAAGGATCCTTCTCGTCCCCTGGGATCCCCCTCAGTATATCACAACTTATGGAAGCATTATCTCAGTCACCAGACCACCTTTACATTTGCCACCTTGCACATACAGTATGCCTTTGATGAAGAAACCTATTGCTTTCAAGATTCTACATCCCTCCTACCTTGACGCCATGATGCTGTTCAGTGTGTGGATGCTGCATCTCTATACCCAAGGCACCTTTTATGCATCTATACGCACACAACAGGCCTATGGTAAAGGTTTTCCGTCCTTTGTCCCCTTGAATTAGGCTATATTCTGATAATGCCATTTCTTAGTAACCGGCAACCTATGTTTAAACAACTTTACATTCAAAGAATGTCTATGGTAAGGGACAAGCCTATTAACTTTCTAGGTTCAGTGTGTGTTATGCTAACCAAGTAAATGGCTACCTGGGATATACTGGTATTCGACAGTCAGTGGAAGGACTGAGTATTTTCTTGGCGACTATACCTGTACTGTTGTTTTTCTTTCTAGCCTGGTTATTGCTACCTCAGGCTGTTTTTCAGTTACGTAATTAGATGGTGGGCGTACAAAAACTCCAAAAAAAAAGAAGAGAAAAGTGCGTGGGAATTGGCACAGACGTTTGAGTGCTGAATAAGGTGAGTAGAATGTTGATAAAACTACTCACACCCCACACCCCCTATCAATCACACCCACACAAGGAAAGACACGTTCGGTTTCTTCTCTTGTGTGCCTTTTTACATTTCTTTACGAAACTCAGAAGACATATTAACGTACAACCCCTGACGGGATAAAGGCGTCTGGCTATAGATAGACAGAGATTAACGTACCACATTTATCTGAACAGTCTCTCATCGCCTCTCTCAAGCTTTCTGATGATGAAAATGACTGGTAATCCGGCCTTGAATTTAGGCAGCTGTCAAACCTGCAACTGTCTTCTTTAGTGTATTCTTCCTACTGCCTATGATTCCCTGTCCTTGAAGTGCAAATTGTCAAAGCATCGCGAAATAAACTCATTGATTTTAATATCCTTTGTTTAACTGTTTTTAATGGAAGAAGTCTTGCAGGTTCGGAGTCTTACGTTTCTTATTTTTAGCATAACAGAAATAAGCGAACTGCGATGGAAAGAACTGAGTAAAATATGGAAGAAGGCTTCCCAAACTGACAAGAGTGCAGTCAAAGTGTTGATCAAACCACTGCCACACGCACTCACACCGCCACAACAAAAGACTGACTCGGGTCTTCAGCCACCCTCACCACCACTGTAAACACCCAAGTTTTAGTAACAGTTTCATTCTGTTGATTTTTTCCTCCTTTCTCGCCAGTTAGTTTGGTGAAGAGTATTTTGAAAATACTTTGTCTTTCACCCCGATTTTTTTTTTTATACGAGTATTATTATTTTTTCAGCTGAAAGAATGTAGTATTCAACTTAAGGGAAACTTTCAAACTTGATGGACAATATATATTTCAAAGATAGCTTTTCCATATGTTGTTATAGTCTATTAGATTACCCTGTGCAGCTGAGATGTATGGGCCGAGTAGAGTGTGTCATTCGCGGCTGCTGATTGGCCGCCGATGTTGTAAATCTACAGCTCTTATTTTTAGCACATACTGTATATCTATATTTGTAAATTGCTTGCACTATAAGCAGCCAGTTTAAATATGGATTAATTTCCGAAGCTAAAGAGGTCACAAGTAACTTGAAAAGTATACCGTTAAGAAAGAAAATTAAAGCTGATGATAAAGTTTCAAAAAATGACGAGTGATGTTTGAAGTAAATTATCCACCCACGTCAGCATGTTGCACTGCATCCACCCACGGTGTACACCCACGTCAGCATGTTGCACTGCATCCACCCACGGTGTACACCCACGTCAGCATGTTGCACTGCATCCACCCACGGTGTACACCCACGTCAGCATGTTGCACTGTATCCACCCACGGTGTACACCCACGTCAGCATGTTGCAATGCATCCACCCACGGTGTACAACTACTTCCGCATGTTGCGCTACAATATCCACCCACGGTGTACACTTACGTCCGCATGTTGCACAACAATACATGCCTGCATTTACTTCAGTGACATCATAGGCGGCCAATCAGCAGCCGCGTATCAAACACACCCTACCTGCCGCATACATCTCAGCTGCACAGGTCAATCAAGTAGACTATACTACCCCGAGCATAATGAAAAACACCGAAAATTAATCCCTATAATATGCTTATATAATGAAGCACTTTCTATTAAGATGAAAAGTTGGCAGAGCGCCACTGAATGCCTAAGCATAATTCACATGCCTGATGGCAATTATAAGTTGTGTGAAAGAAATAGCGGGTATAACACTAAGAACTTTATGATGCAGGCGTCACTGTGTCTGAAAAGCAATCAGTTAGCGGGGCTTCTGTGAACCGTCTTTACTTTCTGAGATACTAATATTGTCTCGTGGTAGCAAAAACTAAGGGAATGAAAGCCAAAGCCATAATTCACCGAGATGTTAAGGTGTTATCTCTGAATGCCTTACTGAAATTCAGATGATGACAGTTGGCCTGATATATTATGGCCTTATTAATCTGTCTACCACGTCGGATTTGACATATCGTTCTTACTGCTACTAGATTATTACATGATATCTGGCTTAGGAGAGAACACTTAATTGAAGTCTCATCCTAGTTGAGTCAAATCGTCTGACGGTAGGGAAAGTTAAACAAAAAGGGTGTGTTATCTTACCAAAGTAGTTGTAGTGACAGCAACATTTCCTGCCCATGTGTAATTAGTAAGCAGGGCACCTAAGAACGACCACAAATAGAGGTCCCTCCAAAGATGACTAAAACGTCATGCATTTCCTAATATGAATGACACAGCTGGTTGATTAGCAAGAACAGAGTAAACAGGAATTTGCGCCAGAGTCACAGTCCATTGCGATAATATGTTAACAAAGCAACTTTGCATGCCAAGGCCTAATTCAGATGATGGCAATAGGCCTGATACCTGTTATAATAACATCACCTGTACAACCAGCCATGTGGCGTCTTTCATTTTTATATAATTATTCTGCCTAAGTTTTCTCGCAGCACCACCGTGTTTAGTACTCCAGAGGGCTTCCTTCACCCCAATGCCCCACACACCAGAGGGCTTCCTTCACCCCAATGCCCCACACACCAGAGGGCTTCCTTCACCCCAATGCCCCACTCACCAGAGGGCTTCCTTCACCCCAATGCCCCACACACCAGAGGGCTTCCTTCACCCCAATGCCCCACACACCAGAGGCCTTCCTTCACCCCATTGCCCCACACACCAGAGGCCTTCCTTCACCCCAATGCCCCTCACACCAGAAGGCCTCCTTCACCCCAATGCCCCACACACCAGAGGGCATCCTTCACCCCAATGCCCCGCACACCAGAGGGCTTCCTTCACCCCAATGCCACACACAGAGGGCTTACTTTACACCCAATGCCCCCCACACCAGAGGGCTTCCTTCACCCCAATGCCCCACACACCAGAGGGCTTCCTTCACACCCAATGTCTCACACACCATAAGGCTTCCTTCACCCCAATGCCCCTCACACCATAGGGCTTCCTTCACCCCAATGCCCCACACACCAGAGGGCTTCCTTCACCTCAATATCCCTCACACCAGAGGGCTTCCTTCACCCCAATGCCCCACACACCAGAGGGCTTCCTTCACACCAATGCCCCACACACCAGAGGGCTTCCTTCACCCCAATGCCCCACACACCAGAGGGCTTCCTTCACCCCAATGCCCCACACACCAGAGGGCTTCCTTCACCCCAATGCCCCCCACACCAGAGGACTTCCTTCACCCCAGTGCCCCACACGCCAGAGGGCTTCCTTCACTTCAATGACTCACACACCAGAGGGCTTCCTTCACACCCAATGTCCCACACACCAGAGAGCTTCCTTCACCCCAATGCCCCTCACACCAGAGGGCTTCCTTCACCTCAATGTCTCACATACCAATATTTTACCATCCCACTCCTCAGTCACTCTGTTTCATTCAGAGGAGTAGACTGCAGCACCAGTCGAGCAGGGCAGTACTCCCAAGGTGGATGGAAAGCTGATGACAGGGAGTGCTGGAGCTCCCGTTTCATCAGCCCTCAGGACTAGTTCCTGACCATCCCCCTTTGCTGAACTTTTTCAGTGTCTAAGTTACACAGAGAGTAGGCCAGCATGCTCTCCAGTACAAATTTATCTAACTATCTACACCAAAATACATGCACAGTACACACTACACTTCCTATTCAAAATTCAACAAAAATGGCGTCTCTTCATCAAGCCTCGGAGTCCCCAGGGGAGGGGGAACATAAATGCCCCCACCATCCGCCCCTCTCCCGGTGATGACTCGAGGTGCCTGGAACCACTGTCTGACTCTCTTCTCCATTTCTGCAACATTCGCGGCCTTTCCTCTAACTTTCGCTCTGTTGAGCACCACCTCTCCTCCTCTAAACCTCACCTTCTTTTTCTAACGGAGACTCAGCTGTCTGAGGCAACTGACAGCTAACCCTTTTCTGTATCCTCCTACTTTCTCTATACTTATTTCAAAGCCAAAGGTGGCTGTTGTGTATATATACGCAACGACTTATCTTGCTCTCGTGATCCTGAACTCGATTCTTCTGAATTCTCTACACTCTGGCTTCGGCTTTCCTGTCATTCTCTGACTAAATATATCTGTGCTGTTTACTTATCCCCTGATTCTACTGACTATCAAAAATTCTTCGACTATCTTACTTCTACGATGGAACACATTCTATCCATTTCTCCTTTCTCTGAAATCTCCAGTCTAGGAGATTTCAATGTTCACCACCACCTTTGGCTCTCCTCTCCTTTCACGGATTCACCTGGTGAACAAGCCTACATCTTTTCTATCCTTAATGACCTAGAGCAGCTTGTACAGCACCCTACCCGTATCCCTGACCGCTTTGGAGAGAGCTCCAACATACTTGACCTCTTCCTCACAACTAATCCTTTTCCTTACTCTGTTAATCTTTTCTCTCCGTTGGGCTCCTCCGATCACAACCTTATTACATTAACCTGTCCTATCACTCCGGTACGGCCTGTGGACCCTCCAGGGAAACGTCGTCTGTGGCATTTTGGAGCCGTGGACTGGGAGGCCCTAAGGCAGTACTTCTTTGATTTTCCCTGGAATGATTATTGCTTCCATGGCCGTGAGCCATCTGAGTGTGCCTTGCGCATTACGGAGGTTATTCTCTCGGGCATGGAAGCATACATTCCTTTCTCATATCCTTTGACTAATGCAAGAAAGCCTTGGTTTAATCACGCTTGTTCTAATGCTGTCCGCAACAAGGAGAGGGCCTACAAAAGGTACCGGAGCCAACCCACCCCTGAATCACATCATCTTTACGTTTCTGCCCAGAATCGTGCTAAGTCTGTTCTTCGCTCTACTAAAAATAATTTCATCCATACTAAATGCTCTCAACTCTCCAACTCGAATTCTTCCCGCTCCTTCTGGCACCTTGCCAAAAATCTTTCTAACAACTTTACCTCATCATCCTTCCCTCCTCTTTTCTACTCTGATGGTTCTGTAGCTATTTCTTCTACTGATAAAGCAAATCTCTTTGCACAGACTTTCTCCTCCAATTCCACTTTAGACGATTCCGGTGCTGTTCCTCCATCACTTCTCCCCTCTGACTTCCTCATGGCTGACATTAAAATTTCTTCATTCATTCATTCATTCATTGCCAGACGCCATGTATCCCAGACGGGGTGGCCAATGGCTTAGAGTTAATTGTTTTACAGGGAGGGGCACTAATCCTCCACTAACCCCACTTGACACGTAGGGATGCCAACAGCATCTGGTGTTCCCCGGCGGTCACCCATCCAAGTACTAACCAGACCCAACGTCTCAGTTGATGTATTTTCTGCCATCATTGTCCTCAGTACTAACAAGGCATATGGGCCTGATGGGGTCCCTCCTGTTGTTCTCAAGAACTGTGCTTCTGTGCTAGCACCCTGCCTAGGCAAACTCTTTCACCTTTGTCTGACAACTTGTACCTTTCCTTCTTCCTGGAAGTTTGCTCTCATTCAGCCAGTCCCAAAGAAGGGTGACCACTCCCAACTCTCCAACTATCGTCCAATTGCTTTAACGTCCTGTATTTCAAAAGTTTTCGAGTCAATTCTCAATAGAAAAGTTTTAAGGCATCTTTCCTATCACAACCTTCTTTCCGATCGTCAGTATGGGTTCCGTCAGGGACGCTCCACTGGCGATCTTCTCACCTACCTTTCAGACTCCTGGTCATCCTCCTTTCGGGACTTTGGCAAAAGCTTTGCCATTGCACTTGACATCTCAAAGGCTTTCGATCGAGTCTGGCATAAATCTTTAATTTCCAAATTGCCCTCCTACGGTTTCTATCCTTCTATCTGTGCCTTCATCGCTATCTTCCTTTCTGGTCGTTCTATAGCCTCTGTTGTAGACGGCCATCGTTCTTCTCCTAGATTTATCAACAGTGGTGTTCTTCAGGGCTCTGTCCTATCACCAACTCTGTTCCTTTTATTCATCAATGATCTTCTAAGCTGTACATCTAACCCTATCCACTCATACGCTGATGACTTCACCCTTCACCTTTCCATTCGGTTCCCGCAACGCCCATCTCAACAGTTACTTCTACAAACAAGGGATGAGGCTATGGCACACCTAATGTCTGACTTGGCTCGTATCTCTGACTGGGGTAAAAATAATATGGTTGTTTTTAATGTATCTAAGACTCAGTTCTTACACCTATCAACCCGACAAAATCTTCCACAGGTATACCCACTAATGTTTAATAGGTAGGGTGGGGTATAAAGCCCCCCTTAAGGCAAAAGGCCTGCTGCATTTAAGCTATTTGAGCTATTCATCTGACACCGGTTTTGCTAGAAACCTTAGTTAATGGACTACCATTGCTGAGATTTTTATTCATCTATTACTATTTTGTAGGGGTGAAATTGTGTATTACAAATGAAAAAAGAAAAGGGCCTTTTACCCCAGGCCAGGGGTAAAAGGCCCAGGGGGTGGGCTTTTTACCCTATACTAGGAATTATATTAGGTATCAATAAAACAGTACTTTATATACTGAATTTCTATATCTATTTTGTTGCGAGACGTAGAAGATAATATTTAGTGCCCAAACAATTAGAAAATCATTCATTTTGAAATAAAATTAAAGCTCTTAGTTTCTTCTAAACAGTATGAAAGCAAAAACCTTCTCTATGTGAAAGAAAATGATTTTGTATGAGCCTTGGAGAAACATTCTTTGTTGCATCCGAACTGATCCTTACTCTCTACAAATATTTTTCAAATACTGAGCCTACTTAATAACAAATAAATGGCCTTCTCTTAAAATATTTCTCAATTACTTACTGATACCAAATAAATGAGCAAACTGAATTGTAGTTTCCGTTTTATAAAAACCATGTAATTAAGGAAAATTGCATTTCTAAATCTCTGCTAGGACTTTACATAATCAACATAATAACTTAACATTATCAATCTTCGTCAGATTCACAGTTGTGACAAACATACCAATCAAAGCCAGGTGTGCAGTCTTCATGTGACCACTTCTTGCATGAATTACACCGCACCCACTTTTCAGAGGGTCTGCTGCTACCATAAGGTGCTCCACATACTAAGCAAGGCCATTCTTCATCAGAAGAAGAATCTGGGCTTGGAATTTTCTTCCTTTTCTTTGGTGCTTTTCCTTTAGCTGAGGTTTTAGAAGTTGCATTCTTATCAAGCAGTTGTTTTTTGTAAGGTGATGATGTTATGACCTCAGAATTCTGTGTTTTCCTTTTCCTAGCTCGCTTCTCACTTGGTTTGGGGGGGCTACAAAGACTTGTAAGTAACCTCCTGGCTTCACCGTCTTTGGACGTTCCAGCTTGAGGCTCTTGTGTGTTGGAATCGCAGGGATCATTAAGTGATACATCACCAATGTTACTGCTAGTAGGAATGTCTTCCACATCTTGATTCTCATTTGGAGGATCATTGTTGTTATTCTTGTCTTTGCTAGCCGCAGTGGGTGGTGGTTCTTCTGTTAACTGTGCTGCTACGAAGTCCTCATCTGTAAACACATCATCATTAAATGGCCAGATGCCTGTTGCTCTAAAACCATTAATGGCCTTGTCAATAGTGGCTGTCTTCATGTATGCAGTGCCAAATATTTCTGCCACATTAAATTGGGAAATGCGCTTGCCAGCATTTGCAAGCATCCAGTTGTCTGCTGCTCTGTTGTAGGCAGCCTTTAATGACTTGAAATATGATACATCAAGAGGCTGCATTTTGTGAGTACAGTGAGGCAGCAGAGTTATCAAACCTATGCCATTTTCTCTTGCAAAGTCAATGGCAGCTAGAGTTTTGTGACTGTGGTGCCCATCTAGAATTATAATGTGCCTGTCATCTTAAGTTGGTTTTGCATGGGTAACAAAATGTTGCAGCCATTGTAAGAAACAATCATCATCAGACCATCCATTAGCAGTGCATCTTGAAATAGATCCAGGTGGGCAACCAGTCATTAAATGTGGTGTCATCCTTTTACGGGCAAATACAAACATTGGGGGAATATATGCTCCAGCTGCATTAACTGCACAAAGAACGGATGTTGTCTGTCCACGTTCAGCACTAGTTATACGTCCAATTGATTTTGCTCCTTTTGTTGCCACAATGTTACATGGATTCTGCACATTCTTTATACCTGTCTCATCCATATTCCACACCTGTCTTGGACTGTAGTTACCCTTCGATAATTCATCACGATAAACTTTGAAGAATTGGTGAACCTGAGGACGATTAAATCCTACCGCTCGTGCCATACTATGGTCAGACTCAAATATGAAGTCGGTTTGGGTGTGGCCCGCGCGGGGATTTCCCTCTCTACAGCTCTGCCAAACCTCCTCTCTCTCTCTCTCTCTCTCTCTCTCTCAGTTGATTGAGAAAGTTTTTATATATTTATAAGTTTTGTTTTCTTCTATATTGTTTCGACCTTTTTTCCACACCACCACTGAGGTAAAAGTCTTGGCGCGTTTTTTTTATAGAGGTTTCCCCAGTAGGCATAAGTCCTCTCTGATCTTTAATCAGACAATTCATCCTCCGAGCTTTCTGATATGTTGATTAAGAATGAATCCACGAAATGGTCGACTGCTACGTCTTGCTGTGAATCTTCTTCTTGCTGTTGTTCAGCATGCTGCACTGCTTTCATCCAGTTATTCGGTGTTACATGATTCAAAGCTTCTTTGGCAAGACGTTTAAGATCAACCATTTTGAAGGTGTTTGCCTTGGCTATATAGGTCTTCACCTGAGCCCAAATGAGCTCAATAGGGTTGTACTGACAATGGTACGGTGGTAATCTTATGACCCGATGCCCTGCTTCTTCAGCAATTGTGTCAATTACATACTTTGTGCCAGTATCAAACTTCTTTGCAAGTTCATACAGCTCGTGTTTTAAGAGATTGTCGCTGGGCCGTACTCCCTTCTTGATAAGCCAGTCCCTTATATCCGATTTTCTCCAGGACGAGGTTGGTTTTTTTTCAAGTTGGACTGAATGATAGGAAGCGTTATCCATAACAATTACAGAGTTTGGTGAAATGTTTGGTATTAGTTGATTCCTGAACCAGTCTTCAAAAAGTGTTGAATTCATCTGATTATGGTAGTCCCCATCGTTTTTTGCTTGAAATATCAACTCAGCATTGTTAACAAAGCCATTTCTCGTTCCAGCATGCACAATAATTAAACGACGTCCTTTTCCAGTCGGTTGCTGTATTCCAGTGGCTTGTGGGGATGCAGTGTCAGTCCAGCATTTTCCAACTGTATAATTTTGATTTACCCAAGTTTCGTCAAGATATACAATGTTCTGGGAAGACACTTTGACCTACCGAATTTCTCTCAAAAATCTGGTCCGAGCTGCTGCTACATCGCTCCTTTCCATAAGGAACTTTCGGCCATCAACTTTTGTATATTTGAAGCCCATCTGCAAGAGAATCCTGCGAAGAGACTCGTTGCTTCCGTTGAAAGATATGTTTTCCTTGAGTTCTTCGTAAATCTTGTGCAATGTAGGAATTTCATGCCTTTCATAGAATCCCAGGACAGTTCTTCTGACCACACGCTTGTCGAAATCGTCGAGATTCGTTACAGTTGCACTGCGCTTCTTTTTTGGTGACGAGAATACAGGTTGTTCTGGTGACATTTGTGTCACACAAGCTTTATTAAATTTGGAGCAGATTCTTTGGACTGTTTTTTCGCTAACATTGGTAGCTTTGGCAGTGCGAGCAACTGCTCCTGAAGGTGGAATTATAAAGTCTCCAATAGCCTTTTCTTCTAAAAAATACTTGTTCACATTGTAAATAAGTTCTTTCTCCCGACTGTGGAGCACACGAGAGCGAGTCTGAGTAGCTGCCATCGTGGGTGGAGATCAGGGAGGAAATGACCGGTCACCTGTAGTCTGAGGTGGAAGCCCTTGACCTCTGGCAACGTCGGAAAGCGACGTTGTCACGTGGTGTGGAATTTATACAAATCATTGTTATTATCATAAAAAGCGACACATTCATAGCACTATATAGCCTTATTTAATATATTTAATAAGTACAGAATATTTAATATACAATTTCAAATAGTAAATAGCTGACGTATGACAGAGAGAGAGATAGGTACTGGGGTTGATGAGGCAGAGCTGTAGAGAGGGAAATCCCCTCTCGGGCCCCACCCAAACCGACTTCATATTTGAGTCTGACCATAGTAGCCTCTGGTTTCCTGATTGATAGTGTTGGATTTCTTTGGAGAAATCCTGCTAGCCAATCTTTTCCTGCCATCTTTGAAGTCTTACAAAATCGATGGTCGATCTTCATTTTTTCAGCAAAATCAAAAGCAAGCCGCCGTACATCAATAGGTGTGAGGCCAAACAGAGCTTTTTCCATTGCAAGGATATGAGAAACTACCATAGCCTCAAGATTTTCATCAAAGTGTGGTCTGAAACGACCTAGCAGTGCTGCCCCAGGATTCTTGACTTTCCCATCCCGATGTCGTCTAAGAGTTTTGCAAGGGATGCCATAATTTTTGGAAACAGTTTTTAGTGGTGTTCCATCCCGAACTGCTTGCAACGCATCCTGTAGAACTCTGGTCCCATACGAAGTACGGTTTGTCTTCCTTTGGTATACACGTGGCATCTCTTACCTGAAGCACAAAAAAAACAAACAAACAAACTATAGTTTATTTAATTAAGCTGAAGAAAATAGACAACAAGCATATAAGTTATCATACAATAATCTGTAATACGGAACATAGTATAGTAAAACCAATAAAGCAAGTAATTATAAACACCCAATACTAATGAGGGTTAAAAAGCCCCCACGTGGGGTAAAAAGCCCCCTAGTGGGCTTCTTGACCCACAACACATTAGGCCTTTTACCCCAAATGGCATATTGGTGTAAACGAAACACCACAACTAAACAGCACTATATTCAATTGTGAATTGCACTGCAAAGCAATCTTACGTTACTAACCTCTCTATCTATACCCACAATGTTAATATTGCATGCAAAGCATATGCACAAGATATCACAAACATATCCCTATACTTACATGAAATGTAGTCAAAGGAGAAAAACACGTGCTGCTTCCTTCCCCGGTCATCTGCTACTGATTTGTTAGTGTAGGGAAATGCCACCAGATGGTGTTGATCCCTTGATCAGCTGACTAGGATGAATAAGTAGATAATAGAGGAGGAACAAGGGGGGGGCCTTTTACCTCACATGGGCCTTTTACCCCACTCTACCTAATATTCAGCTTAATCCTGCATCATCCTTGAACATGCTTTGGGTTTCATTTACTCGGGACTTATCTTGGAAAGATCATATTACATCTCTTGTAAAATTTGCTTCCAAGAGATTGGGTGTGCTAAGCCGACTCCACTCTTTCTTTACCCCTGCACAATTGTTGACTCTATACAGGGGTTTTATCCGCCCCTGTGTGGAGTACAACTCTCATGTGTGGGGAGGCTCCCCAAATACAGCTCTTCTCAATAAGGTGGAGTCAAAGGCTTTTCGTCTCATTAACTCTCCTCCTCTTACTGACTCCATTCAACCTCTGTCTCTTCGCCGCACTCTTGCATCTTTATCTCTTTTCTATCGTACTTTAATGGTCACTGCTCCTCTGAACTGTCTGCTTGCATTCCTCCTCCTCTACGACGGGCGCGTAGCACCCGTCTGGCAGCAAACTCTCATCCCTTTTCTGTCCAACTCTCTAATGCAAGAGTTAACCGTCACTCCCAGTCTTTCACTTATGCAACAGGTCAGCTCTGTAACTGTCTCCCTCTGTCTGTATTTCCTGCTGCCTATGATCTCCAGTCTTTCAAACGCAGTGTGTCCAGGCATCTCAAAATGATAGGATCTTGAATTTGGCTCTCTATTGTATTTTGTTTTTCTCTTGGAGGGAACTGTTACTGCGGGCTCATAGTCTTTGGTTCCTTCTTCCTCGCATAAAAAAAAAAAACTTACATAGGCCTACCTGTTTATATTCAGCTTCCTTTGCTTAATAATTTATTCATATCGCCTCTGTTGATGTCTTTCTCGTTGTTTTCTTTATTTTTTGTTGTTATTTTGTTGTTCCCGTCGCACTTTCTTGCAGAAACACCCAGTTGAATTAATGCACAGAGCCTGACTTCATTTTATTGACCCATACACCACCTGACAACAGCACAAACGACACACACACACACACACACACACACACACACACACACACACACACACACTCTTTCATATAAGCTACCACTGAAGGATGACATTCAGACAGTAGTGGCCTAAGGGGTAAAAACAGCATCCAGAAACTTTGTATCGATGACAGGTTTTTACCACTCTATTCATACCACCGCCAGACGGTTTTATTCGGCTTAGGTTTGGCCTCTAGTCAGCTAAAGGATAAAACAGTCTCCGATAACTCCCTAAAACAGCGACATAAAGATTATTATTTTTATACTTTCTACCTTCAAGTGATCACATTTAGCGTACGAGTGGCCGTTCGTCGTGTATGGCTAAAAAGCATCCGTTAACTCTCTAGCGACCAGAGAAAAATTGCTTTATTTTCTTCTGGCTATCGCAAGACTGTTGCAATTATCTTAGGAGTGGACTCTCGTAGGATTAGGGTCAACCACTGAACTGTAAATGCAACAATGGATAAAACATGAAATAAACCCTAAAATGTAAAAAGATAGGGAAAATTGGTAAGTGTTCTACTCGTATGTTCCTGCGATTACTCTTTTGGCAGAGAAATTAATTACTGTTGTCTGTGTACAGTCATAAGGAAAACTATCGTTACCCTTCAGAGCTATGCACTATGACAACGACGAAGTGTTGTGGAATGACGGGACAGGAAACTTTGTACCTCAAACCCGTCAATGTCGGTTATGTGAGAGACAGATATTAGAATTTGTGCTAAAGGTATTAAAGCGAATTAGATCGTTTGGCCTCTGTGCGTAGAGACAATACGTTTTGTTATCCGGCACCGAATTCATTATAAAAATATAACAGAATGGTGCATAGTCGGCAACACACATGCAGACGGGCAATGAGTATGTGCACCCATGCTAGACGTATGATAGTAATCAGCCGATACAAGCCAAGTTAGTAAATTTCAATGTAATAATGATATGTATTACTTTTTACATATATGTTGAGTAGAAGGAAAATAATAATACGTGTTCAGTCTCATTGCTTCAGCATAATGCATAACGTGGATATACCACACTCCACCCATATTAAATTTGAGGCATCCATCTGAAGCATTTAACCATCCATCTGAAGCAAACAAAGGAACTCGTGCACCCCTGCTACACTATCATAAAAAAAAACAGTCGATGCCTATAGATTTAATACCCTTCAAAATAATTTGTTTTGTGTTGAATAGTAGGAACATAATAAACGTGCCGAGTTTCATTATTATTCCCCGGTGGGGCGCTCAGCGTAACGCAAACACGTCCCATAAATTTCCCCGCCTTATGGCTCATTCTTGCTCATTATTCCAACTCATGTAATAGGATTGTGATATGGCAACACTAGATAGGGGAGGGGGAGAACAGCAAGGACCCGCCCACATAGCCCAGCTAACGTTCGTTTCGCATCGAACATTCCTGGGGTAACGATAGTTTTTCTTATGACTGTACTTTGGCGGCTTAAAGTGTTGTCTCAACATCTTTAATAATGAACGTTAACAAGATATTAACACCAGAATGGGTACTGGTAACGAAGAGTTAGAGTACTGTAAGTATGCAGAGCCGTAGTACTTTCTTATCATGACACTGCTGTGAAAAATGAGCTGCAAAAACAAGTTGCAAAATGGCAAAAATCTCCGCTAAAGAAAAGTGAAAGAATCGCTAAAAGAATGAGACAAATGCGACATAAAAGGCACATGTGAATCCGAAGTGCGTTGCCACTCATCTGTGAAGAACAATGATTGCGGGTAAGAAAGGAAATTCTTGTTGAAACGGACTTGAAAGTTTGATAGCCCCACCCCCTCCTCCTAGTTCACAAGGCTGTTTGGGTTCATATCGGGTCCTGTAGGAGAATCCTCGTGGGTTTTAAATGTTTTCCAGCAGCGTGACTAACAAGGACATTAACACATTCATCCAGACAACAACATGCAACCGTCATTGTACAATGAACAGGAAGAATTTATAAGTATTTTAACCAATTTTTACGATAATCAAAACTCCATCACACAAACGATTACATGAAATTATATTGCACGGTTGTTAACTTGAAAGTTCGTTCCATTTTGGTTGTGAAATGTTTAGTATCTGCATGATTGAAGATGAAAGCACAAACAGAAATATTATACACGGCTTATGTTTAGAAGAGGTTGTAATTACCGGCCACGCACTTACCTGTTCTAGGAGGGAAAAAGAGTACGGAGGCCAAAAACTAAAGGTCTCTTGTTCGCAAAGGAAATCACGAAAGCTAAATTTCCTGGCGCGGACCCAAGATACAAGGCGAGGCCTTTCCTAGTGGTAGGTTGAGAGGGTCTGGACATGCAAAGGCAACAAAGAGAAATAGCTTTGTAGATAAGAAGTATGAATATAAGCATGAATGATAGAAGAATGACAAGCAGTCCGAGTAAAACACTGGATACAGTACCATTAACAATCGTTGGACACATTGTTTCAGCTGAGAGACAGCAAGCGATCGTGCAGATTGGGTTATGACGTACAGTAAACCACAACTCACACATAATACTCGTGGGAATGATTGTAAAAGTCTGATGATAATGATTCTGTGAACATCGCTGATATTGACCTTCTGATGAAAAATTACCGCCAGATGTTTAGTTTAGGAGTGGCCTGTCGTTTTTTAAGAGTTAAATTCAGTCTTCGGTAACCCTCTGACGATTATATAATTATTTTAAGAATCTTACTCTTGTCCCTGCCAGATAACTGTATTCCGCCTAGTAGTGGTCTGTAGTCGGCTACGGGTTAATTAATTCTGATATAACTACCGTCAATATTTATTAAGCTTATTCAGTGGTTTCTATGCTCAGAGTACAGGATAAATAAGTTATGTCTAACGCCTTAGCCTGCAATACTGAATTACTTATCGCTTATACAACTGACATGCTGCCAAGATAGTGGTTGATAACTTCCCGTTAGTTTCCTACTTCCATTGTTCTTTCTGAAATCTTGCTGGTACTGACATACTGGACATAATATAATAACAGGTGTTCATCTTCTTAAGACATTACCGAGAACTCCTCGCTGGAGGGCAGCAGACTCTGGCCTTTATATTCATAATAATTTTACTGACTGCCCTACAATCAGTTTTTTGTCTCGCTGTGCCTGACAATTTGTGCTGACATGCAAGCACCGATAATGTTCTGTTATTATCTCTGTCATTAGGTGAAATTTTCATACCAGTTCATATTCTTCTAGTTAAGTGGATTTGTATCAGATTATCAAAGAAATTGTTCAGTAACGTAGTTCTAGGCCTGTGAAATAAAAGTTCATTATTCCGTGGTTATAATGTTTGGCTAGCAATGCTAAGAAAAGCCTAACATGGTCTGTTATCGTCATGAGTTTCCAAAAATATAGGAAACAATTAGGGGCTTGTTTTCCTTTCGCTAGCTGCTGTAAATATTCGGCCGTAAGAAATCAGTCGTTTAACTTAGCATAATATTATGTAAACGATCGACTGCACGAGGATCATTACGGCACACAATCTGTTTTTAATATGTTCCAGTCTTACCTGCTGTGTGAGCAAGGACAAGAGGTAATATATACAGTGCACGTCAAACAGTGTGGTCAGCCTGAGAATCAATCCGGGTTGTTCCAGTTGGCGAAAGGATAAACTAAGATACACAGCCAACTGAGGAACAGATATGGGAAGAGATGAGTGGTTAAACGGTGACTTCCGAGAAGGCAGGGGATGTGTTGGTCAAATTCACATTAAAATAGGTTTTTTCGAAGTGGACAGAAAACTATTTTTGTGTAGTCTATGACATTTATGGAACTGGAGAACACGTGTTACAGCGAAGACTGGAAAGCGTTGTGGAAGGTACCGGATATTTATGAAGCACAAGAAAATGTAATCAAAGCCGTCTACAGTTTACGTTGGAGCAAAAGCAGGACTGTCACCGTAGCTTTCATGATACATATGGATGAGGTGCTGTGAAAGACTAGTTTGGGAAGGGAGTGATTCTGAAACATAAAGGTAATGAGTGAGAACTGACTGCATTTTTGTCTGAGGATGATACAGTGCTGAGAGGAGGCGAGAGGTGAAAGTTACAGCTCCTTGGAGAAATTTATTGAACACTTCATAAGCATAAATTTAGGAGTGAACCTAGCCAAAACCAAAGTTACCGTGTACGAAAGTGAATCAGGATCGATTTCTAGCTGATTTAGGAGTTTTCATGGCACCTTTTCGGTAATTTATATTCCCTGTGACACTTTAATCTCACCTATGTTACTGATGCAAACTATGTCGAAATAAGTTAATATATCTTCCAAGAAAATATTTAATAATAATATGCAACGTATATCGTTAAAGAAGAGGCAGTACGTGGTCTTCAAGGCTAAAGAGATACAGTTCACAGGTAAATGATACGCATATAGAGAAATGTGAGAACGTTCAGAAATACATAGTGTGTTGTGGATAAAGTTGGGAACATAGAGGATGAGAGAAACGAGTGGATATAACGAGGAAGGGAAGTGGCAGGGACGAATGAGACCAGATCCATAATTCGCAGACAATGATCAAAGCCTCCAAAATAACTGGTTTGTTTTCTTATGAAGGAAAAGAGGATTACTGAATTTTAATACGTCTCTTGTTCTTCTTACAATAACAAATCTTAGTTGAGGGAGAAAAATTATCATAAGTTTATGCTTCATTAGATGGACAAAGGAGAGAAAAGACTGAATTTTGTCATGGTTTTTGCTCATCTTGCGAAATCAGATCTGTTTTATAAGAGGGAGCAGTTCGTAAGGTAGTCTGCGAATCAGGGCCCAGAAACAAGGCATGGGAAGATCTGTATTGTCTTTTCCTTGGTCTTCCTGCAAAATCAGACCTTGGTTACGATTGTGGGGGTGGTAATGAAAGGTTGCAGTAAATGGGTCACTGGTGGTAGCAGATGGTGGTGATAGTGTTGGTACACGAGTCAGTGCTGGTAGTGCATGGTAATGATGATGGTGGTAGTGGTGATGGTGGTGGTGGTGATGGTGATAGTAAATGGGTCAGTGATGGTGGTGATGGAGATAATGATGGTTGTGGTGGATGGTGATCACTTGATAGTGGTGGATGATATTAGAAAATGGATCATCGGCAGTCTTGGAAGGCTTATGTGGAAGTGACCAGTGGTTGTAATGGCAGTGGATGGTGGTATTGGATATTCGTAGTAAATGACTCGCCAGTGATGGTAATAACAACAGCGGTGACAGTGGATGATGGTAAATGTGACATCAGTCAGTGGTGGTAATAGTCATGATAATGATGGTGGTGGATGATGGTTGTGGATTGTTCTACCCCTTCAACTGGATGACATTTCGGATTTTATTTTTCAGTCCTTCGAAAGCTTTTATTCAGCTTGGGGGGAGATTAAGATGCGAAGACGTTAACGGAGACTCAGTCACTACAAGGTTTCTCTAAATTTTCTCTCTTGGTCTCAAATAGTCTGAACAAGAATGAAGAAAAAATCACTGAATGGAACGAGTACATTGTGGTAGTGAATGATTTTGTGGTGGTGGTGGTAGATGGTGGTAGAGAAAGCAGTGGATGGGAGTAGTAGATGGCTTAAGAGTGGTAGTAGATGGGCTTGTGGTGGTAGTGCTGGACGGTGGTAGCAAAAGGATCAGTGTGGGAGCGAAGAGTACAGTATATTGCATGACAGTGTACTAATTTAACACATGAATACAGCAATGAAGCTTGAGCGGTGCTGGAAGGGCAGGGGTAGATGTGATGGGTGCTGATGAAAGTTACCTTCGAAATACCTATGGAGTGACAAAAGAAAGCCAGGCAGGCAAATGAGAGGAATCTTTGAAAAGTGCGGCTTGCGGTTGATGTTGGAAAATAGAGATATTGCTGCTAGGTAGTGTGACCGTAGGGAGAGAATGGAGTGTAAGAAGCTAGTGCACTGTCTTCTAGTTAACTGGATGCAATAAGACGTAAAACAAGAAAAAGATAGAGGGACAAGATAGCATAGGATATAAAGAAAATAAGGCCAAGTGTAAGAAAAGAATTTAAAGTCTCGGCATATCTGAGGAGTCAGACTTCAGGTATCCGTCAATATGCTTAAGTTAAGCATAGACAAAACTTTAAAAATTTAGAGTCAAATACAAATACTGTATACGAAGAACTTCTCATGCGGATAATTAAAATTGAATTATACCCATAAATGAACACATAATTCAAACGATAAAGGGATGTGATGAAGTAAGTTAAATGACCACCTAAACACTGAATGAGGCTTCAAACTATGGACTAGATAAAGTTGGCAAACCAAGTAAAGTTGTCGCCCTGAGGGTCGGAACGTGAGATTCAGCACTACTATTACTAGCTTGATGTGGCTCAGTCCTGCTCGAATCGAACAGCCTTGGTCATTGCTGCCTACAGGCAAAACTTCAGAACAATTGATCAACTCGAAGTATGTAAAAAGAAAATTGTTAAAATTTTCATCGTGCCTTTTATAAAAAAGAAATGGAAACGGCCAGATTATGGTGGGATTCGGCGCCCAACCATTCAGCGTCTGAATGAGACAGCATAACAGTAGACTGTATACAGTTGTTACTTTGGTAAACCAGGTACTGCACAACTGCTTACCTGAAACAACGGAAATCATATTGTACTAAACTGCACTATTTATATACTCAGAATTGTATAACTATTTTTTTATAATGGTATTATATAATAATGGCTGTTTTTGTGATCCTCTCTCTCTCTCTCTCTCTCTCTCTGGGGGGCGCGGTAGCACAGTGGTAGCGCGCTGAGCTTGTGATCGGGAGGTCACAAGTTCGAGCCTCGCCCGGGGCTACCGTTGCCGGGAGGGGTAGCTCCCTCCTGTAACCCCAGTGGGGCTATATGGCCTTAGTTGCCTAGCTCGGGGAATTCATTTCTCCATTTCTCTCTCTCTCTCTCTCTCTCTCCGCGCGCTATTGCATGTACATTTGTGGCACATCCATTCTCATTCATTCATTCATTGCCAGACGCCATGTATCCCAAACGGGGTGGCCAAGGGCTTAGAGTTAATTGTTTTACAGGGAGGGGCACTAATCCTCCACCAACCCCATGTAATTAAGATACAAATGCTCAGAGTTCCGGAATATTTGAAACACTATTACTCTTAGAAGCTGAAGGATCAAGGTGCATTTAGAGGCACATGTAGCGTTTACAGTAGATGTGCAGTTTTTGCTAACCAGTTCTCCTTATTGCCAATGAAAACAAAAACTCTGATTCTGGGATACTGGAAGTACTATTCAGCTAAGCAGTGCTAAGGAATAGGTACAGCCGACAGCAGAAGTTCGTCCCTCTTAGCGTGCGTGATACGAGCCTGTTGATCTGGTAACACTGTATGAGATATACTGGAAGTACTATTCAGCTAAGCAGTGCTAAGGAATAGGTACAGCCGACAGCAGAAGTTCGTCCCTCTTAGCGTGCGTGATACGAGCCTGTTGATCTGGTAACACTGGATGAGATAGAGTTGACAGGTACGCTTTAAATGGCTAATATTAAAGAAATGTGTTCGGAGATAAGAACACATTCTCTAATGATAATATTAATTTGCAGCAGGTGGGATAATAAAGTTATTGTGAAATGTTTGACATTGGTGTATGAAGATTCTTCGTTACGGATACAGACGCCTAGGATTACTTGGACTGGACTGATGTTGCCAGCAAGTATTATATGAAATATTATAGAACGATTGCAGTCTTAAAGGTGAGGTTGCAAGAAAACACTAATTACGATGTCAGTTACACACTAAACAAACACAGAAACTGCCAGTTCGTGTTTCGCCAGTATGCGATTTTGTTTTATAAGTTAAGTCACTTCCCTTTCCGACCTCTCTCCCCACCCGTCTCACCTCTTCCAAGTCATGCTCTGCCCTCTTCCACGTTTTATCGTTAATGTTGAAAATCGTATGTCTGTAGGTAAACTGTGGGAAATAATATAAAAGTGTCAATGAGCTTCTTTTCCTCCATCGCTTGAAGTTTATCAATGACTTGAATATAAATGTTAGTAACATGAATAAATAGTCACTGTGGTGGTTAGGAGACATTTCTCGTCATCATTTATGTAACACTTGCCTAACTATCGTTCTTACAGTGCCCAAAATACACTTGCTCTCCGCCCCCGCGCCGTCTCCATCCCTCCCCCTTCCACTGTTTCCATCACTTCTCCCCCCTCCCTCCGCCCCCATTTCCAGTAACCTTTGTTTCTAGCCTGCAACACTCCGAATCCCTCCCCACCGTGTTATTGTATTGACCCTGCCCAACTTCTCTCCCTTGTCATTTCAAATGTCTTTTTCTCTCCCTTTTTCATTTTTGTCTCGGGAATCGAACAACATAACGATGTTTGGGTCATGTTTTTGTATAGTATCCTTTAATAATGTGTAATATTATAATGACCGTGACAATGGCGGTCAAGAGGCATTAACTGTTCAAAGGACGGCAGTCAGTGCCTCAGTTTAATGATCATTTTATTTCTCCTCCTCTAGCCATTAATATCTTGCTTACACTTATTTTATAAATCCCAACATACATCAAATATGAACCACAAACGTCCTTCTTTTCACCAAAGAAAGTATAAAATGAAAAATAATCATTGCGTATGTTGTATGACTGAGGTGGTTTGGACATGTGGAGAGAATGGAGAATGAAAGACTGACTAAGAGGGTGTATGTAGGTGAGGTGGAGGGAGGGAGAGGGAGGGTAGACCGAGGATGAGGTGGAGGGATGGAGTTGAGAGGAATATATGGGGGAGGGGGGTTGAGTTGGGGGGAGGGGAGTCAAATGGTGGGTGACAGAGCGACTTGGAGGCGTTTTGTCTGCGACAACCCTTTCGGGATTAGGGCGTCGGGCTATAGATAGATAGATAGATAGATGTTGTATGATCTACACGCATCCAGAAAATATTTTCTTAAAAGTACTGTCAGTATTCTTGGTGATAATTTGTAGATCTTCAGTTACGATTAAATATAGCAAAATAGATGATAGTCACAAAAGCTGTATCCTCATACATTTGGCTACCATAATCATCGTAATATACGATGAAGGGGGATTATACCCCTCTGGATGAGTAGATTAAGCCCTTATCGGAATATGCTTGTCATGAGCCCGGACAGCAGGCAGATGTAAGTGGAAGTATGAGATTGTCGCGGTGTAAGGGTTAATTATGGTAAAGGTTCGCTTCCTATCCATCCGAGTCCTTGTCACTCCTGTATCGATAATATCGGCAGTTGCAGAACAGATGTTCAGTGAGCTGACGGACAGCCATGCCGTTACCTTTTGTTCTAACCATGCAATGCAGCTATGGGAATGGAATGATAGGGATAATCTTGCTGACTGCATTCTCTGACCTTGTAAGATCATGCGTTGAGGGAGTTCAGATCAAAGTATGTCGATGGCATATTGTTTTAAATTATATATAAGTAGACGTATCTCATAGGTCTCACTTTAGTGCGGAACACAATGTGTGGGGGGGAGGGGATTATGGAAGCAGGAATACTTTGGGTGAGGGAAGGGATTACATATATTACAAGCTGGGACACAGATAAATATGTTATAACGTGAAGGGAGGAGTGAGGGATACAGAAAGCGGGAAGGAGGCGAGGAGGGAAGGAATCCACAAGGGGGGATGGTATTGAACACTGATAGTTACGATGGACATATTGTTATGTAAGTAATTTGGTTACTTGTGTGTAATACAGTTGGCAATATAACATGCACGAGTATTGTGTTTATAATGTCATTACAATTAAGACTCAAAGTCCTGTAAATGGGAATAACTGTATTCAAATTATGAAGAACCGATCTAGTTAGGGAGGTAAACAGAAGCAGAGTCAGTTAAATGAAATCGTTGGGAAGGGTTGGGGGTGTTGAGGGAGAGAAACAAGGGGTACTGGTAGAGGGGGGGAAGGGAGGGGGGAGAAGTGATGGAGACAGTGGAAGGGGGAGGGGAGGAGACGGCGAGGGGGTGGAGAGGGAGTGTATTTGGAGCACTGTATTAACGATGGCTATATAAATGTTATATAATGTGACGAGTAATGTCTCCTAACCACCACAGTGACGATTTATTCATGTTACTAACATTTATATTCAAGTCATGGATAACATTTCAAGCGATGGAGGAGGAAATGAAGCTCATTTGACACTTTTATATTGTTTCCCACAGTTTATCTACAGACATACGGTATTCAGCATTAACGATAAAACGTGGATGATGGCAGAGCATGACTAGGAAGAGAAGAGACGGGTGGGGAGAGAGGTCGGAAAAGGAAGTGATTTAACTTGTAAAACTAAACCGCATACTGGCGAAACACGAACTGTCGGTTTCTGTGTTTGTTTAGTGTGTAACTGACATCGTAATTAGTGTTTTCTTGCAACCTCACCTTTAGGACTGCAATCGTTCTATAATATTTCATATAATACTTGCTGGCAACATCAGTCCAGTCCAAGTAATCCTAGGCGTCTGTGTCCGTAACGAAGATTCTTCATACACCAGTGTCAAACATTTCACAATAACATTATCCCACCTGCTACAAATTAATATTATCATTAGGGATTGTGTTCTTATCTCCGAACACATTTCTTTAATATTAGCCATTTAAAGCGTACCTGTCAACTCTATCTCATATAGTGTTACCAGATCAACAGGCTCGTATCACGCACGCTAAGAGGGACGAACTTCTGCTGTCGGCTCTACATATTGTTCCGGAACAGAGAAAGATAATGTACACTTTAAGTGAGAATACTAAAAATCACTACTGTCCCGTAAAGTTCCAGGTTCAAAACAAAAGAGGTAAAATTATAAGTTAAAGTTTAATGCACAAACTAACAACAAAACATTCAGGACTCATAAGGATAATGTAATGGCAAAAAACAGGTTAAATATATGGTTAACTGCAATAGCCTCTATTAACACGAAATTAGCAAGAGTAAATTTATCTAAATCAGCCCTGATAAAATAAGATACCAGATAATACTCAGTGAATGCCAGATAAATTATTACAGATACAAACTATTATCAAAAATGACTGACATAAC
This sequence comes from Coenobita brevimanus, assembly GCF_032717465.1. Classification (NCBI taxonomy): domain Eukaryota; kingdom Metazoa; phylum Arthropoda; class Malacostraca; order Decapoda; family Coenobitidae; genus Coenobita; species Coenobita brevimanus. Next base: position 15,819,339 of record NC_137067.1, on the reverse strand, counting down.
CCAACATTAATCAAAAACCTCACTAGGCCTAAGAATTAACCTTATGCTACACAGTACAAGAAAAATGCAATAACACTTATACTCAAATTACACACAGCTGCTAGATGTTTAGAGATTTCTTGAGCACTCACAATAATAATAACTGTACAGGGGAGGACAGAGATGTGAACAAAATGAGGAGCAGATCTAAGTGGCAATGATGCAGAGACTGAGCTCATTATATAGGGGCCAGGAGAGCTTGATACAACTTGTAAGAAGGACGCGCAAATGAAGCCATGGGGACATAGAGTTGACAATCCCGCTCTGGACAACAGAGAGAACGACTTACTCTACTATAACGGTAGAAGGGGGGGACTGAGGCAGAAAACGCTCGTGATCAAACATGCAGCAACTGTGCGTTAAAATTACACAAAGGATGATGAAATCATAGGCTATGTAACAATATATATATGTAGATGTCTGGCTCATCCATTTTTTACGTAAAGATATCAACATTCAGACTCCAGGGATTTTTAATGTTCTATACAGCTCAGCAATTTAAAGGCAGAGATGTATTTATATGTAGATTTCAGGTTCATCAATTCTCTGTGTAGCAAATGAAGACATAAACCTCAAACTCCGTGGATATTTAAAGAACTATTTCGCTTACCAGAAGTGTATTTAGATGCATATTTGTGGTTTGCTGCTTTGTCCGCGTTGTTGTGGTGGTGGTCTGGGGCGGGATGAGGGATGCGTTTACGACGGTAACCATGACTTGTGGTGGCCGGTGTACAGGAAACATGGGGTATTAATTGTCTTTACGGCCATCGCTTTATAACATACCTGTAATTTCTTGTAGTTTAGTGTTTTTGCTCTGAATGCTAGAAGAAAATTTATGTGAAAGTGATGAGGCCCTCGTGAAGGACTGTTGGGCATGCTGATGGTGGGTTGTTAAGTAGAGTGATGGCTGTGGTGCAGCGTGAGGGCACCAGGCGTGACGGAGGGGAGAGGGGTGGAGGGGGAGATGAAATGAGGAAGAAGGATGGAGGTGGGGATAACGGAAGGAAGTTAGAATGGTTAGAATTGTATGGAAGGGAGGAGTAGTGGAGGAAGGAAGGGTGAAGAGAAAGGGGAGCAAGATGATGGTGGATCTGCAAGAAAATAATCATGCAGTCTTACCCTCAGCATTATCATAACGTGTTTCACATAATGCATTGCTACTAAAGTTATCTTAACATTTGAAAAGATACCATATTGCATTTATGTGGGGTTAATTATAGCGTCCACTAAACCTTTGCGATTAGTTGGCTTTTGTACACAGACTAAATTGCAGTAGAACAGTAAGAATATCCTTAAAAAAAAAAAAAAAAAAAAAAAAAGCATTGCTGTACTGAACAGGCTCACTATTATTAACGATAAGCACTCCACTGAAGTGAGATATTATCAGAAACACATTTTTAGTCGTATTTTCGGACTTCCATATTTATCTGTGAAGTGCTTAGTAGTTATATGAGTGACGAAAAAAGTATTGTGCAAACAAGTTATTCTATTCACAAATTGATTTCAAGTACTTGACAGCTGTATGACTGAAGATAAAAGTATAAACAAGGAGTCACATGCACAGCTAGCGAGGGTGCTACATGGGGGTGCTTCTAGCACTTTCACTGCGAGAGGTCACTCCTGAACTTATAAAATCGCCAGGTGTTACCAAGATTAACATATAGTAGATGTAATCCTAATAGTGTCACTCCCCAACAATCTTGTATCAGTGAAAAAATTTGACAGGACATAAGGTAGGCATCTCACGTCCTCTTGTAATCTAGTTATTTATTTCTCCGTCTTATCTTTAAGAATTAAAGTCTCTGCACTTTACAGAGCGCTTCCTCTTAAAGTATTTCTCCAATTACCTGTATTGTCTTCCCTTTCCCTTCTTCTTCTCTCCTTATGCTGTAATCTACCCTCCCTCCCTCCCTCCCTTTAGACAAGCCATCTCAGCAATCTTGTCCACCCATAAAACTTGATATCCTGTCCTCTTTGTCGCTCCGTGTATGTTTCAGTGTCTCAGAATATGCCCCTGAATACGTCCCATTATCTCAGTCCTTTACATTTTATCTCCTCCAAATCACTGCCTTCATGCAGTTTTATTCACTTGGAAATCCAACTCCAAAAGTCAAGTTCTCCAGCATAATTCTACGTCGTCTCTGAATTCTTTAGTTTCTACTTGAATAATGAGTATCATTTTGGCAAAATCATTTTGCTGAGATCCAGCATGACACTGTGGATTGTTTTTCCTTCCTTCGCTCATTTTCAGTTTTAATCGAACGTCCAGATGCCTTCTCATGCCCTCCCCTTCCCTCTCTAATTTCGATCCCTTCCCCTCCCCCCTCCCTACCTGTATCTACAGCCCACAGGTCTACCTTTGCGTCTGCCCCCTCTTACCGATCACCTACCCCTCTCCTGCTCTCGTTCATTGCCATTCTAATGCCTCTCTCCTTCCCTCACCTTCCCTCTCCCCTCACCTGCTCCCTCCTCTCCCCCACCTGCTCCTCTTGTCTACCCCCTTCCCTTGTCTACCCCCTCTTCTCCTCTGGCTCGTCCTCTTTCCTATCTCTTGCCCCATCCCTTCTCAGACTTTCTATCCTGTCCTACACTCCCCTGGCCCAATTACCCCCCCTCCTCAAACCTATGGATTTTCCCTCTAATATCTACATTACATAGGCTATAATGTTGTAATAACAAAAATTTCAAGACAGTTAATAATCTCGACACCACCTCCAGAACAATGATATTTTTTGTACAGAACAAACAGTAAATTAGCCAAGAAAAAAGGTGTATGCAGTATTTAATGTCCATGATAACTGGCCCAGAGCTCGTTATAAGTCCCTTTTCTGGCCGTCCACTGGATTCCGGCACTTACAGCTCCCCATACAGCCATAAAACCACCACATATCTACCATATGTTTGTTAACGGCTTAAAATGCCGGGGTCTGCAAATCTAATGTCGAAGCTAATCATCTCACTACGATGGGGTCTTTTGTGTTACCGTACCTGTTACTATAAAGCTTTGTTCAGCACAGACGAGGTCTGTTGTAGTGCAGGGGTAAGTGTTACCATACAGCTTTGTTCAGCACAGACGAGGTCTGTTGTAGTGCAGGGGTAAGTGTTACCATACAGCTTTGTTCAACACAGACGAGGTCTGTTGTAGTGCAGGGGTAAGTGTTACCATACAGCTTTGTTCAGCACAGACGAGGTCTGTTGTAGTGCAGGGGTAAGTGTTACCATACAGCTTTGTTCAACACAGACGAGGTCTGTTGTAGTGCAGGGGTAAGTGTTACCATACAGCTTTGTTCAGCACAGACGAGCTCTCCTAAACACAGTGTTGCCATGTAACAACAAAAATGTATTGTGTATAAAGTTTTCGGGCTGAATGGATTAATCCTTTCATCTATACTTCCGGGAAAAGATGCAGACTCGTGACTGTTGTATGATCATCATTACCAACACAAACCTTGTTTCTTAACAAGATGTTAAAGAATGACATTATAATCAGGAATTATACATGAAAATCAGGTCGAATTTAACAGACCGTGTATGAAATAAACAATCACTTCAATTAAAAACTGAATAATATAACAAAATCTGCAGCCACTTATGAACTCCAGTAGTAAAAGTCTTGCTGACTTTGTCTTTTGATATTCTCCCCTTGACAAGCGGCCTCAGTGACTGCAATGTTTTCACCTTTTTAGACGAGGCTGTTTGTGATTAGATAAGGGGATACAGAATTTCACATCTGGGAGTTACAATTATGTCCTCGTAATTTATTCAATTCTGGGTTGGTAATAATAGCAGGGTTAGTGAGATAATTATACACTGGGGAAGAGCTGTGTGACCCAGCCACAGAGATCACGCCCTGTCCTGAGGGTTCACGATGCAGCTTCCTCCCACAGGTGGCCCACCAGGGCAAAAAGTGCTGACACAACAGTCAGACACGCCCAAACAATCAGCCATGCAGAAAGCTGCTTTGACGCCCATGCATGCACCGCACCTTACAACGCCTTGCCTAACCTGACTACCTGTGCTTCTGCACACGCACTCGCGCGCGCGCGCGCGCACGCACACACACACACACACACACACACACACACACACACACACACACACACACACACACACACACACACACACACACACACACACACACTTGCTCATCCCCCCCTCTCTCCCTTACTCTCACATCTCTCATACAATCTCCTTCTGCAAGTCTTATAAAATTAAAATGGGGGGAAATTTTGCTGGCAAAGGTAATGAAGGCTGTTGCTGACCCAGTCATGAAAAATAGTCGTTCCTAAGCTGAATAAAAATCATCTGACAGTAGCATGACCTAAATATTAGACATCATCACAGTTAATGGGTCACCATCTTTACCAGCAAAAGCTTTTTATGTTCACTCTGGTGTGCACCAGACGATTAAATGCACCTTAAGTAAGATGTTCCCATGCAGGCTGTATGGGTTGATCTAGACATGTGCCCATGCGTGGTCTACTCCAGATCACATCACCACTACATCACCATACATCACCACCACGCCACACCACACCCACACAAACCTTTCATCCACTACGACTCCTGTCAGCAGCAAACAGTATCACCCTTTACGCTTATTTGCACAGAGGGATGCAGTCTCGATGGGCTAGGATATTTCGTAACAACTCTTCCTGTGAATTATTTTGTGTTTTGCATTATAATATCCACTACTTTGTTGCAGACTCTTGTATATTATTAGCACATGCTCGTTGTGTCAGTATTAAATATAGAGAGATAAATATCCATACATTAAGGAGGATTATGCTTACCATATTGCCAGTGGAAAGGTACTGCCAGTCTGCTCTGCCGACGACAATAAGACTGACAGTCAAAGAACAAAGTGTAATACACAAAATATAGTGCTACGTAATACCTACTACAAACTCCTAAGCAAATGGGAACATGCCTCATGGATTTACGTGTAATATGCAAAATATCATTCTAAATAAAAGTGCCCCCCCAAAAAAGTGCCTCTGTTGCCGGCAAAATAATTGCAAGATGTATCTCTCTCCACGCCAATCACCTCACCTCAGACTTATTATCCATCTCCTCACTGCCCACCGATCCTTCACACCACATGGCCTTATCCCCAGACACCCTTCTCCACGCCCTATCATGTCACCACGCCCCTCACTGCCCACCGATCCTTCACATTGCATGGCCTTATCCCCAGACACCCTTCTCCACGCCCTATCATGTCACCACGCCCCTCACTGCCCACCGATCCTTCACACCGCATTGCCTTATCCCCAGACACCCTTCTCCACGCCCTATCATGTCACCACGCCCCTCACTGCCCACCGATCCTTCACACCGCATTGCCCTATCCCCGGACACCCTTCACCTTTCATTATGCCTCTCCTCTCAACATCTCTTCTCTCTTCATTCTTTCTCTTGTCTTGACACATGCTTTTTCCCTCTTTCCCTCTTCCTTCCGTTGTATCACATTCTCTCTCTCTCTCTCTCTCTCTCTCTCTCTCTCTCTCTCTCTCTCTCTCTCTCTCTCTCTCTCTCTCTCAGTAACTCTTCCATCAATACTTTTACACAACACTTTTTTTCTTTCCACTGTCATCTCACATTCGCAATCTTCTCCCTCCCTCACTCTCTCACTAGGTTTATTGTTGTTATATTTTTTCCATTACCATCTGTCTCTCTCTCTCCTATACGCATTTGTCACCACTGGCCTTCATTTTATTTTTTTTATCTCAACAACCCTCACTGCCTTCTCCTATCCCTCTCTCTCTCTCCCTCTCACCCCACCGCCTTTATGTCTCACCCATCTAACACCCCACACCCCACAAACCACCACCGTTGTTTGGGTGGGGGCGAGGGTTCTCTGGGTTTACTGGTAGGCAATCATTGCCTTAATTTACGAGCAATAAAACTGGTGGGGATCAGAGGTGGGTTTGACTACGCGTTACAGTAAAGAAAATGAATGATGTCCACCCTCTCACGCACCTGCCAGCCCTTTTATTCTCAAAGTTCCTTACTTTCTCTCCTTTTCTTTTTTTCCCCTCCAATTATCTCTACTCTCCTTTAATTAGAATTCCTTCCTTTCGTATCCTCATATTCTTTTCCTTCTCTCCTCTCCTTGCCCCATCTCTTCCCCATTCTATTCTAGTATGACAGGTATCTGATCCTCTTTTCTCTTCCCAGTGCCATCTCTTGCTCTCCTTTCCCCACTTCAAAGTTTGATTAGTCATTACCATAAAATGTATGAGTAATATCGGCCTCCTCACGCACGTCGCGGCCCAACAATCTCTGCATTCTGGGATTTGTAATTCCTCTCTCTCTCTCTCTCTCTCTCTCTCTCTCTCTCTCTCTCTCTTTCTCTCTTTGTTCTCTCCTGTATTGTTCTCTGAATGGAATCCCGCACTATCGGCATTTCCCTCTTCTCTCCTCTCTCGTCCTCTCCTCTTCAGAACTGCACACGCTTCCCTCTTTTCTCTTTAGAATATGTTCACGTGTTCTGTCCGCGTAGGAATTACGGGTTAAGTTAATCAGGAGATACTGTAAAATGTATAAATAATGTTGAGGCTCTCTTGCACCCAGAAACCCTCTTATCTTCCTATACTCCGGAATTCATTAGCTTTTTCGCTTTCTTCTCCTTTCATTGCACTACACTTCCCTCCTTCCCTCTCCTCTCTTTGGAATCCCTTATTCTCCCCTTCTTTCTCGCCTGTCACCCAAGAATCCTCTTTTCAGCTCCACCCTCCCCTCCACTCTTCTCTCTCCCCTCTCCCCTCCACTCTTCTCCCTCTCCACTCCCGTCCACTCTTTTTCTCCCCGCTCCTCACCTCTCCTCTTTTTCTCCCCGGAATCTCTCATCTCTTCTCCTCTCCCCTACTATGCTCCACGTTTCTTCTCTCCACTTCCTCTCCCGTCCCATCTCCTCCCAAGTTCTCTCCCTTCCACTCCTATGTCTTATATCTGTGTAACGCTGATATGGCCGAGTGAGGGGCATCCCATCTGACTGGGGAATGTCAGAGGCCTTGTTGCTGTTCACTATGGATGAGTTTTTATTGATTCTTGAGCTCGTCCATTCCGAGTCAGACACTGATACTTGCCATCCTGTTATATTTAAGAGTTGCGTGTTCTTTACAGTCATGGTTAACCCTCTGGCTGCTGTATGTCTTTGTGAACTGATGTATAATATCGTCTGACGTTGGCTGCAATAAAATACATGCTTCATTTTCTGTTTGAACATTAATTATGGTAATTTTTGCACTAAATAGTCCCCGTTTGTTTTCGTTCGTCTAAATATAATAATCTAATGTAGGTTTTCCTGCTTCGTACCCCAGTAACTTTGGTCACAGAGAAACTTGGCTAACTTAAGAGTTTCGCACTCCACTGGATTATACTTATAAACTGTTAATAGAGAACCCCATCCAGATTCAATAAGCATAATCATTTGTGACAGCAGTCATAATAAAACAGGGCAGCGCAACCGCCTCACCATCAACAAGCAGCACCGTAAATTCATTCTTACTGTACATTACCACCGTAACTTACCCCCTCGTTACCACCAACTACAAATTTCCCTTAACACCCTCTTCTACCCTCACTATCTGGAGAAAGGAAGCATGTTCGTATTAGACATTTGGATCGAAGAGAGTATGCTTAGATGGTATGGTCACAGACAGAATGGAAGTAAACAGGGTAGTGGATCGAGTATATGAACCTCGTGCAAGGAAGTAATTTAATAGCCTAGTGGAAATGTGTTTAGACGGTATGGCCATGTGAAGAGAATGGATGTAATAGTGTAACGAAACGATTACATTACATCCAGGTCCCACACTGTACTGGTGTGTGAACCGACTAGGCAAACTGGGCCAGAGATGTGACAACAATACTAAGGTTGTAGAGAATGTGTGAGTGATGGCCGCTGCTTGCCTCACTATTACCTGATATGTGCATGCGGTCTGTGTTGTCTGCTTATCTGTTTATTTATTATATTTATGTACAGAGCTGGTGGGTGCGTCCGGGTTGCTTATGTACCTCATCATTCCATATTAGTGTACCTGGACAACACGTGGCTCAGTGTGCCAATGATGCGCATAAAACTGGTTTTTATCTATTCGCCAAGCCTTTTTTTTTTTTTTTTTACTTTAACGTTTGTTGGCTTGCTAAAATGGTCTTCAAATAAACTGCTGGAATATACATTATTCTAAAAGGTGGGATGGAAAACATAGGAATGTTCTTAAGCTGGGTTCTGTGTTTTCCCTCCCATACATTTGGTCCACTTGTCACCAAAAAAGTAATTAGTAATAGGTAACTGATAGGAAAGATGTCAGGCATAAGATAGACTGAAGACAGACACACACGATGGTCATACATTCACTACCTAGCTGCCTTATTAAGATAGCTATCCCCCATCTTGCACTGGGTCAGCAGGTGTGGCAGTAAAGCAGGTAGAGATGGTGGACAGCGGCAGGTGAAGTCACTCAAAGGCAGGTCACGGCGCGACGGCTATCAACTATGCGGCTGACTGCTGTTAATTCTACCCACTTGATTTACCTCGTGGATAAACTCAGTGGCACGAATGGCGCACAATTGGGTTGCTAGAGGCATTATAGGCAAGTGGGACTCATTAAAGCTGTGCTCGAGAAGAAATTAAGTTACTTGGTCAGTGTTAGAGGGTGAGATTCAATTCAGACAATCCTATGAGCGTGACTTCTGGTATGCGGTGGTCTATATTTTCTCTTTATAAACGATGTTATTCAGTTTAGGAGACGAATTTCTAAGTGGAGGGGTTAGATACAGCGTTCACTGACCCCTTTACTACTGTGGGGCTCTCCTAAGCTAAATGAAGTCTGGCGTTGGCTGCAGCAGACTGAAAGAGACGCTTGGGAAAATATTAAGGTATGCGGTAAATTCAAGAGGCGAATTTCAGTTCAGGTTGAATCATATCAGTGCGACTTGTTTTGTTACGCGGTGGGATGAGGGTCGTGGGGTCGGTGGGGATCAAACGAGAGGTGGCCATGTTTCCTCTTCCCAGGTGAGGTACTTGGCCTAATTACCTGTCCATCGTCAACCATCAGGTGGCCATTGCCTTGTTGACCCGACGCCAAACAACACTTTGTACCTAAATTTACTGACACGGCTGGGTGAGTATGACGCTGAAGAAGGAGGGAGAGTGAAGGAGAAAGGAGTGTGTGGAGGGAGGGAGTGTGAGGAGGGAAGAAGGATATGAGGGGATGGAGAGTGTGGAGGGATGGAGAGTGTGGGGGGATGGAGAGTGTGGGGGGATGGAGAGTGTGGGGGGATGGAGAGTGTGGGGGGATGGAGAGTGTGGGGGATGGAGAGTGTGGGGGGATGGAGAGTGTGGGCAGATGGAGAGTCTGGGGCAAGGAGAGTGAGAATTAGGACAGTAGGGAAGGCAAACAGTAACCAACCTATTGGTCACATCGACGCCGTTCAAAATAGGGTGGGTTATATTAAGAGAGTGTAATCGGCAAGTCTAAGACAAAGTAAGCAAATCAATAATGCGAATGTTGAACCGGGAGGGAAGTGAAATTTCCGAATAATCAGCTATCAGCCACCATAGCTTCACCGTCACAAAATAATACTGATTAATATAGTATATCTAAGTTCTCGGGTTACTGAAGCTTGACGCTAAAGAGCAAGTGAGGTGTACGCCACTGCCTGACCTACATGATGTGCACATGTGAGTGGAGCGTTCACTGCGGTGCATTAAGATATTCAGATGTAACTGTTAATAATGTCTAATGGAAAATAAAACGTGCATGCAAAGCTTAAAAGCTCTAAGGTATCACAGGGGTTATTCTGAGCTTGATATCCATGCGACAATAACAAAGAACTACTTCGTGACCTACCCCCCCCAAAAAAAAAAATAAATAATAATAATAATAATGGAGAAAATCACAAATTTGTGATGTAAAGTGTCTTCGACGTGGCTGATTGTGTGGGAGAGTGGAGCCTCACACTGTGTCAGCCTGTGGTCATGTGTCACAACGTGGTGCAGAAGCTCACACTGCCCGACAGGTGAAGTCTGACTAGTCGTTGTATGACAGACACAAGATCGCAGTGACTGTGTTCAACCGTGACAGGATGATGGTGATGTCTGAGCAAGACGGCGACTTCTAGTGTTGGTACACTCGTGAACCATTGTTTCTGTCCACCTTGTCATTGGCTATACAGAAAAACCGTAAGACCACGTGTTACAGTGGCAGTAGGAAGCTTTGGTAGACTACACGATGAAGTGCCATTACGAACTGCTTTTTTTTTTTTTTTTTTTTTTTTTTTTTTTGTGTCCGACTCTGGGCATAGGCTTCACAGCCTGCTATCAAGGCCCAGCAGTCCTCCTACATACCATACACCTCTGCTTGTCATGTAGTCTAAGAAAACTTTCACCTACTGCATTATCACCGAATGAAAAGTTTCTGATTGGAGAGAAGCTCTGACCCCAACTTTACTCCAGCCAAAGGCAGGGGCCGAGGATGAACATGAACTATAGGCCACGAGTGCACCATCGGCAACTAATTTCCTGCAACCTTTCCTGCTTCTTTTCCCATGGACTTTCAAAATCAACCTGGTGAATCTGTAGCAACTGATACTTATGCTTCTCTTGCCGATAGTACGTTGTCCATGGTAAGAGGCGCCAGAGCAGTACACCCCTAAGCTTAGTATCATGCATTTGACATTGTTTGGTTTATCGACATATAATCATTGGCATTAACTCAAGGAGGGGCAGAGCAAGATCACTGATATGCAAATACACGTCCACCACTGCACTCGTACGTTAACTGATCAACAGGGGAGAGTGTTGAGTGGGTAATGTGGTGAAGGTATAATGCAAAGAGAGTGAAATAGGTACTTGTTAACGCCTACATATAACTTGAATAAATTTTATATGGTGGTAAAAAGAATATACTGGCAATTATATAAAAATGACGCTAAGGCAATAAAAAGATATGCACCATCCTTCTGATACAAGTGGTTTCCCTTAAGCTGCATACAAATTTTTCTGGGTAGCAAGAATTTAAAAAATGACGTCACGGTAAAGAAAGGGTTCTTTCTAACGTTGCCAGTATGAGAAATCTCTCTACAGCTAAATAATACGATTATAAAATTTTGAAATCACTGTAACGAAAGAATTCATAGAGAATAACAGTTCCATTCACTACTAAGAAATCCAAAGTCCACAAGAAGAGGAGGAGGTGATGGATAACAAAGAAAGGACAAGAGGAAAGTGAAGATGGTGGGGAAGGTTGGTGGTGGTGAGAGATAAGAGAGGATATGTGGATCGAGTAACTGTGGATTTGTCAGTTTCGTGCTGACATCACATTCGAGGAATGAGCTGGAGTGGGTTCGAGCCTGACTGACTGCCGCCGAGTTTGTGAGGACTGACAATAGAAAACCTGCACTAGTTGACAACAATCACTGAAACAAAATTACTTCATGCCACTCTGTACTACCACTACATTCCGTTTCATCATTTGTGACCTTAATCTCTCCTACCCGTCATCTAACTCATTATGAGTGTACCCTTTGGGGGTACAAAAAACACTGCAAGGAACAACGTGGTATGGGGAGCAGAACAGGACCGGTGGAAGGAAAGGAAGGAAAAAGTATTTTTGTGGGGTCAGGAAGCTCAACTTTTCATTCTTAGTAATCAGTGTCGTCATGCAGATAATAATATTCTGAAGGTGTGGTCTATTAAAAAAATGTTATTGATACTAAAAAGGCATAACTAACACAGGAGAATATTACGGCATGAATGATGAGTGAACGGATGTGACCCCATCTCCACGGATACTCATTTATTTCAATATGAGGTGATGATGATTGATGATGAGCAAGTGTTGATGACTGGTGACTGATGGTTGATGACTCATTATTTATGAATAATGAGTCATGAATTATGGATGATGGACGACGACGGCGATGATGATTATGCAAATCAATTAGTCAAGAAAGAGGTACCATAACCCTTCTAATAATTTATCATATACGGCGATAGGAAAGAGATGAAAGTAACGATTATAACAAAACAGGAATGATAAAGTAACAACGAAAGACAACTATCAGAAGACGATAAGAAAGGCTGATGACAAACACAACAGTGGAATTATTGATAACTACCATGAAGCTAAAACAACAAGTACAAAAGTATAAGATACGGGAGCTTCAGGAACCTTAAGTAAACGTCCTTGGTGTGGTGTGGTGTGTGGTGTGGTAGGGCCATTTTGTGTGGTGGTGAGGGTGAGGACGGTGAGGGTGAGGGTGGTGGGGTTTGATGTGGTGTGGTGTGGCCTTGTTATAGTTACTAACTTTTCCGGGAGTGATGCGAGACAGGACATCCCCCCGCCCCCGAGACATCGTTAAAAAAATATTTGTGGGGTCAAGATGGAGTGAATGAGAGAGAGAGAGAGAGAGAGAGAGAGAGAGAGAGAGAGAGAGAGAGAGAGAAGGGGGGGTTGACTGACAATAAATAAAATGAATAAAAGGTTACTAAAAAGCTAGAATTAGAAGAAAAAACAAAACAATGTATGCTGAGGCAACATATGAGTGAATTAGGGTCAACGAGAGAAAGTAAACAGGAGAGAGTGACGCTGCTAATGACTAAGACAAACGGCAGCATTACACAGGTAATTGTCCAAAGGATCTGTCTTGTATAGTCTGAGGCAAGAGCTCGCCTAATATCCCTTGTTACTTACCTCTGCTGGCTAATAATCCTGAGGTGAGGAATATGTGGTATGTTTTTCTGCCAGATGATTCTCTTCATGTATACTGTATATTATGTCAGGAAGGAACGATGACAGACATGTACCAAGTGTGAAGTAAACGCAGTAGGCAAACTTTTGTCCCTGCCTGTACACACCTTAATTACTTCCATAGAGAACTTTGTTGTGGACTGTCTGGCTGCTTTCACCTGTGGCCACGGGAGTGAGGGAGGAAAAGAGAGGGAGGGAGGAAACAGAAGTGTAGGAAAGAAATACTCTGAGGTGATGGGACTTAAATGGATGTGCGGGATGGCAACAGACCATGAGAGGCCTCTGGTTGTGCCTGGAGTCATTAGTCCAGGGCGGTTGTCATAATTTGTTTGCCGCCAGACCTGTGCCTGTGTCAGCTGACCCGGGGTGACGGGAGGGAGGGATGAGAGACGAAAGGAGATGTGGGCGAAGATAAGGGAGGAGGGAGCGGAGAAAGGGGAGAGGGGGATAAAGGAAATGGAAGAGGAAGACGAAACAACCTAAGAAAGTTAGAGAAGAGAGTGATTGTCAATGGCTGGCTGGCCCAACCAAACACGAAAATATAGATATAGTAAAGAACGGCAGAAGAAGCAAGAATGATCGGGATGAAAGGGATGAAAAGGAGAAAAGAGTAAGAAGAAATGAAGGATAGAATGGGAAGTGAGAAAGGGGTGAAAGAAGAAGGAAGAAGGGTGTAAAGAAGAGAAAGAAAGAAAATTACAGACAGGAAGAAAAAGGAAGTGGTGGGGGGAGTGGAAGGTAAGGTGTCAACAAAGACAGCAGAGTCTGAAAGGCTTGTGTCAGTGTTTTAATATACAGTACCTTCCAGTGTCATCTTTAAAACTCGCTCTTGACTTTCGCAGTTAGGTTGCAATATGAACGTTAAAATAATTTTGATCAAAGGTTGTTTTATACCTGTTTCAACATCTGCACTTGTCCCATCCCTTCCCAGATATTTTTTCATTCCTCTAATTCACATATGGTACTCCTTCTCATCTTCTTCCCTCCTACTGTATCTTCTCTTCCTTCTCCTTCTCCTCCTCCATCCCTTCCATCATGTTCCTCCATATGCGCTATGTGCCACTCCTTCTCCCTTCATATTACCTCAATCACGAACTCCTCATCTCCTCCATCTCAACTCAGAAGGACAGTATTGTGCAGACCTGAAGGCACATCAGTCGAGCAGCCAGTGTTTCATGTTAACAAAGACTGCGAGGTTATGAATGCGTGTCTTACTTGACTCTTATTGTGGTTATCCAGGCGGGGAGAAGCGCATGAATATTACCGCGAGTGTTGGAGATGGCTGGGTATTAAAGGAGCTAATGACCCTAGAATTTTTGCCAAGAACCACTGTTGCTGATGTCGGAGAAAAGTGTGTTATTTCCTTTACTTTGATATCTGCTTTCTTTTTCCTCCGTGGACACTAAGGATCACCTGCATGAATATAAACGAAGTCTGATTGTGGAATGAGTGGGTCTGGACCAGAGTGGGTGTGGTGCGGGCAAAATTGCTAGAGTTGTTATGCCAACCTCTTCATTACAAAGCTCTTTCGCTGTGTGTTGTTTATTTAAATCTTCAGGTGAGCACACAAAGCACATAGCCCAAGCATACTGTAGCTACCCATTTCCTAAACCCGTCACTTCCCAAGCTATTTTGCACCTCCGACACCCCCCAATCCCGAGGTATTGTCGATTTTTTTTTTTTTTTTTTGCTAAAACCTCCGCTTTTGGTGAGAAACATCGAAATTTCATAGAGAAATCGCTCACCTGAGGTTTAAAATACTCGATCCAGGTAGCAGTTCCTCCTTACCTGACTGGGTTTTCTAACAGGCTGGCACCAAAGAAAACGAGTTCTATGGGAGGGTAACTATTTCACACCACTCATAAACGGTGTTTTTTTATTTACTTGGTACGAATTTATATGTAGTACGAGAGTATATTGGTTTTCAAACAGTAATATAGGCATTATAAGCACTGTTTCACTCAGTAACTCATCACCACACCTGACCTTCTTTTGCCACATTACCTGATCATCATTTCTGACTGTTTCTTCCTCTGATGCTATGTAAAGTTTGTCCTCCACATTGTCATCGATTGGGGAATCACTCTGGCCCTGAATGTCTTTATTGGCCAGGTCACTGGTAACAGGTGAATTGCCGAGACAATGGTGTGCGAGGGGGAGGGGAGGTTATGCGGTGTAAGGCATTGTCCCTGTTTGGCATCTTGTAGAGGAATAGAGGAAGGTGTCCTGTGTATACGTACGAAGAATCACGTGAGAAAATTGAAAATTGTGCAAATTATGGACCTTGCAGTTGCACGACTTATCAGTATGTTGTCGGGACTGGCAAATGCAAAATGTTGCAACGTACCCATACATCGACGGGACGGGGTGGGTTAAACTTAACTCTTAAAGTGTTGTTATGCCGAGCTTATCACTGCAAAAAGTTACGTTGTGTTGTTAATTTGAGATTCTACATAGGTAATAACAGATAATCACCACAAGCAAATCGTACCTATTCTTGTTCTGTCATAATTTAAGTATTAATGTTGTTATGCCAAGTTCTTGTCTACAAATGCTATGTGTTTTCAATTTACTACTTCAGTTAAATCACAAAATTCCAAAGCATATCGTGTCTAGTTCATTCCATGGCTAAAATTATTCCTTGTTAGTAATGTTATGTCTAGTTTTTCATTCAAGTCTCTTATGTTAAGCTTTGTTTGTATACAACTTCACGTAAACCGCATAACCCCCTCAAACATGTTGCATCAAGCTCCTTCCTTCCTAATGACTGATTCACAGTTGTGATGTGGGTCCACTGGGTACAGGCGAGAGGCAGTAAGGGTTTTATCATAGTTATTTTCTATCTCTGTCGACTGAACAATCCCCATCTTTAGACATGCTCTGGAGACAGGTCTTGTGTGGTATGAGACAACAAGGACACGATATAAAGAATTTAAGTGCTTTTCTGTGTTTCTTATCCATTCATTTTCCGTGACTAGACTTCTGCCTGTCAAGTAATATGCTTCGTTTAGTCACCAGCAGTCAGGCTGTCAGAGCTGAACCAGGAAATTGTTTTAGCACTGTGTGTGTGTGTGTGTGTGTGTGTGTGTGTGTGTGTGTGTGTGTGTGTGTGTGTGTGTGTGTACATTATCTGGTTTATCATCTACTGTGGCCCAATAGTAAAACAGAAATTAGGCTTTGTAATGAGGGAATTATGAATTAGAGGTGAAAATAAATATTTTTGTATTTTGACTTTACCATTGCATGAATTTTCAAATGGGGTAATTCCACCAACACGCAAAAACTGCGTTTCTCTGATACCTTAAAGAGTTCGAGTCAGACTGAAACTGTAGTAACCTCTCAACAGTTAAATCCAAAAATCAGTATGTGGGTATGCGAGAATTCCTCTAACCATTTTACACCTTAATGAAGATCTACTGTATTATGGACAGCTCAGACTTTTCTGTTTGCTTTCGCTCTCTTTTCCTAATTGGTTCAATACAAGTAAAATCAACTCTGGAGTAAGATATCTGAAACTGGGATAGTCAGGTTTATACGTGTAAAGTAAGTGATGGAGAAGACTTTTGTTCGTTTTCTCGTTCTTGCGCATTCGTTCGTTCGTGCGTGTGTGCCTGTGAATGGGTATCTGCATTGTATTTGGGGGGAAAATCAACACCCAGAAGAAAATATAAATAAAAATGATGGTGTTCCAAACGAAAATCTTACAAAACAGAGCCAGAATCAAGAACCTTCCACTTCAAGGTGCCTGGACTTAATAGTTTTGGAAAACTGAAGGTCACTGACAAGGAAAGAAAAAAGCAATACAGTTTCAAAACTTACGTAAAACTCAAAGTTTCTATTAATTCCGGCTCTACAGATGGACATAAAGAGGGTGGTTAGTCTAGTGCTGAGTGTTTAGGATAACTGTATTCAGTGATATCAATGGCAAACCAGAGAGTGGGGCAACTCGGCATGAAGGAAAGAGAGGCTGCAGGAAGTCTGTGAGGGGAGGGGGTTGATGAAATGAAAAGCGTTTGCCTTCACAATGTTCAGGTGTGCTGGATGTGGTGAGATCTCCTCCTCCCCTTATTTCCTCCAGCAACTGGACATGACTGAAAAAGGCATAGAGACGATATAGCACCACCAGCTTCTGGAAAGCTGCTTTGAAGATTATTAAAATAACCAAAGCTGCCCATTCAGATGCAAGGCACTTCACTCTCGTGGACTTCAGTGACGCCTCACATTTCGGCACATCCCTCAAGGTCCCGCTTCTGTTTAGTGCTTTTGTACTTATTATTTGTATTAAGTGATTTGAAGGTGGATGGCAATAGCTTAACCTCATAACGGTGATATCTTTTTGCATTTTTATTTTTCAACTTAGGAAAGCCTTTTTGTATAGCAAGGGTAAACCGATTTTTAACCCTACAAGGTTCGAAAAGTCTCATAAGTTTATAAAAACCAGCTGAACACTATAAATAATAAAAAAAAATGTCCTTTGATTGCATATGTTTACTTCTCTTTGTTAACCTATTTAACTAACAACCAGCAGTGTAGTTAACAGCCAGTATCTTCGTCAACTTAGAATGTTCCCCAGCATTTCACTCGCAGAAGCACAAGTCTACATATGAGTCGTTTACAATACCATTTATATTATTTATATAAATTAAGTCATGTAAAAAGAGAAAATAATCATCATGATCAAACATGCATAATAAATCCCAATGCACAAAGATGCCAGTAAGTTTCCTAAGCCCACTGGAATATGGTCCAAGTTAATAACAGTAAAGCTTCAGTGTCAAAAAAAAAAAAAACTTGAAAAATGGGTAAAAAAAATATGAACAACAATACTTGAAAAAGGGATAAAAAAAATTTGAACCTCTACCTGCAAAAGCTCATCCTCGTCTGGGTTCTTTACCAAGCTAACACGTTGCCTGGTCATAGTGAACTGACACTAATACCAGTAAAATGCCTTTGTCGGCGAGGTACGAGCGAGGCGACTTAAATCCTAAAGCATTGAAATGTGGCCTTACACACCGAGGATACGTAGAGTATATTGATGGCCATCTACCTACCAAGTTTCATGCCTTAACGACAAACTGTCTGGCCTGTGGTCCTCTTCTGAAGATTCTCGAAATGCTGCACTTGGTGCGTGTCACATGCGACATGCACCACCTGGGTGTGATGAAACCTAACAAAAACAAATCTTAAAGAATGTGGCTATCACCTGTATAATGCAGTGATCAGCCCTATGGTTGATGAGATATGAGCTTCTCAAAACCATCACTGTCGGGCCACTCATGTGTGAGAAAATGCCACTCCTTGACAAGAGAGACTCCCGAGGACTTCGACCTAGCTTTTAAAAATATTGAAAATACTAGCATGAAGCCTCGGACAAGGGCTGACCAAAAAATGACGACCAAGGACCGGTCAAAGGATATTGTACAGATCACGACGTGGAATGTAAGGGGTGCAAAGGATGAGGTGAAAGAGAGAGAGATTGTCCAGGTGCTTGAGGGTGCGAAAGTGGATGTATGTGGAGTAAGTGAAACTAAATGGAGAGGTGAGAGTGTGAGAGTATATGTGCAGGAGTAGGTGAGAATGAGAGACCAAAAGAAGGATTGTGTATTGTTGTGAGTAACAGATGGAAGAAGAACATAAGAGTGTATGGATCAGTTGGCTCAAGGATTGTAAGGGTAAGATTGAAAGTTGGAATACAAATGTGGGCGATTGTGTGTGTGTATGCGTCTACGCAAGATCGTGCAAGCAGAGTGAGAGAAGAGTTCTGGACAAATGTGGAAGTGTGCATGGAAAAGTCTGGAAGGAATGAGAGAGTGTTTTTGATTGGTGATATGAATGGTAAAGTAGGGAATGTGAAGGTGGATGGAATAGTTGGTGAGTGGGATGTGCCTGTTGAGACAGACGAGAATGGCAGTGCGTTAGTGGACATTTGTGCCGGGAGGGGGTTGGTGATAGCCAACACCCTCTTCAGGCATAAAATGATCTACACGTATACATGGCGAGTGATAAGAAGGGTGGGTGGTGACCTGAATGAAAGGAAGGCAATGATTTATTATGTGTGTGTGAATGATACGATGCGAAGATGTGTAATGGATGCAAGAGCTTACAGAGGTTGGGGAGTGGGACTTTCTGACCACTACTTGGTGGTGGCCAGAATCAAGATCCAAGCAAGATGGAGAAACAAAAGAAGGGAAGGACGGGAGGAAGGAGTAGTTGCAAGGAGAGTGGAAAGGTTGCAAGAGGATGAGAAAAAGGTAGAATATAAGAGAGAAGTGGAGGAACGATTGGGTAAATATGAATTGAAGCATATGGGGGACGTGGAAGGTGTGTGCAAGACATTAACAGAAGAAATATGTGCAGCAAACTGTGGTGTGTGGGGTAAAGAGCAGATGGAAGGGGGTGCAAGGAACAGCATGGTGAAATGAAGAGGTGAGACAGGCTGTGGCACAAAAGAAGAAAGCCTACAATGAATGGATGAGAAATAGGGACGTGGAAGAAGTTGAGAGGCGGAGGAGAGAGTTATATGCAGAAAGAAAGAGAGGTGAAAAGATTAGTACGAGAGAGTAAGAAGACAGAGGATGAGGAATTTGGAAGGAACTTGAGTGTAAAGTGGAGGGATTGTAAGAAAATGTTCTGGAAAGAGATGAAAAAAGTAAGACAGGGTGGAAGTGAAGTTAACAGGGGAGTGAAAGATAAAAATGGTAGATTACTAGTGGAGAAGGGAGAAAAAGTGAGCAGATGGAGAGAAAACTTTAAGGAATTGTTGAACATAGAGGATGGAAGTAATGCGAGTATAAGTGGCTGAGGAATGGCTGGGAGAAGGAGGGAGGTGAGAAGACGGAAAGAAATCAGTAGGATAGAAGTTGTGGAAGCAATGAAGAAAGTTAAATTGGGGAAAGCCCCAGGAATTGATGGAGTGTGTGGTGAATTGCTGAAGTATGGGGGAGAGATAGTAGTAGAATGGATGTGCAAATGTGCAGCTTGGCCTGGGAAGAAGGTAGAGTCCCGAAGGATTGGAAGTCAGGTATAATTTTTCTCTTGTACAAAGGAAAACGGGAAAAAGAAGTTTGTGGTAATCATAGGGACATCTGTCTTCTTAGTATAATAGGAAAAGCGTATGGTAGGATGCTTATTGACAGAGTTAGAGAAAGAACAGAGGAGTTAGTTGAAGAACAGGAGCTTTAGGAAGGGAAGAGGTTGTGTAGATCAGATATTCATTCTCAGATCTTTAGTGGAAAAGTTTCTAAAGAAGGGAAAGAAGTTGTATGCGGCTTTCATGGATTTGGAGAAAGCATATGACAGGATGGATAGACAAGGATTGTGGAAAGTATTAAGAATATATGGAGTAGATTGGAAGTTGTTGAATGCTGTGAAGAGTATGTATGATGGTGCTAAGGCTGCAGTGCGTGTGGATGGTGAACTGAGTGAATTTTTCTATTTGAAGGTTGGGTTGAAACAGGGATGTGTCATGTCTCCATGGTTGTTCAATCTGTACATGAATGGGTTAATAAAAGAGGTACAAGGTAGGGTAGTGGATGTTGGAGTGGCCCTGGCGAGAGAGGATAGTGTTTAGCAACTCTCTGTACTGTTGTTTGCAGATGATACTGTGTTGTTGAGTGAAGACGAAGGGGAGCTGCAAGGCTTGGTGGATGAGTTTGGGATTGTGTGTAAGAAACGGAATCTAAAGGTGAATGTAGGGAAGAGTAAGGTGATGGTCTTTGAGAGAGGTGAAGTCAGTAAATTTACAGCGAGGTTGGATGGTGAGCAATTGGAAAATATGGGTACATTTAAGTACTTGGGTAGTGTGATGATTAAGGATGGAGGTTTGGAGGGTGAAGTGCTTGAAAGGGTACAGCAGGGAAGAAAGGTTGCTGGTTCCTTGAAAGCAGTGATAAGAAACGGGGAAGTGAGCATGGAAGTGAAAAAGTTACTACATGACAGTGTTGTGATACCAACTCTAACGCACGGAAGTGAAGCTTGGACGTTGCTGGAAGGACACATGTCAAGAGTGAGAGCAGTTGAAATGAGTTATTTAAGAGGAACCTGTGGAGTCACGTGGAGAGACAGGCTGACAAATGAAGATATAAAGGAGCGTTGTGGTGTGGATGTGGATGTGATAGGAAGCGTTAGGAGGAATACACTGAGGTGGTTTGGCCATGTGGAGAGGATGAAGGGTGAAAGACTGACGAAGAGAGTGTATGTGAGTGAGGTGGAGGGGGGAAGAGGGAGGGGGAGGCCGAGGATGAGATGGAGGGATGGGGTGGAGAGGTATATGAGAGAGGGGGGTGTAAGTTGAGAGCGGGGCAGTGAAATGGCGGGGGACAGGGCGACTTGGAGGCGATTTGTTTATGGCCACCCCAAACGGGATTGAGGCGTCTGGCAATAGACAGATGGATAGAACTCTTAATTCTAGTAATAGGTGAGTCTTGAGTTAATTGAAGAGCAGGAGGAGTTAAAGATGAATACAGGGGGTTGATCTTGATTTATTATCTTCAGAGAAAGTCTAAGTTGAGCAGCGTATGTATTATACAGAGACTTAATATACTAAGTAAGTCTAGTTGGACCCCTATTCTTATTCACTCTCTCCAGTCCCTGCCGGTTCTATGGCCAGTCTCCTTCTGATCTCAGAATCCTACATTCTGGTGCAGCAGGGGTCGTGTCACGTGTGCTCTACTGTCGTGGAAGCTTCTACAACACTGTATGTCTGTGTGTATGTACTGCTTCCGGTGCACGATCAACATTCCTTCACTTAAAGAGTTGCAAGCTAATATCCCGTTCCCATACCTTGTCTGGTGCTCTGTCTATCTACCTATCCATTATGCTTTCTGTTATGATTTCTATTTATAATATGGAGTCCTGACACTGTATGTCTTTGTGAACTGCTGTAAAATATCGTCTGACGTTAACTGGAGTATATTAGACTTATTCTTCTGTTAGAACATTAATCATGATGGTTTTTACAATAAATACTCCCTTTTTTAATCTGAATATAATCGTCAGGAGAAAACATCAAATTATAAAGAGCGTGTTACTACTGAAGAGACTGTTAAATGTATATATTCGTATTTTTTTATTCGCTACTCTGTCCAATGTATGATTTCCTGCTTCGTACCATCCAAATTTTGATTTCACAAAAACTTGGTTACCTTGCAAAGTTTCGAATTGCACGGGATTATATTTATAAACTGTTAACAGAGAACCCCATCTAAATTAAATAATCATGATCATTTAGTCAGCAGCCATCATAATACAGTACAGCGTAACCGCCTCACCATCAACAAGGTGCACCATACACTCATTCTTATATTACCACGATAGCTTTCACCTTTATCAGTAACTACCAGTCCCCCCTAAACAGCCTTCCCTACCCATAACCATCAGTTTTTTTTTTTTTTTTTCTTAAATTTCGAAAGATGTGGAGAAGGGAAGCTTGTTAACAGCGGGGTAGAAGAGAGCGTACTCAGATGGTGTGGTCATGGAGAGTGGTATGGACATGGTTGTGGAACGGGTATATTGGATAGGAAGAATGACAATCATTTGATGATAGGGTAGGAGTGTGTGAGTAGATAGTATGGTAAGTTGGGGAGAAAGGATGCAGATAAGAGTTGTGATACAGGTATGTGTAAGCAAGCTTAAATGTGGAGAACGTGCCTGGCCAAAAATAATGTGGATTGATATGTTAAATGAGTGAGAATGCGAGAGTTTGATTTTTATGAAGTTAGGAAAATGGCAGGGACGAGGGAAGTATAACCTGTGAGTATGGCGTTATAGGTAGGTAAACAGCCGTGGAAGACACTGTTTTAATATCCATTACATCAGAACAGAAACAGATGAGGTGGGTGGAGAGGAGTGGTCGGAATGGGCTGGGATGGTAGTCGTCGGTGAAGCATGCATGAAGAAGTTAATACTGAGAAGGTAAGTGTTGTAAATACACCGGTAAGGTACAAGCAAAGGTGGGAGAACAATAAATGAGTGGGGTGGGCAGAGATGAATGGGTGAGATGGGCTAAGATGATGCTAGGTGGTGTGACATGATGGGAGGAATACACCCTGTGCAGATGGGTGACGTAGGCTGTCCAGCATGGATGTTGCAATGATTTCGTTCAAAAATCTATCTATATACCTAGGCTGCTTCCCCCAAGGAAGGGAAGGTAGCCAAGACAGGACGACATACTTCCCATTTACTCATCCATTCAAACACATTCATTCGCATCTTAGCCCCAAAGGGGAGAAGGGACAGATCCTCACCACACCACACCGCACGTGGGTCAATTGCACAGTGCAATCAGTGACAGCCGCGGCAGGGTCCGACAGCAGAGCTGGTTTACCCCTGCCACATCATAATAGACCCATCCCCTTACCCGCACTTGACCTGACTAGCTGATCAGACCAAATGCGGGAGAATATCCCCCCAGGGCTGCGTCATCATTTATTCATTCACAATTTCTCTCCATTTATTTCTGTCACGCACAGCCACTCTTCCTTGCTCAACAGACATCCCTATCGCATCCAACGCTCTCTTCACACTGTCCATCCATCCTATTCGTGGTCTCCTTCTCAGCCTTACACCTCTCACATCAGATCCAGTTATCTTTTTCACTAATCGCTCATTGTCCATTCTCTCCATTTGCCCAAACCATCGCATCACCCTCTGCTCAGCTTGATCAGACATCTCCCGAACAACTCCAGTTCTCCTTCGCACTTCATCATTTCTCACTCGATCCATAAGCGTCACTCCAAACATACTCCTCAGACACCTCATCTCCATTACATTCAAACTTTTTCTCTCTGCCACACCCATATTCCATGTTTCAGCCCCATATAATGCAGTCGGTACCACAACACCCTCATACAGCCTTCTCTTTACATCCATTCTAAGCAAACGACATCTAAATACTTTTTTTTCTTCTCCCAGCACCCTTCCTACTTCGTTCATTCTAAACTTCACTTCTGCATCTATCCTTCCATCCACAGTAACATGTGATCCTAAATACTTAGAACACTTACCTCCTCAAGCAACTCACCATTCAAAACTATATTTATCCCCCTACCATCTACCGACCTCCGTACACTTCATCACTTTACACTTATTCTCATTTACTTTCAATTTCCTCCTTTCACACACCCTTCCGAACTCCTCTTCTAACTGTCACAATCTCTCCTCTGAATCAGTGGAGTATCATCTGCAAACAGCAGCTGCTTCAGATTCCACTCTCCACCATCAACATTCACCAGACTCAGACCTCCGCCTAAAACTCTTGCATTCACTTCCCTTACAACACCATCCATATAAATATGAAACAACCAAGGTGACATCACACATCGCTGCCGCAACCTCTCTCTCACGGGAAACCAATCACTCACAGCATTTCCCACTCTTACACACGCTGTACTATTTACATAAAAACTCTTCACCCCTTTTAGTAACCTACCATCAAGTCTATACAATCTTAAAACAGTCCACAAAGCCTCCCTATCAATTCTATCGTACGCTTTCTCTAAATCCATGAATGCCCAGAACACGTCCTTGTCTTTCGCTAAATACTTTTCACACATTTGTCTCACAGCAAACACCTGATTCACGCATCCCATCCCTCTCCTAAAGCCGCACTGCTCATCACCACTGTTAACTACGTGACGACTCTCGTCATAGGTTTCAAATTCCCAGCATCTCTACTAGCATTTTTTTTTTTCTTATTATTTCTGGTCCCCATGTTATTTTTTTTTATTTCCAGTTTTTAAGCATAGGAATGGTTTCACCCACTCTAAAGGTTAACTTAGCATTTCTTTTTTAATTCTTTCTGTCCAGACGATTGTATTTAGCTTTAGTTTAACCCGTTATTGATAGTTATAAGCAATCTCTGCTAAACTCCCATAGTATATAAATCTCTTCAAACCTAAAAACAGCCATCAGTAAGTAGCAAGAAAAAGCAAACGCGACGTTTCAGGGAGAAAGGGTTAACTCGTTGAAACAGTTAACGTCATTGTTATTTCACTGTTAACATCACCAGGTGGTTTTATTCAAGACAGGAGATAACTTAAAGGGGTTAACGAAACCTATATCAACACCTTTGTTTTAAAAAGTATCTCATGCACTGAGTAAAATCGTCAGGCTGTAGCTAGAATAAGGAGAATGCGACGTCTTTGGAGGGAAAGAGTTTGGAGTTATAGCAGACTGGAAGTTGCTGTGTGAGAGTTGAAAGAGGAGAGAGGCGATGATGTGGAGATTTTTCTAAAGGAGACACTGCACAGACACACAATAGGTGGCGGGTAAGATGGAGAAAAACCATTAGAGGGAGCGACAGGGGGTGACAGAAGATGACAGTGATCAGAGATAAGGGAATGAATAAGGAAAAAGTTGCTGAAAAAAATAGGCAGCGATGATTCAGCCTGGCAGTGTGGGTAAGTGAAAATAAAATGACAATGTGGTGGGAAAGATTTAGTTTTCGTCTACATGTAAGAAGTAAATTTATATATATATGTACACGAGAGAGAGAGAGAGAGTCGTTCGCTGTGTGACTATGATCGATAAAATAATGAAGAATGGTGATGGTGTTTATTATTATTGCCCATTAATGCTCGATATTTAGATGGATATTTAGATGATATGGAAGTTGACACTGATAATTTTGATTGCTAATTGTTACTGCACACCTGGCTGCAGATACTGATGATGGTGGTCAGTAACGTAGAAGCAAAACGTGTGATGTCTCGAGTGTGACCGTGGCGGATGAACGTTTATGGAAGGCAATAATGATAACCCTTGTTGATATTATCCTCTTCGTTGTGGTGGTGAGGATCCAGATATGGGTTCGTTTAATGAGATGATGATGATGATATGAGCTGTGGGTATGATGTGCTTTTCAACAAAATCTGACGGGTAAACTCGTCGTGGGATCGAACAAATGACTAATAAAAACCTGTAACGATGTTGGTGTGGTGCTGTGAAGACTTGGTGGGGAAATACTTTGAACACGCAACGTACACAGCGCTGACATCCACCAGAAAGTAGACTGGGTAAGTGGTAGAGAAAGATGTGAAGGAACAGTAATATATCTCAGCTCCATATTAAGTGAACAGCAGAGATGCAAGAGACAAGGAGGACAAAAGAGTGCAGTGAAATATGTAACTGGGGATGTGAGGAAGTTGTCATGTTATCAAAGAGTTTCAACAATAGTGTCCCTGGTAGATACGAACTTCTTCATGTACAGCTTCTAGTTTTTAAAAGCACATGTCTCGTCACCGTGCTGCATAAGGGATCTAGACTCATATAGACTTCAAGTATGTAATGCCAGCTAAATAATGGTCTTTATGTTCCTTTATGTTGATATCTAACATGCCTGTCTCGCTAATGTGCACTCGATCAATAAACTATCATTACACCCTTCGTCTTTTCATTCTGAAACAGTGGATGAAAAGTAAGAAAATATTCTCCAGTAACTCCTCATAGTTGTTTATGGCTAGTAATTTTATCATTGCGACATGAAGAAAGAACTTTATGCAACAAATTGAATAAGCAATTCATTCAGAAATATTCGCCTATAGAAAAAAAAACGCGAAATGCAACGGTGCTCAGTGTGAAACCATCAGTGTTACGAGAGGTTTTTGACTGAAAGTACACACGGTAATAATAAGTATAGCGCAGGAGGGGTACGATGATATCTGAAATGATCAATATAGCTTGTTTAGTACTTGGAAAATTAATTGGTTGTTATCTGAATATGCATCCGGCAACAATATCAACCATAAATTGTTATATGAAACCTTTCTATGACATACTTTAGTAAGCATGTTTGCCAACAAAAGGGGGAGGGGGGAATCATCAAGCGTGTCTACTGTAGAGGCCATCGTCCGTGGCGTCAATTGTTTCGGGCCTAATGTGCACCGATACTATTTTTAGTGTGTGTACACACGATTAAAAAACATCAGATACTAAGAGTCCAGTGGTACCCAATAAGATCAGTACTGTCCATAACGCCTAAAGAAGATTAATTTACTTTCTCGTGAGTGTGCATATAACAATACTTACCGAGGATAAGATGGCAAATGTCACTAACAAAAAATACAGTATAGCCTCATGAAAACAGGGTGGGTAGTAAGGGCTAGGAATAACGGATATTGTATTATATCCATCGTCTGTGGTATCAGGTTTCACGAGGACTGAGCACCGATAGTTTGGTGATGGAATGGATTCTGCACCAAGTTACATTCATTACAAAGACATATCGGCTTTATGCAATAATTTCTCAATAAATCCAAGCCGGTAAGTTGCAAAATTCTTTGGAAAGACTAATTTTGTGTGTATATATAAGAAAGGTGAGAAATAGGATGTTTT
>NC_137067.1:15729674-15792108 GCF_032717465.1 Coenobita brevimanus | reverse complement strand
CATCAGTGGGATTGATATTTTTTGTTTTCAAAATCCACTTACTGCATTTTTCCTCTACCCTTTTTTACTTTTAACTTGTCCAAAAATTGCCCTTGTACGTTGAATGCTGAGTAGTAGGAATAGATTAACACTAGAGCTTGATGGTAGTAACGAAGAAGTGCTATGAAAACGTGTAGAGCCCAACATTGTTCTTATTGCCATTGAACAACTTAAATTAAGCTGCAACGGAACACAAATGTGGGCCAAGTTAAGGATAAAGGACTACAGTTACATACTTATTTTTACGCTGTTGGGTATGTTTTGCCTTCTCCACTTTTCCTTTTATTTTCAGTCAGTGTTTTAATACCACAAATATCGCATCGGACAGATTCTCCCTTTTCCTCTCCCCCACTCCCTCCTTTCCTTTTCTGGCTCTTTTCACTTTGACAAATTAGCTCATTAGCGTTTTCTTTTGTATACCGGTACTTTTTTTCCTTTTACGCTCACTTTTATTTTCAGTCAGTATTTCATGCTTTATTAACGTGTTTGGCAATTTCTGCCGATATAATTCCTCCTCAGCCCTTTCTCTATGGCTTAGTATTTTGTTAAACTTCATACTTTCATTCTGTCCTTTATTTTGCGTCACAGTTTTCTTTACTACACTATGGAACTTTACAGTCTCTCCCCTTCCGCCTAACTAGCCCCATCTGTCCTCAGGCTCCTTGCATCTTGATGTATTAGCTCGCAACTTTTTTTTTTTTTCATACGTTATTAGTTTCACTCCCTCTGTCACAATATCATTTCCACCACAGCGCTTTGTTTGAAGGTTTCTATTTTTCGCCTCCCGCAATCATATATTTTTCTCCATTCTTGTAAGTCCGGTTTCTGTTAATCAACGACATTCCCTCCCATTAATATTATATTTTATTTACTTTCCCCCGCTGTTCACCTCGGCATTTTCCCACAGCTTCGTCTTACTCCCCCATGTCCCCCCCCCCAGCTTCCTCTCCTCCACCACATCGCACCCACCTTCCTTTCACCTTCCATCCATCTTCCAGACCTTCATCTTCATCCTCTGTTTTCCTTTCTTTTTTGGTTTCATTATTTTTACACGTATTTCAGTTTCATCTGAGACGGTGCATTGCTATCCTTTTCCAACCCAAGTTCGTTTAATTCATCTTCTCTATCTGTCTATTGCCAGACGCCTTAATCCCGTAAGGGGTGGCCACAAACAAATCGCCTCCACGTCGCCTGGCCCCCGCCATTTCATTGCCCTGCTCCCAGCTCACCCCCCCCCTCTCTCATATACCTCTCCACTCCATCTTTCCATCTCATCCATGGCCTCCCCTCCCTCACCGCCCCACCACCTCACACACATACACACTCTTCGTCAGTCTCTCACTCTCCATCCTCTCCACATGGCCAAACCACCTCAGTGTGTTTCTCCTAACGCTTCCTATCACACCCACATCCACACCACAACTCTCCTTCACTTCCTCATTTGTCAGTCTGTCTCTCCATATGACTCCACTTGCTCCTATCAAATAACTCATTTCCACTGCTCTCACTCTTGACTTCTGTCCCTCCAACAGGGTCCAAGCTTCACTTCTCTACGTTAGATTTGGTATCACAAAACTGTCATGTAGTAGCTTTTTCACTTCCATGTTCACTTCTCTGTTTCTTATCACTGC
Organism: Coenobita brevimanus; assembly: GCF_032717465.1. Lineage (NCBI taxonomy): Eukaryota > Metazoa > Arthropoda > Malacostraca > Decapoda > Coenobitidae > Coenobita > Coenobita brevimanus. The sequence goes on along the minus strand of NC_137067.1, from coordinate 15,790,438 downwards.
TTTCAAGGAACCAGCAATTTTTCTTCCCTGTTGTGCCCTATCAAGCACCTCACCCTCTAAACTTCCATCCATACTCATCACACTACCCAAGTACTTAAACGTACTCACATTTTCAGTTTCCTCCTCATCCAACCTCACTATACATTCACTGACTTCACTTCCCTCGAAAACTATAACTTTACGCTTCCCTACATTCACCTTTAGATTCCGTTTCTTACACTTTCTGCCAGACTCATTCACCAAGCCTTGCAGCTCCCATTCGTCTTCACTTAACACAGTATCATCGGCAAACAACAGTACAGAAAGTTTCCAAACACTGCCCTCTCTCACTAGGGTCGCTTCAACATCCACTGCCCTACCTTGTGTCTCTTTTATTACCCCATCCACATACAGATTGAACAACCATAGAGACATGACACATCCTTGTTTCAATCCAACCTTCAAATAGAAAAATTCACTTTGTTCACTATTCACACAAACTGCAGCCATAGCAACCTCATACATATTCTTCACGGCCTTCAACAACTTCCCATCTACTGCATAATATATTCTTAATACTTTCCACAATCCTTTCATCTTAAAAGTGTAAATATAACCGTCTTCTCCAGTCTTATGTATTTATTTACTAATTTTTCTTTGTCTCACTTTCATTTTCTACTTGGTATTATTTTTTTAGTCTCTCCTCTCGTCTCCTCTCTCCCCTCCTTCTCATCTCACTTCTTCCTTCCTCTTCTTCTCTCTTCTTGTTTCCTCCTCTTCTCTCTTCTTCCCCCCTCCTCTCTTCTCTTCTTTCCCCTTCTCTTCTCTCTTCTTCCCCCCCCCTCCTCTGCCCTCTTCTTCCCCTTTCCTCTCCTCTCTTCTTCCTTCCATCATCATCTTTCTTCTTTCCCTCCTCCTCTCTTCTCTTCTTCCCCCTCCTCTCTTCTCTTCTTTCCCCCTCCACTTCTCTCTTCTTCCCTCATCTTCAGCTGCAATCCATCCTCATTCCTTCCATCTCCAACGTGCTCTTCTTCTCCAATCGCTTTCACCTTCGTTAAATTTACTCAATTTCTTTTTCGTATTCCATAATCATCCACGTTGTAGCCCTGTGGTCCCATTTCCTTACATCTCTTAACATCATCTACTACTTGCCTTATAATTATATTCTTCTTGGTTCCTGCTTAATCTTACTTCTCTATTTTTTTTTCTTTTTTCACTGGTTGGCTTAAGTCGTAGTTCCAGTCAAGCCTTACTTCACCAACTTTTTATCATCATTTTTTACTCCCTCTTCTCACTTCGTCTTTATCTTCCATTCCATCGTCCTCGCAACTTCCCGTCAAAGTCTCTCCTTTCGATTTGTTGTCGTAAAAAGTTTTCCCGTATTTATTTTCTTTCACTCTTGTGCCGCCTTCATTGATGGTTTGGTGGGGATTTTATGAGCCAATTTTCTCCTTTCCTCTCTTCCTTCTCCTCCTCCTCTTCTTCCCCCAGCTCCTGCTCCTGCTCTTTCTCGGCGTCATTCCCTTCTCCATTTCAGTTTCGTTTTCCTCTCCTCCTCCTCCTCCTCCTCCTCTTCCTCCTCCTAACATATTCATATTCCTCTCGCCGCCTCCTATTTCCACAACATTGGTAATTTTTTTCCTGGCAGCCAGCACATCGTCACGCCTGCTGCCGCTGCCACTGCCCATCTCTGTAGTGTTTAGTTATCCCTTCAATGTTTGTGTCGGTAACATATCCCCTATGTCTGTCTGTATGTCTGTCTGTCTGTCTGTCTGTCTGTCTGTCTGTCTCTCTCTCTCAAAACATTAAGTACCATCTTTTCTCCTCGTCTCCCCTTCACCCCGGTACTCTTTACTTGCCAGGCTTTCACCATTTTCCTTATTAGTGTTCCTTAGCCTCAGTCGTGTCCAGTCTTTCTCGTCCACGTCTGTTCTTACATCATCTTACATTCAAACAATTTCTCTCTTTTTCTCCTTGTTTCATTTTCATTGTTTTTCTTTTTAGTATTTTATCCATATCCTTATCAGTTACAATCGTTCATTTGGTCTTTTTATCATAAAGTTCACATCTTCCTCAGTCATAGCTACTCCACTTTTGAACATTCTCGTATTGTCCTTTTTTTTAAGTCTTATTTTTCTTATTCTCCATGTGTACTTTCTCATTTATCCTCTCATCATTATCACATTCATTTCTCCTCGTAAATACTCTTCTATTCATTCCATTTTTTCCATATTTTCACTATTGTCATCTTACACTTTTTTCCAGTAATTACTTGTCTTCTTTTCATTTCCTCATGATAACCACCATTTTGTTATCTAATTCTTAGCATATTAAACTTTCCCGATTTTCTAATTGCCTCATTACAAAACTTCTTATATTTTTCTATCTTGCGGCTTATGTGTTTTTCGGGAGGCTCTTCTTCACCCACCCCTTCATTATCCCTTTAGCGTAATCTTTTTTTTTTTTTTTTTTTTTTTGCTATAATTTCCTCTGGCTTCCTCCATTATATTTTCGTTTCCTCCTATCAATATCTCACTCAACCTTTCCCCCTGCTCCTCCTCCTCTGCTTGCTCTTCTCCCCCGCCTCTTCCTTTTTCCCTGCATCTTCCCTTCCTCACCACCCTCCTCTCCTTTTCACTTCTTTCACTCCCCTCACTCACTCCTCCTCCCTCTCACCTCCCTCCTTTCCCTTACAGTTCCCTCCTTTCCCTTACACTTCCCTCCTCACCTGCCTCCCTCTCACCTCCCTCCATCCTCTTTTTTTTTTAATTTCCCTTCCATTTTCCCCCACTTTCTCTCACCATCTTTCTTCCTCCCTCCCTCTCCTCATCCTTTCCACAGCCCCTTCCCTTTCGTACCTCTCTCCCCTCTCTCTGCCTTTTGCGTCTCTCCCCCTTTTACTTCTCACTCCCTCCCTCTCTTCCCCCCAGCAGAGCGTGATCTCCCCCACCCCTGCCCCACTACCATTCCCCATCTCCAGAGCCCTCACCACTACCCGTACTCTTATCCCCTCCCCAACATCCTACCCCCAACCCCAACCCCATTAGCACAGAACCCTCCCCCCCGTAACCCCTTCATAGGTCCCCTCCCTTCATCTTTAATCCAGGATTCTTTTCCCCACCCTTCTGCTCTCACTCCCATCCCTCTACCCTTCCTCTCTACTCTCTCCCTTCTCTCCTTCCTCGGACCCTTTTCCCAACCACCACCCTCCATCGCCTTATCTCCTACCCCATCTCGTACTCGCTATCCAGTCCCCTTCCATCTTACTTCCTCCTCCCTTACACATCTACCCTTTCTCCTATCCCATCTCCAGCCCCCTCCCGTCTCTGCTTCTCCACTATGCCCTCCCCTTCTACTCCCAACCATTTCTCCTACCCCAACCATAGATTAGCTTCCCCGGTTATTCCCCCCTCCTCTCCCTACCACATCCCCAGACCACCTTTTAACAATAATCCTGGTCTCTGCCCCTTCCAACCCGTCCGACCTCCCCAGATCCTCTCCACTTCCTCGCTAACCATTAACCCCCGTGCCCCATCTCTTCCTCATTTTTTCCTCTCAAAATCTTCCATCCCACCTTAGAGCTTGTAAGCTTTCTCCGCTATCTTTCACCTTTTCATTTGCCTTTCCTTTCCTCGTTCCTTCTTCTTTCTCCCTTCCATGATCAGCTTTTTCTCTTGTTCCATTCTTCTTATCTTTTCTTCATTCTTCGTTTATTTCATCCTTCCTTTATCCCTCCTCCAACAACTCATAATTTTAGTGAGCTTCAATTTACACTTCCTTTAGTTGCTAAAATGGAAGATTTATGCCCATATACTGAAACTGTGCTTCTTTGAGGTGACCTAAGTCAGTACTAAATAGTTGCATCATTAAAATAACCAATTTCAGAAGATGTGTGTAATTCCTCCTCAACTTTCTAGATTTCCTTTTTCTCTCCTTCTTTCTTCCTACCCTAGACTGACATTATTTTCTTTTATTTTTCTTTCCCACCATGGTGGCTGTATGGGTGATAGCAAGTATAAACAAGCAATATTATACGCAACTTAAGCTCAAAAACTTCCACAAATACGGATCCACATGAAGGGCCTGTGGGAAGTGGGAGGGGGAGAAGGGGTCGGAGGGAAGGGGAGAAGATAGGAGGGAGAGAGATAGGGAATAGGGAAGAGGGTAGATAAGAGAGGAGAGGGAAAAGGGAGAAGATAGGAGTTGGAGAGAAAGACTGGGGAAGGGGATAAAGAGGAGAGGAGGAGGGAAGGGGGAAGGAGACAAGAGGCATGACAAACCAGCTCCACTATGGCCTCGGGTTACGGATGCTGTGGCCCAATATAGCCTTAATCCACAGCGTGACTTAGTGTGGTAAAAACTGAATGGGATAATAGAATGAATGGAGCAGGCGTGGTGAATATTAAGATATACAACGAAAGTGGAGACAAGATAAGCAGCTTGTTTAAGTAGCAATGAATGGTGTGGAGAGTCTGAGTGGTGTGGAAAGACAGAGACAAATTGAATTAAAGTGAATAGAATAATGATGATGACAAGGAATGAAAAAGATATAGCCTGGGAGGAGGAAATAAGTAGGGTGGGTAAGTAGCCATGAGTGGCGGGGAGAGTCTGAATCAGTGGTGTGGAAAGAATGGAAACAAGTTGGAGGAAAGTAAATTAATCATGAAAGGTAAGGAAAATGAGGAGAAGGATGAGGGGAGAGGATAAGCATCTTTCGGTAAGTAGCAGTGAGTGGCGCGAAAAGTCTGAATGGTGAGGGGAAAAAAAGAGAACCACTGAACCAACGTGAACAGATTAGGAAAGACGCATCAAAGAGGAGGAGGGATGAGAGAAAATCAAGGGTGTGGACAATCTGTGTGGCGAATCAAAAAGTGAAAGGTTTGAATAAATGATAAAGGAGAACAGAAGTGAATACGAGTAACGGTGGCGGGATACTGGATTGATTCGTAACCCTCTGACCTCGGAGGGTTTTTCCATTGGTGAGTTAAATCAATTAGAGGCAGGAAAAAAAAAATAATGAATCGTCCCTCTAGGTTAAAGGACTAAATCGAGGTAGTTTTCTGTAATGTCAAAACTGGCAAGCTTTCCAGGAATCAAGTAAAATAGTTTGGCTTTACCCAGATAATATGGATATACTGTCTACTGAAGTTTAAAGGGTAACCAGAGGATGACAGGGAACAAATCCTAAGCATCATAAAATCGTCTGCAGTAGCAAATGTAAAATAATTAAGGATTCACAACAGCAGGTATAAAGCAGTTTAATACATGATTTTTTTAACCCACGAACTGATTAGGATTTAAATCTGGACAAAGATGTTTTATCCTCATGAAAATATACAAACAGTGACACTGCAAGAAGAAGGAATTAGGCGGAGAGGCGAGAGGGGAAGGAGGAAAAGGAGAAAATGAGTAGTGTGGGGAAGTAAACGTCTTGCGTGGTGTGGGGTGGGCGTGGGTGTGGAGAGAGGATGAATGAGTGGGGTGGGCAGCATACGAATGAATGGTGATGGTGGAGAAGGGGGTGGGGGAGTGTTGCCAAGCAATCTCTTTGCTGCCGTATTTACATCGCAACGTTAACACGTCACCCTTCCTATCCAGTCAGAAGAGAGGAGGGACAACCTAAGGGAAGAGAAAGGTAAACAGGACTGGGGTTAGAATATTGGTGAAAGAAGAGAGGAAAGAGGAAGAATGGAGAGGGATTGGCACAGAAGGAAGCGGGAGGGAGAGAAAAGAGAGGACACGGGAGAGAGCAGCGAAGAAGGTGGTGAGAGGAGAGGAGAGATTTTAAACGAGGTGGGAAGAGAGAATCTGATAAAGAACACTTTTCTAATTAGAGTAGTTATATATTGCATTCATGACCTTGTTCATGCAGGTGGCCCTCCTGAATTTAACTAATTCGTCTGGCAACATCAAGAATAACTACAAATAGACGCTGCTGTTTGAAAATGATTATCATCATTCTCAGGCTGATATTAGTCACTTCCAATAAAATAAAATGTCGGAGTCAGCCAGGGTTTATGGTACCAGTGTTATCGCTATTAGGTTGCCATAATTCAATCAATCAATCATTTTCTGTAGCACCCCACGGGATGCACAGGGCCTCGATGAACTCTGTCCACCAATATTTGTCTCTTGCCATCTCCTTCAGGTCCCACCAACACTCCTCTCTTGCTTCTTTTTTCACTGTCCTCAACCAGGTTTCCCTCGGCCTACCTCTACCTCTTCTTCCTCTAGCAGTCCACTCTGGTACAGTACATCCTGTATTAAACTGCCTTCTTTTCTATATATGTGCCCCAGCCATTTCCAGCGAGACAGTCTCACATATTCATCAACTGGTTCCACTCTCGTAATATCCCTTACTCTTTCATTTGTAACTCTGTCTTGCTTCTTTATCCCAAGAATCCTTCTCGGTATTTTATTCTCAGATCCTAATATTTTGTGATCAGTTGCAGTTGCACTGTACCATGACTCATGCCCATAAATTAATATTGGTCTAACCATGGACTTGTAAATTTTTACTTTAGTATGCATCAAAAGCATACTATTATTCCAAACAGATTTCAACATTCCAACAGCTCGCCAAGCCTGTCTAATCCTCTCCTCAATTTCATTGTTTAATGATCCATTAGATGATACAATCGTTACCAGATTTTTAAAATTATCTGCATCCCTCACCACATTATTCCCAATTACACAATTAATTTGGTTCTCCACGCTCACATTAATAATTTCAGTCTTTCCACAATTTGTTACTGATCCAACTTATTCTCCTTCCTCCACCAGATAATCAAGCACCCTCTGCATCTCGTAAATACTTCTGCAAATCAGTACAATATCATCAGCATAGTCCAAATCCATCAGCCTCTTATTTTCTTTCCAGTTAATTCCTGCAACTGTTCTCCTTACAACCCTCCCCATAAAATAATCCATAATCAAAACAAACAGCAAAGGCGAAAGAACTCCTCCTTGAATCACTGCTGACCTAACTTCAAATGGATCACTCAAAGAACCGCCCACCATTACCTTACAAAAAGTACCTTCATGCAGGCTTCTAATAATATTTACAAACTTTTCTGGCATACCATAGAATCTCATAATTTTCAACATAGCTCCACGTGAAACACTATCAAACGCCTTTTCAAAATCAACAAAACACATACTAATTGGCATTTTCATCTCATTAGCTTGTTGGATTAGATGCCTTACAATAAAAATTTGATCAGTACAACCTCGACCCTTTCTAAATCCCGCTTGTTCTTCTCTTAAAAGAACATAATTCACTCCTATTCTAATAGATCGTCTAGCGTTAACTGGAAGAAAACGCGAGACCAGACACTACTCTGAGTGATTGAAGCTGGTTTCTCATATTGTGTGTGTGTAGATAATTAAGACGGACTACTGTTTGGAAACAACTGCATAGTCTTTGTGGCTGTTTGCCTAACGCGGTTCACTTCATCACTCCCTGCCTGTCTGTCCTGCCTCCCACCCTCATAGCGGCCCGAGTCTGAGTACATAACCCGCCTTTACACACCACCAGAGTCACCACTCAACGCAGCACAACATGTACACAGCTAAACACACACACACACACACACACACACACACACACACACACACACACACACACACACACACACACACACACACACACACACACACACACACACACACACACACACACACACACACACACCGGCATTTATTGGTTTATTTATTGATTACAGGTACTATATCAGCAGGTAAAGTTGACGTCATACCGAGATAATCATATGAAGTATGGAAACCACGTGTGGAATGTAGGCTAATTGTTTTGTTTGTATTGCTATCAGTTAAATCCTGCATATGTAATGAAATAGGGCAGTGTAGTATAATATAGTTTGTATTGTTTCAGGTAAGTGGTTGTGCAGTACCTGGTCTACATAATCTGTAAGTACCAATTTATCCAGCTATTAGTTTGTTGTCTCTTTCACTCTGTTGTCTGTTGTCTTATCAAGTTACATGGTCGTTTCATGGATTTTGTCTAATTCCTTCTAGTATGTGCAATAGTTAATCCAGGCATTTACAAAATTACACTTACTTTCCCTGTCAGTGTGATCTTTGTAGAGCCTATATTACCTCCATTCTTTCTTTCATGCCTGTGGTTCAGATGTATAAATAAATAAATATAGGTAGGTAGATTAATTGATAGATATTATATAGACAGGTCAGAGGCCAGTAAGCATCGTCAACCCCGGATAACAGGAGCCTTTGTGTTGGTAAGACACTGATGTAACAGGCACCCGTACGTGCCTGGTGCACATTCACACAAAATCCAGCTTCCAACCACTAGTGACTATACTGTATTAATATATTTATCGCCAGTGTGTGTTCCTCCTGCCCACAGTCCTGCCTGTTGGACCCCTCGCCAAGCACCCGTAATTCACCCCTCTCTCTCTCTCTCTCTCTCTCTCTCTCTCTCTCTCCATGAAGGTCTAGGCTAGGGTGGTTTGGGTTGAGTTAGATTGGGTTAGTTTGATCTTTTAGAGTTGGGTTAGGGTGACACTTATAGGGACTCCGCACACACACACACACACACACACACACACACACACACACACACACACACACACACACACACACACACACTCAGAGGTACACGGACACACTTATGCACACGCACACTCACATGCACAAGCACAAAGAAACAGACATACAAATTTCTGTTTCTGGATTTAACCCATGAGCTGGAATGTGAGCATTTGTTGTTTTACTCATGTTACTATTTTATTCAACTGTTATAATTCCTACGCATATAAAAGTGAATAGGAGTCCTTGCTTATAAGGGTGTAATAGTCGTCCTTTTATGTGTTTTCAGAAGTCTGAATTCTTTCCAGGTTCCCTTGATGACCTACTGACTCATTTACAGACAAGTATTCCAATATAAATTTACATTTGCACTTGTCACCCTACACTGCTAAAGCCTTCCACACCTATATCCGTGTGTGAAGCACTGGGTGGGGGTGGGTTATTTCTTCACAATAACCAAGTGGTGTCCGTCGGCCCTACATGTCAGTTACCCTTCAGGACCCGTGAAACACGGCTTGGACGTGTGAAGTACAGTTTATATCTCTAGTTAGGAGCTGGAAAAAGTTACCAGTACAGTAATTTAAAAATACATAGCAAACATACTGTGGTGGCTGCTTTGAGTAAAGACGGTATTCTCCCTAATGCCAGACGATTTTCTTCAGCTTAGGGAACTATGCAGCTAAAGCGTTAATCTACCTAATCTTTCTCCTAAAAATATTATTCCATGATCGACGAGTGTCATATCAGCAGAGCTAGCCGCTGCGCAGCTACATACGGTAAACTGGATAAGTCCTTTTCTCTGTATAATCATCTTGTCTCTTTCCTCCAGCCCCCTCTCATGAACCCTGCAGCTTTCCTCTTTATTATTTTTACTTGTATCATCATTTATTTAGTCTTGCATCATTTTCCTGTTGGCGTCAAGTGAAGAGCGACAGGCACGGTAATTGCTCTTGTTACATAGCCTATGATTTCATCATCCTTTGTGAAATTCTAACGCACAATATGCTGCATGTTTGATCACGAGCGTGTTCTGCCTCAGTCCCCCCCTTCTACCGTTATAGTAGAGTAAGTCGTCTTTTCTGTTGTTCAGAGCGGGATTGGCAACTCTTTGTCCCCATGGCTTCATTTGCGCATCCTTCTTACAAGTTGTATCAAGCTCTGCTGGCCCCTATATAATGAGCTCAGTCTCTGCATTATTGCCACTTAGATCTGCTCCTCATTTTGTTCACATCTCTGTCCTCCCCTGTACAGTTATTGTTGTGAGTGCTCAGGAAGTCTCCAACCATCTAGCAGCTGTGTAATTTGAGTATAACTGTTATTGCATTTTTTCCTTGTACTGTATAGCATAAGGTGTTGATTTGTAGGCCTAGTGAGTTTTTTTTTGTAATTCATGTAGGCTTCTTGTTGTCAGCCATCATTAATATTATTTTGTATCAGTAATAATTTATCTTGCATTAACTGAGCATTACTCAGTGTATTTTCATTTTATCAGGGCTGACTTAGATAAATTTACTCTTGCTAATTTCGTGTTAATAGAGGCTATTGCAGTTAACCATATATTTAACCTGTTTTTTGCCATTACATTATCCTTATGAGTCCTGAATATTTTGTTGTTAGTTTGAGCATTAAACTTTAACTTGTAATTTTACCTAACTCTTTTGTTTTGAACCTGGAACTTTACGGGACAGTAGTGATTTTTAGTATTCTTACTTAAAGTGTACATTATCTTTCTCTGTTCCGTAACATAAATTTGGCGACCTCATATCAGGATATTCAGGATATTATCATAAGGATATTGCTTGATATTTTGTGACTGTTACTTATTCATGATGTCTACTATTACTACGCTTGATGAAGCCAAGGATTTTTTGTCTAATGTGCAAACAGTGTGCGATGTAGAAAACAGAACAAAGAATGAACTTAAGCTTGTTGCTCAACAATTGGGAATTGCTGTTCGCTTTCATCATTCTAAAGATCAAATTGTTGACATGATTAATGAAAGCTTGTTTAATGTAACTCCTCCAAATGAGCGAACGCAGATTGAATTAGCTAAGTTACAGCTAGCCCTGCAGGAGGCTCAGGCTAAGGAGGCGGAGGCTCGTGCTAAGGAGGCTGAATTTCAAGCAAGTGCTAAGGAGGCTGAATTTCAGGCCCGTTCTAAGGAGGCTGAGGCACAAGTTGAAATTGCTTGGATTCAGGCAGACCATTAGTATCGCATGAAACAAGGTGGAACTGGATCATCTAGCTCTGATGATTTTGATGTGGCTAAAAATGTTAAACTTGTCCCTCCTTTTAATGAATCTGATTTAACAAAGTATTTTCAGTTGTTTGAGAGGGTAGCTACAGGTTTTAATTGGCCCAAGGAGTATTGGCCAGTACTCCTTCAAACTGTTCTCACCGGTAAAGCTCAAGTAACTTATGCATCCTTGCCTCGGGATCAATCTGATAATTATGATGTAGTTAAGAGCTTGATTCTTAAGGCCTATGAGCTTGTTCCTGAAGCTTATAGAGTAAAATTTAGGACAACTTACAAGCAAGATAAGCAATCCCATGTTGAGTATGCAAAAATCAAAGAAGATCTGTTAGAGCAGTGGTTAAATTCTAAGAATGTAGATTCTGATTTTGACAAATTTAAGCAGATGATTTTGCTGGAGGACTTTAAAAGGTGTATTAGTAAAGATGTAAGCCTATATCTTGATGAGAGAAGAATAGATAATTTGTCTGATGCTGCAGTTTTAGCTGATGAGTATGTTCTCACTCACAAGAGATATTCTAAAGAAAAATGGAAAGCTGAGAGTAAGTACGTTGCTTCTACTCAGAGTACAGGTAACAGGAAAGAGAATAAAGATGATGTTTCCCAGGAAGTAAATACCACCTTCACCTCTAGATTTCAGAAAAGTAAATGTACTTATTTTAGTAAGCTTGGTCATACTACGGAGAAATGTTTCAGGAGACAGGGTGATGTGAACAAAAAGGAGTCTTTAAATATTCAGTCAATTGGTCTAGTGTCCACCCTTGAGAGTTCCCAGAATTCTTTAACTGAGTTAACTGAACCTGCTGTGAGGGGTAACTTAAATTCTCATGATGGAGCTCCTCTTTTGAGCAGTAACTTGGGTGACACTCTCAAGAGTTCATGTGCTAATTTCCTGTCTGATGGTTTTGTCAGTCCTCTGGACAGTAATGACAGGAAATCAGTTAAAATATATCGTGATACAGGTGCTTGTCAATCCCTTATGCTGACCAGTGTTCTAAGCTCTAATGTTAATTCGTCTGATGAAACTGTAATCTTACAAGGTGGAGGGAATAATTACTTCTCTGTCCCTCGGTGCAGAGTGAATTTAGAGTCTGGTTTTGTTAATGGTTCCGTTATGGTTGGGTTGGTTGAGACACTCCCAATGTCAGGTGTAACTTTCTTACATGGAAATGATATTGGTGGAAGTCAAGTGTGTCCAGCTCCTCAGTTGTCTAGTGAGCCAGTGGCTGCGACCCAGGATTGTGGTGTCCCTGATGTGTTCCCTGCATGTGCTGTCACTAGGGCTAAGTCTAAAGTTACTGGTGATTTAGAGGATAATGATGATGATGATGTTATCCTAGCTGACACTCTTCTTGCTAATTTGGACCACTCACCAGATGAGGCAGTACCCCGTAGTGTTGATAATTTGTCTCGTCAAGAGTTGGTTGAGTTGCAGATTGCTGACCCTGAGTTGAAAGGTCTAGCTAACTCTGCTTACAGTGAAGAAGAGTCAGCCGGTGCTTCTACTTGTTATTATGTAAAGTCAGGAGTACTTATGAGGAAGTGGAGACCCCCAACAGCATCAGCCGACTGTGAATGGGAGGTTGTACATCAAGTTGTCATCCCTCGTGTTTGTAGGCAGGATATCATTAGTGTGGCTCATGATTCCAGTTTGGCAGGACACCTTGGAGTGAGGAAGACTGTGGAACGCATTTTGAAACACTTCTACTGGCCAGGTATCTTCAGGGATGTTTCCTGGTATTGTAAGTCTTGTCACACCTGTCAAGTTGTGGGGAAGTGTAATCAGACCGAAAAGGTTGCACCTCTAGTTCCCATTCCTTCTTTTGAGGCGCCATTCACCCGTGTGTTGGTGGATATTGTGGGCCCTCTTCCTAAGACTTCTTCAGGATTTTCTTATGTGTTGACCCTGATTGATATGGCTACTCGTTATCCTGAAGCCATTCCACTTAGAAATATCTCAGCAAAGAACGTGGTTAAGGAAATGCTAGGGTTCTTCACAAAGTTTGGTCTGCCCAAGGATGTGCAGTCAGACCGGGGAAGTAATTTCATGTCAAATGTTTTCAAGCAGTCTCTGAAAGAGTTGGGCATCACCCAGATCACGTCTTCAGCTTACCATCCCCAGACCCAAGGAGCGTTGGAGAGATATCATCAAACACTCAAATCGATGCTCAAGAAATACTGTTTGGAACATCAGAAAGACTGGGACAAAGGTCTTCCATTCATTGTGTTTGCTGCAAGAGAATCTCCAAATGAATCACTGGGCTTCTCACCTTTTGAACTACTGTTTGGCCATGAAGTAAGAGGACCCCTTAAGCTACTCAAGGAATGCTGGCTGTCAGAGGAAGATGACGTCAACCTGCTGGAGTATGTGATGAAGTTCAAAGAACCGCTGTCCACTGCTTTACAGCTGGCGAGAGAGAATTTAGGAGCTGCTCAGGAGAAGATGAAGACTTGGTATGATAAGAAGTCCAGGTTGCACCACTTTCAGCCAGGAGATCAGGTTTTGATTCTGCTACTAGTTCATGGGCAACCTCTTCAAGCCAAGTTTAGTGGTCCTTATTTCGTGGAGAAGAAACTCAGTGATGTCAACAATGTCATCGCCACACCAGATCGTAGAAAGAACAAGCAACTATGTCATATCAACATGCTAAAGTTATATCACAGGCAGGACGAAAATAATCCAGTCTGCACTGTAGCTGTTCCACCCGAGTCTGCAAGTGAAGCTCTCCCATGCAGTATAAGCCTGAGTGATAGTTTGGGGAAGAATCCTGATATCATGAATGATCTCCAGACTAAGCTTTCTCATCTACCTCCCGAGGAAAGGCAGGGGTTTTCGGCATTACTGCAGGAGTACCCGCAAGTGTTCCGTGCCACTCCAGGAAGAACTACTGTGTTGATGCATGATGTCGATGTTGGAGACGCAAAGCCAATTAAACTGCCTCCTTACCGTGTGTACCCAGTGAAAGTTCCTCTCATCCAGAAGGAGCTTGGCTACCTGTTGGACCACAAGATGATTGAGCCCTGTCAGAGCGAGTGGAGTTCTCCTGTCACTCTAGTCCCTAAAACAGGGGGGTCACAGCGGCTTTGCATTGACTACAGACGTGTTAATCAGATAACCAAAACAGACACTTACCCTCTCCCTCGCGTGGAAGATTGCATAGACAAGATCGGAAAGGCTAGGTACATAAGTAAGTTTGATTTGTTAAAGGGATACTGGCAAGTACCTATGACTGAACGTGCTAGGGAGATCTCGTGTTTTGTAACACTAGGAAAGGCTTTTGCATGTTCTGTAATGCCGTATGGTATGAAGAATGCACCAGCCACATTTCAGAAGCTCATGAATGTTGTAACAGAGGGTTTGGCAGTGTGTGTTGTTTATATTGATGATGTATTAATCTTCAGTGACAACTGGAAAGATCACCTATGCCATGTCAGTAAATTTCTTGAGCGTTTGGTTCATGCTAATCTTGTAGCTAATTTATCAATGTGTGAGTTTGGTTAAGCTAAAGTTCAGTACCTTGGGTATGTAATTGGTGATGGACATGTTGCACCACCAGGAGCTAAGGTTCAGGTTATAAGTGATCTTCCCAGACCTAAAAGTAGGAAAGAGCTACAAAGATTTTTGGGAATGGTAGGTTATTACAGGAGATTTGTTCTTAACTTTTCAATTCTTGTATCACCACTTACAGACCTACTGAAAAAGGGAGTTAAATTTGTCTGGACCGATAACTGTGAATCCTCTTTCAACAAACTTAAAGCTATTCTATTAAGTCAGCCAGTGCTCGCTACTCCAAATTTTGCTAAGCCTTTTAAGATGGCTGTTGATGCAAGTGATACAGGAGCTGGGGCTGTTTTGCTGCAAGAGGATGATCAGGGTAATGAACACCCTGTATCTTATTACAGTAAGAAGTTCACTCCACCTCAAAAGAACTACTCAACTATTGAAAAAGAGCTTTTGGCCTTGATTTTGGGTTTACAGCAGTTTTCATTTTATTTGTGTTCTGGTTTTGACCCCATAGTCATTTATACCGATCATAACCCACTGAAATTCCTTAGTAAGTTTAAAGATAAAAATCAGAGATTGACAAGATGGAGTCTACTTCTTCAGGAGTATTCATTAGACATACAACATGTCAAGGGGAAAGAAAATGTTATTGCAGATTGCTTATCTAGACTTTAGACAGATTGTTTTAGAGTAATAAGAAATTTCCTTTGTAAATTTCTTTTTCTTTGTGGGGAGGTGTTACATAGCCTATGATTTCATCATCCTTTGTGTAATTCTAACGCACACTATGCTGCATGTTTGATCACGAGCGTGTTCTGCCTCAGTCCCCCCCTTCTACCGTTATAGTAGAGTAAGTCGTCCTCTCTGTTGTTCAGAGCGGAATTGGCAACTCTTTGTCCCCATGGCTTCATTTGCGTGTCCTTCTTACAAGTTGTATCAATCTCTGCTGGCCCCTATATAATGAGCTCAGTCTCTGCATTATTGCCACTTAGATCTGCTCCTCATTTTGTTCACATCTCTGTCCTCCCCTGTACAGTTATTGTTGTGAGTGCCCAGGAAGTCTCCAACCATCTAGCAGCTGTGTAATTTGAGTAGAAGTGTTATTGCATTTTGTTCTTGTACTGTATAGCATAAGTTGTTAATTTGTAGGCCTAGTGAGGTTTTTGTAATTCATGTAAGGTTCTTATTGTTAGCCATTGTTCATAATAGTTTGTATCTGTAATAATTTATCTTGCATTAACTGAGCATTACCCAGTGTATTTTCATTTTATCAGGGCTGACTTAGATAAATTTACTCTTGCTAATTTCGTGTTAATAGAGGCTATTGCAGTTAACCATATATTTAACCTGTTTTTTGCCATTACATTATCCTTATGAGTCCTAAATGTTTTGTTGTTAGTTTGAGCATTAAACTTTAACTTGTAATTTTACCTAACTCTTTTGTTTTGAACCTGGAACTTTACGGGACAGTAGTGATTTTTAGTATTCTCACTTAAAGTGTACATTATCTTTCTCTGTTCCGTAACACTCTCTAGAGGTAACATTAATTAGTTATGCCATAATTTTGCTTTCTAATGCTGTCCTAAAAGTTAGTAATTAATCCCCAGCGTGGGAACATGGACTGTGGTTTGGCTGGAGGGAACAGATAATTGGTGGGAGAAGGAAGGGGAGTATTTGCTTTTTATATGTTTTCTGTCACTATAGTAGTTTGAAGGAAAGAACCGTTTTAGATACGACCAGATCATCAGTACAAGTTGTGTGTGTGTGTGTGTGTGTGTGTGTGTGTGTGTGTGTGTGTGTGTGTGTGTGTGTGTGTGTGCCAGCATCCCTTACGGTGGTAAGGACAGCACTTGTTCCCACGGCATTATAACCTGTACCAGCACTCCTCACCCTGTCTCAGTCACTCTTAATACCTGTCGTCATTTTCTTTACTGTACATAAAGCGGTTTCTTTTGCCTGTGTATTTTAGTGGCACGGTCTGAGAGCACCTTGATGGGGCCAAACTGATTGTTGTCATCAAACTACTTTGCATGCCTCGGTCAGAACGCATCGTTTAAATGCGGCAAAATGCAAATGCAGTGACACCCACGGCCAACTGTTGCCGCCTGTGATGAGCTTTTAAGTGCCTGCTGCAAAAAATTTAACAGCGTATAAGTGGCTGGACTTTGTACCATATTTGTGGTGGCAAGTCCGATAGGACTGGTGTCGACCGCATTGGTAACCATCTTCATCTGTAGTCTGGCCTTGGCGAGGAGCGGGGGTAGCAAAGAGGCAGACATGATGACAGTAAAGGAACATGAGTGTGCTTCATGGCTAAGATTTAGGGAGACCTAAGGTTCTTTGAGAATGATATGCTAAGATTAAAGCCCGTAATGGATAACCCTTACTGCTGCGAACATTGTTAAAGATAATGAAGCTTTCTGACTGTTGAACACATTGTGATCATTTTTCGTAGTATTCGATAGAGCAAGTAATGTCAAGGTAGGGGAGGATATATTGTCTGAGTAATGATCAATCAATATGTGTCAAAAGACGCTGCTCGTTCTGAGATACACCGAATCCCAGTGGTGATATACAGCTTCTATGTGTATCAATCCATACGTGGAAGGTAGTATCGCTCACCATCCACCTACATGATGTAGTGCTACCTTCAGGTGACCCTCCAATGAGTGACAAGTTAAATGATTACCTGTAACCCAGAATGCCATTTAGTACGCTGAGTAGCAAGCACATAACCAAATGACGCCTGGTGGTCAAGTGGGTAAAGGTGCTCCAGTCGGGTGAGCCCATTAGGATTGACGTCGTAGGGTGGTTGGGTTTCGCTGTTCTCGTAATGCAAGACAGGGCGAGCGAGGTTTATCATCATCGAGTTAAATGTACAGACTAAATAGCCAAGCCCAGGACCCCTACGCTCCTGATGGGGCACAAATGGGTTAGATGGCAGATAGTATCATTTCAAACGGTCTAGTACTGGTGGCCAAATCTGTGTTTAGTGTTCGTATATGATACGAAAATGTTTGACGTAATATAAATGCTTAGTGGGCTTTACTAGAATTAATGAAATAAAAACTTAAAAAGCTTTACTAGAATTAATGATACTGTGATCGTGTCCGCCAAATATTTGCCTCTTTAAACCGATTACTTATTCTTGCTGCCTCCAGAACACTTTACTCTGCCAAAGAGAGGTTTATCGAATGAGAGGGCTAAACGCAACTTACTTTTCATTAACCCCTGTAACTTGACTGCTGTTCTTAACTGAAGGAAATCGATTAGTAGCAGTTGAAATAGGCCGATGAAATTAGTCACCTGATTCAAAGGGTTAACATCGACATTTGTTTTCTGGCAGTGTTAGGGAGACATGGAAACAGTATTTCAAATAATATTATGCTCATTTGTAATATTCATGGCAGTCATGAAAGTGTGAAGGTTTCAAAACACAAGGCGTGTCTATGTCGATAAATTGTAATGTACGGGAGAGGTGGGGTGGGTTGGAGGGATCCTGGGGGTCGGGTGTCCTAAGAACCTTGAAACTCAATAGAAGGAACCTTTCATTTAATCGTGTTGAAATTGTGAAGCATGGCCCAGTCACTGTGGTATGCGAACACAGTGATCTGAGAGGAAGGCTGGCGCTTCTGAAGGGTAGTGGTGGTGGGAAACCTTGAAAAGCAGTTGGTTTGGCTTTACCGTCAACTTATTATGCATGCGTTACTTTGTAGGGTTGAGCCAAGCTGGCATGATTGCCGCTATGAACTATGCGCAGTCCGTAGTACTGGAGGAGGAGGGAAGGGGAAGGAAGCTCAGTGGAAGTTGGACTTCATAGTGTGTAGAACTTCATATATAAATATATCTGGCCTTTAGCGTAGGCCCATTGTGTATGTGACACACCGTAAACAAAGGTGGCCCAGTCTCAGAAAAACGATACTCACAGTCTGTGATGGTAGCAGTATCCCTTCGTCCCTTATTACCGAATAAGGTTGACTGGAGGTAGGGCAAGCACAGATGTACTTAGTGACACAGGGACCTGCCAAACTGAGAACCTGAGCAACATTTCCCTACCGGCTGTGACGATTGAAGGCGTTACATGAAATATATTTATTAATTGTAATATGAATCACAGCATAAGAATATAAGATTGAAGGACACTCTTTAAGTCCGATGAAGGGTGAAGAATTCTGTATGGAAGGCACCGCATAACTAACACCAACCGTCCGTGTCATTAAATATAGCTGCGCAAGGTACCTGACAGTGGCAGTCACAGGGTATACTTTGGTAGTATTTGTTAATTAAATAAAGATGTCTAATATTGTATTTGTTGCGAGAGCCCCAATACCAGGTGTATCCGATCAGTAATACCAGTATTGGTGGTGAGGCAGCGACTGGTGTAGTTTCAGAGTGGAGGGGTTGCTGATGGCAAAACATTATTACCGGGTCTTATGCCCCATGCAATGAACACCTCTCTATACAGCCGATCCCAGAAGTAAATTTACATTTTTTTTTTTTTCGTTCACATTCAAAGCAGTGATTTTTTTTTTTTCTCCAGTAATTTTCCGTGTATATGCTTGATATTGTTATTGATATAGCATCAAGAAGGAACTTTTAATAAAATATATATGTTGCATATTCAGGAAAATAATGCCTTGCGTTAATATAAGCAAAAAGCAAGAACGTTCTTTGTGAAACCAACAATCACCAAGGTATAAAATACTTTTTGGGGTGAATATGCAGCTGTAACAGCACTGTAGGCTAAATTCATCCACAGCAAGATTACTCCTAGGGATGATTTACTCGCTGTAATGACTGTGTTTATGCACAATAATTTTGTCAGTTTCTTGTACGGTTTCATGAACTGTGTGCGCCCTGATTTATTCTATGTACTTTAAATTTCTCGGGATAAGTTATGGCCCAGATCTGCAACTACTTAACAATATTATTTGGAGATCAAGTACAAAATACACATAAAAATTTATTAACCTATTCAGGAACTTGAGATAATAGACTACAGTTTCAAGAGAGAAGGGGCATCTGGGTGAAGGGGAGGGAGAGGGGGTGAGGGAGAGTCGGGGAAGAGGCTAAATCAGGAGGATAAACACACACGCCCATGCAGTATGCCTGGGGTATAGAAGTAAGGCAACAGAACCACTAAGCTTCAACACTGATCCTCCTGGTGAACAAACCTACACCTTTTCTATCCTTAATGACCTAGATCAGCTTGTACAGCACCCTACCCGTATCCCTGACTGCCTTGGAGAGAGTTCCAACATACTTGACCTCTTCCTTACAACTAATCCTTCTGCTTACACTGTTAATCTTTTCTCTCCGTTGGGCTCCTCCGATCACAACCTCATCACCTTAACCTGTCCTATCTCTCAGGTACGGCCTGCAGACCCTCCAAAGAAACGTCGTCTGTGGCACTTTGGAGCTGCGGATTGGGAGGCCCTCAGGCAGTACTTCTTTGATTTTCCCTGGAATGATTATTGCTTCCATGGCCGGGAGCCATCTGGGTGTGCCTTGCACATTATGGAGGTTATTCTCTTGGGCATGGAAGCATACATTCCTTTCTCATATCCTTTGACTAATGCATGAAAGGCCTGGTTTAATCATGCTTGTTCTAATGCTGTCCACAACAAGGAGAGGGCCTTTAAAAGGTACCGGACCCAATCCACTCCTGAATCACATCTTTTATACGTTTCTGCCCAGAATCGTGCTAAGTCTGTTCTTCGCTCTGCTGAAAATAATTTCATCCATACTAAATGCTCTCAGCTCTCTAACTCGAATTCTTCCCGCTCCTTCTGGCACCTTGTCAAAAACCTTTCTAACAACTTTATCTCATCATCCTTCCCTCCTCTTTTCTACTCTAATGGCTCTGTAGCTATTTCTTCTACTGATAAAGCAGATCTCTTCGCACAGACTTTCTCCTCCAATTCCACCTTAGACGATTCGGGTACTGTTCCTCCATCACTTCCCCCCTCTGACTTCCTCATGGCTAACATTAAAATTTCTTCAGCTGATGTGTTTTCTGCCATCACTGGCCTCAATACTAATAAGGCATATGGGCCTGATGGAGTCCCTCCTGTTGTTCTGAAGAACTGTGCTTCTGTGCTTACACCCTTCCGAGGCAATCACTTTCGCCTTTGTCTAACAACTTGTACCTTTCCTTCTTGCTGGAAGATTGCTCTCATTCAGTCAGTCCCAAAGAAGGGTGACCATTCCCAACCCTCTAACTATCGTCCAATTGCTTTAACATCCTGTATCTCAAAAGTTTTCGAGTCTATTCTTGAGAGAAAATTTTAAAGCATCTTTCCTGTCACAACCTTCTATGGGATCCATCAGGGACGTTCCACAGGCGATCTTCTCACCTACCTTTCAGACTCCTGGTCATCCTCCTTTCGGGACTTTGGCGAAAGCATTGCCATTGCACTTGACATCTCTAAGGCTTTCGATCGAGTCTGGCATAAATCTTTAATTCCCAAACTGCCCTCTTATGGTTTCTATCCTTCTATCTGTGCCTTCATCTCTAGTTTCCTTTCTGGTCGTTCTATAGCCGCTGTTGTAGACGGCCATCGTTCTTCTCCTAGATCTGTTAACAGTGGTGTTCCTCAGGGCTCTGTCCTATCACCAACTCTCTTCCTTTTATTCATCAATGACCTTCTAAGCTGTACATCTAACCCTATCCACTCATACGTTGATGACTCCACCCTTCACCTTTCCATTCGATTCCCGCAACGTCCATCTCAGCAGTTACTTCAACAAACAAGGGATGAGGCTATGGCACACCTAATGTCTGATTTGGCTCGTATCTCTGACTGGTGTAAAAATAATCTTGTTGTTTTTAATGCATCAAAGACTCAGTTTTTACACCTACCAACCCGACAAAATCTTCCACAGGTATACCCACTAATGTTTAATAATATTCAGCTTCATCCTCCATCATCCTTAAACATGCTTGGGGTTTCATTTACTCGGGACTTATCTTGGAAAGATCATATCATTTACTCGGGACTTATCTTGGAAAGATCATATCATTTACTCGGGACTTATCTTGGAAAGATCATATCATTTACTCGGGACTTATCTTGGAAAGATCATATCATTTACTCGGGACTTATCTTGGAAAGATCATATCATTTACTCGGGACTTATCTTGGAAAGATCATATTACATCTCTTTTAAAATCTGCTTCCAAGAGATTGGGTGTGCTAAGCCGTTTCCGTTCCTTCTTTACCCCTGCACAGCTCTTGACTCTATACAGGGGGTATATCCGTCCCTGTGTGGAGTACAACTCTCATGTATGTGAAGGCTTCCCACATACAGCTCTTCTCAATAGGGTGGAGTCAAAGGCTTTTCGTCTCATTAACTCTCCTCCTCTTACTGACTCCCTTCAACCTCTGTCTCTTCACCGCACTGTTGCACCTTTATCTCTTTTCTATCGCTACTTCAATGGTCACTGCTCCTCTGAACTGTTTGCATGCATTCCTCCAGCTCTACGACGGGCGCGTAGCACCCGTCAAGCAGCAAACTCTCATCCCTTTTCTGTCCAACTCTCTAATGCAAGAGTTAACCGTTACTCCCAGTCCTTCATTTATGCAACAGGTCAACTCTGTATTTGTCTTCCTCTGTCTGTATTTCCTGCTTCCTATGATCTCCAGTCTTTCAAATGCATTATGTCTAGGCATCTCGAAATGATCGGAGCTTGAATTTGGCGCTCTCTTGTATATTGTTTTTCTCTTGGAGGGAATAGTTTTGCGAACTTGTTGCCTTTGGTTCCTTCTTCCTCACATTAAAAAAAAAAGCAAGAACAGCAGGTAACATACATCATACAGTATTCTCCATCACAATTTTCTATTTTACCTGTACTCAGTTACCCAAACCTTTGTCCACTAGCCACCTATTCAAAAATCCCAACCATACATATTGCATCCAGTTGTGCCTATGAGGGGGTTGGCTAAAAACTCAACCCTCTTCAAGCAGTAGTTTTTAAGATACTCTATTAAGTTCTGTGTCTGGTTGGGGTGGGCAGAGAGAAGTGAGCGGGATGTGATAGGGGACGAAAAAATAATGGATGTTGTACGTAGGTCTGCCTGTAGCTGCAGCAGCCAGAAGTGAGTGGAGTGGGCGGGGACGAGTGGGTGGAAATGAGTTGGGATCGTGATGAGTGACGGGCAGGGTGGGACGATTGCACCCTGTGAAGATGGGTGTGAAGGGTGACAATGACGGTGGAAAGATTGAATATTAAATTTCTCTAAAAAATATGATGTAGGAGAGTGACAAAAAAAAAAAAAAAGTGTGATGAGCCAAAAAGAAAATAAAAAATGTATGGGATGGTGTGAGAAGATAGTGGATGGTGAATCTAGGATTGGTAGTACACCTTGTTGATGATGGACAATATAAACGGCAGGACTGGATGTGGTGAAGAAAAAAATATACGCTTTCCTGAAGGCATTAGAAAAACAAGAAGAAAAAGGAAGTAAGCGCGTGTTGTTCCCATATACTTGATATCTTATGAGGCAAAAAAATAAAATCAAAATATACCGTGTTTAACTGATATGCAGAATGATCCGTTTGACGGTATGAACACCATTATTAATAACGGTGTTATCAGACACTCGTTTCGTTTCACATGTTATCTCACAACAACATAAACAGTGAAGTTTGGTTTGTCTGGTGTGGAGCGAGTTCCTTGGTGCCTTGGCTCCTATCATGGGAGTTGCGTGTGGATGGTTCCTGCTGAGGCTGCCATACTGTGTGCTGGGAATGTTGTCTCTTGTTGGGTTTATCGTACAACTCTCATAACCTTTTAATATTACACTGTACCATAACTGTCTGTATATATACAGTAAATTTACTTACTGATAACATCGTATGTTATTGAAGCTACAGTTAAAATCTGTGGTGTTGATAGCACTAAAAATAACTGTTTAGGCTAACAAACTTGTTAGTACCAGACAATGTCAGTTGCCGGCCACTGCCTACTGCGAACGATCTATTACTGAAGATCCCAGCTGTCATATCCCTTAATGCAAACGTTATGAGTTGCGTGTTGCCTGCCTGAAACTCCCTCAGCAGCGATAATGATCAGAGGTAAAACTTTGGCTCGTAAATGTTTATGATGGCACGGTGGGAACCCAATAACTGTGACAAAGACGGGGTGCGGGCCAAGTACTTGTGCATGCAGTCGGTGTTCCCTCACCCCAACCAGCCTGATAACACGCTCACCCAGACACAACAACACTGATAATGAAAGGAGAAGAACAGGGGAAACGCATGGGAATATTTCACAGTCAAGAAAATGATACAAGAAAGGAAGCGGGAACAATGGGGATTCATTTAAGAATAATCCAGATGATTAAAAAAACAAAAAAAAAAATCATGGGTATCTGAAGCATTTATATTTCAGATAATGATGTAGCCAGAAAAACATGACAGAAGAGGGATACTTCAGCCGTAATTAGCGAAAATATGAAATAAACACATGAAGCCTGTTTTTCGAGTAAAGTAGCTGTATCATAGACTCACAAATGATGATGCAGCCAGAAACACGTAGGATGCAAAAAGTATTAAAAGCAATCCAGATAATAAAACAGGGGGAAATTTGGGAAAATAAAAAAATGGCTAAAGTACAACACAGATTATGTTGGGACAAGATGCCACAAAAAGTCAATATTTCAGACAGTCCAGGTAATAATGTAATGAATAAATAAACAAATAAAGGCAATAACCCAGGCAGTACAGATTGTGGCGCAAGAAAAAAAATTATAATTTAAGTGCAAAGCTAACAACAAAATAATTAGGTAATTGTGGAAGGAGAAAAACATGGAAAACAAGAGGGAATATTTCAAGGAGTCTTAATAATGACGAAAGAAATAATTACTGAATATAAAATCCAATAGCTCAGGCTCAACCAGATGAGGA
The DNA here is from genome assembly GCF_032717465.1 of Coenobita brevimanus. Classification (NCBI taxonomy): domain Eukaryota; kingdom Metazoa; phylum Arthropoda; class Malacostraca; order Decapoda; family Coenobitidae; genus Coenobita; species Coenobita brevimanus. The sequence goes on along the minus strand of NC_137067.1, from coordinate 15,766,226 downwards.
ACCAAGTGTAAAAGAGAGTATATATTTCAAACATAATCCTTCATCATTATGAGTAGCCTATATCACGAAAAAAGATTGAGATTCCACCAGAAAAGACATAGGTAATAAGAAAAAAAAATCAATATTTTTTTATAGCACAGGAACCCATAATAATTATGGAATAATTATTATTCTGTCAGAAAATGATAAGAAACTTTCTGATTCAGTACAGATAAGAATTTAAGGTAATAAAACATGGAAATTAATATTCTTTCAGGTATACCACGAAATATGATGGAATAAAACAATTCTCCAAAGCACAATTCCTTATTCATACTCGAGCTGACAGTAAGTACCAAGAGAGAATATTTCATTTTCCAGGATATAACTCTTTATTTTTTATTTTTTTTTTGGGGGGGTAATTAAAAAAAAAAAGCTTGTTACCAAAGCCCTGTAATATGCAGAAAAAACTAGTCATCATCATCATCGTCCGGACCTCCTTTCCCACCACCCTAGGGCAGGGTGAATAGCAATGTCTAGACAGCCCAAGTTTGCCCAGTCCAATGTGCCACGCTTCCATTCACTCACCATTAAAGCCCCGGAATCCTAGCTGTATCTGATATGCCCAAAACATTCACCACGTTCTGTAGTTTCACATAAACGTATCCGACAGAGTCAAATCGGACGCTGTCAAATTAAAATGGGTGCCAAATCACTGATCATGTACTTCTTCTCACAACATTCATCCAGCCAGCTCGGTCTCTTGTCAGTTCCCTAGCCTCACCGACTTCCAAACCTCTCTTTCGCACACACTCATCCACCATATCTCTCGAAGTTTCTCCTTGTCCGACCTTGCCTCCTTCCTCCTTCAAATTCGCTCAGATATACCTTTTTCATCCCTCTGTTGTTATCCATTCTTTCCGCATGACCATACCATCTCAGTACACTCTCTTCGATCCTGGTGTCAACAGACTTTCTCACTCAACGTCTTTTACGAATCACATTATTTCGTGTCCTATCCACTCTCTGTACTCCATGTACACCCTCTAAAAAATTTTTCGGCACCCCCTGCTCTGATACCTTTCGCAACGATCACTGTTACAGACGGCGAGAATACGTGGTGTGGTTGATACCCCTGTACCTCTCTCACTCTGCCACTGGCTTTCATCATTAGCGGACGAAGTAACACACACCAGCAACACAGGGCCATGGATACCAAGCACACACCGAAATTCAGGAGATGATTCAGAATGCTTCGTGTGGTGTATCATAATGTATCGTGTCGTAAGGGTGCCGAAACTTTTTTTATAGCCTGTACATTCCTCAGCAGTCCTATCTCCACTGCTCTCACTCCTGACTTCTCATTTTCGTTCCATACCATAGTCTCACATCCATACGTTAAGTTGGCACGAACACTCCTTCATGTAAGCCTCGTGCAGCTGCAAATCTCAAGCCTCTGTTTCTTATCAAGGCCTTCATATCACCAGCTACTTTTCTTCCTTGTGTCACTCTACTCTCAGCTTCTTTTGCACATTTTCCACTCTTTTCTATCACTACTCAGGTATTTGAACTCTCTCACCAATTCCGGTCTCTCTCCATTCACTGTAACATCACAGTGGGAATCACCTTCTCTCTCGATTATCGTCACTTCACTCTTTGCTACATTTACTCTCAAGGCACGACGCTCACAGTCAAGAAAACACGGCACTAGTCTACCAACTTCTTGTCCGGTACTTGCAAGTAGTACTGTATCATCAGTATACAACAAATTTGAGGTATTCCATCCATCACCATTCATTACCAAGCCATACCCCTATCCTTTACTAGTGTTTTTACTTCTCTCATCACCCCATCCGTATATATATATTGGACAACCATGGGGACATCACACAACCTTGTCGCACTAGTAATCCAAAGCCAAACAAAGACAGTACCTCCATCACCGTTTACTATTTTCTTCAAGTTATTGATAAATCATAGACGGAATAAATACTGGCAAGGAAAGTGAAATATTTCGACACCACTTCAAATATTTTTACATCGAATAAATGGAATAAAACAATAATTATTTTCTGTATTCTCTATATTCCTCGTAACACACACAACGGGTTCTTCCTCTCACAGCCTCAAATTTCTTTGAAAGAAAAACTTCATGGATTTTCTGCATGTCGTGTTTCATGGGAATATGTTTCTAAAAATTGTGTGTGTGTGTGTGTGTGTGTGTGTGTGTGTGTGTGTGTGTGTTTGCGCTCGCATTTTTTTGTATGTATGTCCTTTTGTGCTTGTTCTTGTGTGAATGCCTGTGTGTGCGTGCGTCCGTGCGGGTTGTGCATACTTTTTTATTGACTCCCATATTCTCTTGTGTGCTGGCCACGTTTTGCCACGAGTGTGTTAAGTGACGTTCTTTGTTCTGTTAGGTGTATGTTGTGTTCAGGCCTCTTATTTCAGTGAAAAGACTGCTGTTTGGGTGCTTTTATTTCTGTGGGTGTTGTTTAAGGGTTGTTGTTGCTATGAGGAGTCTCTTGTACTGAGGGGCATTATCAATGGAAGTTTGAGGCTCTTATTTGTTGCGCCTTTTGCTTCAGGGACTTCAATTTTTTTCAGGCGTCTTATATGAGGAACTTTTATTTCAATGAGTCGTCTGATGAGCGATTTTTTTTTTTTTTTTTTTTTTTTTTTTTTTTTTTGTATGAGCTGTTTGCTAGAGCTTCGTGCGTCTCACTCGAAGCACTTCTGCTCGTGTGAGGCGCCTGCTGCTTAAGGAACTTTATTTTGAGTTGTCTCTTGAGTGTTTTATATCTGAGTGTTAGTACAGGAATTGTTATATATTTAAGGTGCATGTTGTTCGTGGGGCTGTTATCCCTGAGCACTCTGTGTCAGTTGACACTTTCTTCAGTGAAGTGCCTTCTTTGAGGGGGCTGTTATTCCTGAGAAATCTGTGCATTATGCCGAGTAAATGTCTCTTGTTTGTGTATTTCTATGAAGTGTGTTGTTTGAAGGGTATTTGTGTCTGACAGGTGTTTAATTTTTTCATCTAATGATTCTGTGGGGTATCGAAGTGGCTTTTTCATGCATTTGTTATTTTATTGATTTTTTTTTTTCTGTGACGTATGTTGTTTATTCAACGTTTATGTATGACAGCAGTGTTTTGCTTGAAGGACTTTGTTTCTTTGAGATGCCTGTGTTGAAGTGTTAGTTGCTTGACCATATATCTGTTGTTTCAGAATCAATATTTGTAAGGTGTGTTGTTGAAGAGATTTATTTCCACGAGGCGTCTGTTCTATGTCCTTGGTTTGTTGACTGAGAACCTATTACTCGCATTTCTGTGAGTGTCTGCTGTTTGACGATCTTAATTTCTGTTGGAAGTCTGTCTTGTAGTTGTCTGTTTTTTTCTGGAGTGATAATTAGTTATGTTTCTGTAGTTTACTTTCGTGATGATGATGATGATGATGATGATGATGATGATGATAGTTAAGTAAGGGATGTGCTGACCACAACCATACATACCACACACGGCGCCTCTATCAACAGTACTCTCACGCACCGCACACACCCATAAACACACCCACTCTCCTCCCACTGACCTTGACGTACAGAAAAACACCCAAACCACCATGTTCTATTCCTTGAGTTTTCGTAGCTGAATTAAATAATCTTATATAAATCATCTATCATTATCGTTTCGTTATCAATGTTAATATCATTATTATCTTGCTAATTATCGCCACCATCTCATCACCATCCACACCATACACTTCATTCAGCAGGGTCGGCCGCAGCCAGGATATTGTCAAGGGGGAGGCCTGAATTATTGTTGACACTTTCCTTGAGAAAGTATTGCTTGAAAAGAATTATGAAAGTAGTATAGATAGATTAATAAAATATGTCTGGTGCTAAACAGTAAAGGAAGCACCGCAGGAAAAAGTCACTGATATTTGAATGAATTATTCAAAATATATAGAACTGACTAAATGACTAGTTTCTGTTCTTATGATAGAAAGGAAGGGTGGGGGCTGGACACTCACCCCCACCCACCAACCCCTTCTTAGCTGTCGGAAGCGGATGGAGCGTCGGGAGGGGTTGTGGGTGGTGGATGGGGGATCTACATCAAGTGTGAAGTGGGGAAGGCGAGGCATGCGGATACCACTGGCTCTACAACCTCTAGCACCTTTCCAGGCAGTGAAAGTACTCGGTGATTTACTGTTCTGACAACCCCCTGAATTTGGCAATATATCCGTTATTAATGAACGAATTTAAATGAAAGTCTCTACGTATAAACATCAGTCTATCATATACTGCATTTGACAAGTTCGGCGAGATCTGAAAATATTTATATGCTGTAAATAAAATGGCTTTCTTTCACCCGCGCGTGGCTGAGTTAACGCTAATGATATTGGTCATCTGCATTGATTTGTATCCCATCCTCGACAAATAACCGTGCATTCTTTCTTCTCAAGATCTGACCCTGTTTTTTTTTTTTTCTCTCGGCAGTGAGATCATCTTAAGGAGAATATGGATTAAAAAACAAGCCTCACACACTTGATCGGCCAAAACAAAACACTTTAACAAGAATGCAGCCATCCCAGTGTACAAATTGGAACGGAAACTTGCAACTTTACAACACCGGGTTCAGCTATATTTAATCACTACAGGAAGGCACTTTCATAATTCGATATTGCTGTGCATAAATTATGATGAAAATGAAAGAAATTAAGTATCAAGTTTCAATAAGCTCGGTTCATCAGAATAAAAAAATATTGAAATTCTTGTGGCGCCTCAAAGTAGTGAATCACCTTGTACTTAGCATCTTAGTTCTAGCGCTGCTGGCGACTTCATTTAGCAAAGAGGAAACACAGGCAGATAAAGGGTTACGATAAACATAGATAAGTTTATATTCATCACAGCACCATATGATTTACAGCGAGAAAGCATGCTGGAAATTCTTTATGGACTGACTCAACCATAGTACTAATATTATACTATAATGCCACCCTTGGTATTGTATACTTTATACCGCCGAACAACGTTATTCATCTTCAGACCTACTAAAAACGTTATCAATAAATTCCGTTAGTCCCTCCACATACATGTTTACATACAGTACATACTTACATACGGTAGACCATCCGTAATGAAAGGGATAGACACAATTCATGTTTGCATATTTAACAGAGCGGCACCTTATTCTAATCGTACTACTGTCAAGCGTTTCTGCTCAGCAAGGCGTGAGGCGTCCTAGGGAAGAGGTTAAGAGAAAAATTACAGCTAATTACACTCTCCAAAACCTGAAATCTGCAGACGTAAGATTTTGAGAAAAAAGAAAAAAATCTTTTCTGTCATCCTCAGCACCTCACAATTCAGGCAGATGCTGTTTTCGTGGAGGGCACAACGTTCGGGTATGAAAGCAGACTGGCGCTTGAAAGGTTAGCCCATAAAATATTCCACATCGACAAGGATCATCGTCATTTTCGTCCGCACTTTATCACTCTTAATCACACGATAAATTTACGGGCTATGGGCGGGAGTCCAACCCTGGTAAAAGTTGGCGTCATGAACCCCGCGGCAACCACCCCATTATGTCGTGTTCTTAAACCCTTCAGTCCGGCCACGTATTTTATGTATTAGTCTTGATCCAGCCACACGATTTCTTTGGCTTTGGAGAGCCGACTGTGAACTTTATACTCTATCCTGGCCTATAATTGCCACCCCTCCATCCTGAATGCTAAGACGTAACAACAGATTTATTCAAATATAATGCTTGTCACGAAGAAATGCTATGGAGAGGATGCAGAACCATAGCTTTATCTTATTCTGTCACTGAATTACATGAAACAAGCAGCACAACGGACGAAACTCTGTGCCAGGTTAAGGTGAAAAAAAAAAAAAATCGGGAAGGGACTAGACACGATTTCCATTAACCTCAGTTTAACACGGGATGTCTCCCATAAGCTTAATAAAATAGTCTGGATATAGAAAGAATAAAATTAAGAATAAGTCCCTGGGCTAGAAGCAATAAAACCGTGGCATGATGCATACAGGCGGCCGACCACGCTGCAGGCACCGTAGCCCATCAGTCCACGTTCCAACCATGAGGAGTGGACGCGGTGAGGTGGTGGTGGTGGTGGTTGGCCTGGAGTGCTAGTTGTAGCCAGATAGTTGTGGTCGTGGTGGTAGTTGTGGTCATCGTGGTAGTTGTGATGGTAATGCTAGCCTTGGTTGTGGCTATGTTGTCGTAGTAATGGTAGTGCTGGTCGTAGTGACAGCAGTGCTATCCATAGTGGAGGTATTGTTGGTGATACTAATTCCAGTGCTGATGGTAATGATGGCAGTGCTGGCCTTAGTGGTAACAGTTCTAGTCGTAGTAGTGCCAGTGCTATTTTAGTGGTAGCTGTGGTGTTGGTGGCAGTGGTGGTGGCGCTGGTCATGGTGGTATTAATCACTACGCTGCTAGTCACAGTGGTTGTGGAACCAGTTATAGTAAATGTATTACTAACTGTAGTGCAGGTCGTAGATGTCAGTCTTCCTTCATATCTGTGTTAATAAAGAAACAAAGGTTGAAAAGTTGCAAATTTGTCCCTGCCCTACCAAGAAAGTCCATCTTCAGACAAACATAATCGGGGGCAAAATCCACTCATTGTGAATCACCTGGACCCACTGCGTTGGGAGGGCTGGAAGGCGTACACAGGGGAAAAAATAGATTAGGATTAGTTACAGAGTTGGCTAATTGGGTACATATGGTAAGAATTCAGAATTGCTCTTAGCCCCTACATGAGTTTGGCAGGAAATGTGTGTGTGTGTGTGTAGTTAGACGGGTGGTGTGTGACTACCTTATGAAAAATGCATTTAGGTACAGTTCGGAAGTGCAGTGTCCAGTGAAAGTGAGGCAATAAACAGATACAGAAATCCTGGGAGATGCGAGACCACATAGGCATTGGCTATAATGAAGCATTTTGCGTGTGTAAAACCTTAAGGGCTAAAACGAAGCACCATTTGGCCTTCATCTTGCGTGTGAAAATCCTTACTGGCTGACTGACCTGGCAGCTCCTTTGGATGCTCCTGTATCTAAAAAGAGAGAATGATGGAATAATTCAGTGAAGGAAAACACTTAAGTAATTGAATAATAACACAGAAATTGAAAGAAATGCATTCGGGAGCCTAATGCTAATTGCCCGCCAAAATGTGCTGTTGGCCAAGTCCAAGATTTTGGCTATATCTTGATACCCTGATGGTTTCATGATGATAGCTCAAGCCGTTCAAGAGATAACATGGTGATAAAGATGGGCAGCCATTTTGGTGACCTTGACTTTGACCCCTGAGTGCCCATTTTCGAACTCGTCCAAGATTTTGGTCTTATCTTGATACCCTGAAGGTTTCATGTTAGCTCAAGTCGTTCATGAGATATATATAATAGGAAAACACACACACACACACACACACACACACACACACACACACACACACACACACACACACACACACACACACAGAGGGAGACAGGCAAAAACATTATTGCTCCGTCTTGCTAAAAGGCGGGCGTTAACAATGAAACAAAAATTCGTTGCTTCCACTCTTTGTAAAAGACCTGTGTGAACCCCCGTCCACACACACACACACACACACACACACACACACACACACACACACACACACACACACACACATTCGAAGACTGTCGTCCAGTCTAAATAAAATCGTCCGCTGAAAACAAGAATAGAAGAAAAATAACGTCGTCCTAATGGCGGGGATAACCATTGCTCACCGATGACGTGTATGAGGTATTTCAAGTTCATCTGGCAATATTCGCAGTGTTTCAGTGAGTTTATCAGAAACATTTCATTATAAGGGAGCTTAGAGCAGACTTTATTAACCCGTTTAGTACGAAAGATCACTCCTACGTTTAATAAAATGGTCTTCAGGTAGCAAGAATAAGACGAAATTACGTCCTCGGGCTGAAGATGTGTTTGCCCCCCTCATCCCGCCTCCCTCCTACCGACAGTGGCCGGGATGCACTATAGTGGATTTGGGCACTTTTCATTTCCAGGAGGGTCTGGGTTAGGTGAGGCTAGATTAGGCTGCTACAGTAAGGTGGGCATGGTTTAAATAATGTTAGTGTAGGTTAGGACAGGTTAGGTTGGGGTAGAGTTAAATAAAATAAGCTTGGTCAGGCTGAGAAGAGCAGACTTAGCGTGTTTTGCTGGAATGGCTTACAGTACGGAAATGTGCTGCCGGGATCCCCTTAACTGTGTTCTTAGGTAAACTTAGAGAGGACAAGTAAAGTAAAATAGAATATATCAAAAGACAATTAAAGTAAAATAAAAAAGACCAAAATGACGATTAGTAGCTATCACCTTAAGCTGGGTGTGCGCGCCTATGCTAAGAAGCGTGGACACGTTAAGAACCATGGACACGTTGAGGAATATGGAGACAGTCAGGAGCGTGGACACAGTCAGGAGCGTGACTACGGTTGGGAGCGTGGCCACGGTCACGAGCGTGGACACGTACAGAAGCGTGGACACACTCGGGAACGTGGTAACAGTCGGGAGTGTGGCCACGGTCGGGAGCGCGGACACGATCAGGAGCGTGGACACGCTAGGGAGCGGGAACACGGTAAGGAGCATCGGGCTGTTGGTAGGGAACACCCACGCCAACTCTCGTCCCACTCCCATCACCAGTGTCACCCCCTACACTCACTACCCCAAGCCCCTCGCCGGCGTCTACCCAGCGCCACATTCCTTTCTCCACGCCCACGTCCACAGACCCCTGTTGCTGAGCACGTTTGGGGGAATCCAAGCTGGTCCAGGCTCCTGATGGGGTGTGCTGTGCTGACATCATGCCCGTTCCTCGGGACCTTAATGTGGATGTTCAGCTGAGACGCTAAACGAGCAACCTTCAAGTGATGGCGTTGTGCAGCTTGGGTGGAGCAGCTGCAGCACCCACCCAGGAATCAAAGTTTCTCTTATTTCACAGCACCTCGCCATGGGAAATGACGCATGTGACTTGCTGTCTAGCCCACCACAAAGAGACTCCGAACCAACACAGTTGTACAGACGTCGGAATAAGTTCGTTTCCTTCTCCGTGGACTAAGGTGTTTGTAACACTGCTCGATGGAAAGCTGTCCCCTCCTCCTCCCTTCCTCATAGTCCCACACTCCCACCCAACCCCCCCACTTTTCTCTCCGACCCCATAACCCCACCCGGTACCCTCCATACTCTCGCTCACAGCCAGCTAGGGGTTTGTGTACCTCTAGCACCTCTCTAATTACGTGTAGAACCAATATAGGAATAGTACAGTATATATCATAAACCAACTTAGGAAAAGGTTTACTACACTGTGTGTGTGTGTGTGTGTGTGTGTGAGAGAGAGAGAGAGAGAGAGAGAGAGAGAGAGAGAGAGAGAGAGATTTTATCTACTGTGATTAAATGTTGCGGTTGTAGACACCATTTACACACACACACACACACACACACACACACACATACAGAGAGAGAGAGAGAGAGAGAGAGAGAATAAATCTGTGATTAAATGTTGCAGTAGTAGACACCTCTTCTACACACACACACACACACACACACACACACACAAACACACGAGAGAGAGAGAGAGAGAGAGAGAGAGAGAGAGAGAATAAATCTGTGATTAAATGTTGCAGTAGTAGACACCTCTTCTACACACACACACACACACACACACACACACACGAGAGAGAGAGAGAGAGAGAGAGAGAGAGAGAATAAATCTGTTGTGATTAAATGTTGTGGTAGGGTAGTAGACGCCTCTTTTGCACACACATACACACACACACACACACACACACACACACACACACACACAGAGGGAGAGAGAGAGAGAGAGAGAGAGAGAGAGAGGAGTTACTGGGAAAAGTTAGGATCTTAATGACTATTCAGCCCTTACCGTTTAGATACTTCTTGTTTGGCTGGGAATGCATATTCAATTCACATTTATTCTAGTGTAAGATCCTGCCGATGAATCCCTTAAACTTCTCTACCGTAGGCCTAGTGTTAACAACGTCCATGTTGAGTCAGTTCCATGTGGAGCAGATCTTGCACGTGATAAAGTTTTCACGTAATTCTGCTGGAAATTTTTTTCATTTACAGCTTCCAACCATGGTTGTGTGCCAAGTCCGTGTTAAGAGTAAGCAACTTTGTATGTAATGATTGTGAAACCCATTCAGATTTTAAACACTTTAATGAGCTGACCTCGTAGTCCATGAGTTTCTACAAAAAAAGTCCCACAGCTCTCGGGCGAACCTGATACCTTAGTCTCCTGAACTGTTATCAAGTCGACGTATGTCTATTTCAAGCGACCAAATTCCGCAGCAACTTGGGAAGAGGCAGCATTGAGGAGATATAGACTGTGGGAACAATATTCCGAGAGAGAGAGAGAGAGAGAGAGAGAGTGACTTGGAATGGTAAGAACAATCGGGAGAAATACTGATTAAAAAAAGTGAGTGAGAGAAGAAACTGAAGCAGAGAAGAAAACACGCAGGTGAAAAAATGGAACAATGTTATAGTAGTGACACAGGGACGGACGCACACACACACGCGCACACACACACACACACACACACACACAAACGCACACTTTCTGAATATTTGTCGACCTGTCTGTCTGTGTACTCCCCCCCTTTCTCTCTCTCTCTCTCTCTCTGTAAAAGGTGTTTACAACCGCAACATTTAATCACAGTAGACATAATTCTCTCTCTCTCTCTCTCTCTCTCTCTCTCTCTCTCTCTCTCTCTCACACACACACAAACACACACACACACAGTGTAGTAAACCTTTTCCTAAGTTGGTTTATGATATATACTGTACTATTCCTATATTGGTTCTACACGTAATTAGAGAGGTGCTAGAGGTACACAAACCCCCAGCTGGCTGTGAGCGAGAGTATGGAGGGTACCGGGTGGGGTTATGGGGTGGGAGAGGAAAGTGGGGGGGGGGTTGGGTGGGAGTGTGGAACCATGAGGAAAGGGGGAGGGGGGGGATAGCTCTCCATCGAGCAGTGTTACAAACACCTTAGTCCACGGAAAAGGAAACGAACTTATTCCGACGTCTGTACATAATATATTGTACCTGTAGGATGAACAGACGTAGGCCTGTGCTTGGTCGACGGGTCTGCTCTGTCAGCCAGACCGATAAGTAGTGACACAGCAGTGTGACGAAGATAGAATGTTTTGACTAGTAATCAAGGAGTTTCAGTCCTCTCGTCCAATACAACCAGGAACGATGACAGACTACGTAATTTTCCAGTCGGTAGTTTGATACACTGCTGTCCGATGACGTGTGTTTCACGTTAATCTGGCAATATTCACGGTGCTTTAGTGAGTTTATCAGAAACTTTTCAGTACGAGGGAGCTGCGCGCAGATTAACCCGTTTAGTACGAAATATCACTCCTACGGTAGCCTAAATAAAATTATCTTCAGGTAGCAAGAATAAGACGATCAGTGCGACCTCGGACTGAAGATAAGTCTGTCTGACACCTCTCCCCCCCTCCCTCCGACCGACAGTGGCCGGGATGCAAGGTTCCATACTGAAGTTGATTTGGGTACTTTTCTTTTCAATGAGGTTCTAGGTTAGGTAAGGCTAGGTTAGGCTGCTACAGTAAGGTGGGCATGGTTTAAGTAATGTTAGTGTAGGCTAGGACAGGTTAAATTGGGATAGAGTTAAATAGATTAAACGTGGTCAGGCTGAGAAGAGCAGACTTAGCGTGCTTTGCTGGAATGCCTTACGGTACGGAAATGTGCTGCTGGGATCCCCTTGACTGTGCTCATAGGCAAACTTTGGGTGATGTGCCTCCATAAATGCCCTCCACACCTTCGCCCTGCCTTCCTTCACTCTCGCCTGCTTCCACCATATCATAGAAGTTCTCTCTCTCTCACTATCTCTCTCCATTCCCAGTATTTTTCACTTTCACTTGTCTCAGTCTCCTTTTTATCTAGCCCTGTGCTTTTCTTTCTTCGTTCTACAGCTCTTGCTGTTTTCTTTACCTTTTGTTAATAGTTTCAACTTTTTCTGACCATCCATTTTCTCTTATCGTAACCCTCTACTTCTTAGCGTCATTTACACTTTTTTTTTTCCATATATCTTCAACCTTCCAATTTTTCTCGACATCATTTGTGCCTCGTGTTTCATTTTATTTATTTTTTTTACTTATGCTTTTCTGTCAGTGAGTTATCTTTTCAGTCCTTTGTTTTTCATCATTTGTACTTGTTCTCTCCATCAGCCTTTCATCTGTTCCTCGTCCTTCCCTGACCCCATCTATCCTGCCTTCTCGTGTGTCCAGCCTGAGATACAGAGAATAATTACGTCTTTCCTGTGCATTAATGAGCTAAAATTTCAAGAGGTGAAATTAGCCTTAAGAAACACCCGCCCCTTCAGGTAGATACCACATGTCCTTTTTGTTACTTGTCAACCCTTTCACCCAACACCATACTTCTTATTCTCCTCCCTTCGTCATCCCTTCTATTCTAAAATTCTGGTTCTCATCTTAATAGTATTTTGTCGCCTCTGTGGCTTATGGTACTTATCCTTCTCTACATGTCTCATTTTAACTGACTTGTTTTTTTATTCCCTCCTGTTTCACGTGCTTGTACCCTAGTGCTTGTCCTCTCCGTGTCTGTAATTTATGCTGTTCCTTCTCTTCCTGTGTCTTTTGCACCCCAATTTTTACCAGGCGTGAGACAACAGGTATACAAGAGCCGTTCGTACTTACTGTCTTGTTGTTGTCGTTGTTGTTGTTGTTGTGGTGGTGGTGGTGGTGGTCTACCTGCAGACACTCAAATTAAATTCTTGCTCATACTGGAGGGCCTACAGCATCCATTTTTACAGAGTGAATAACTGCCACCCTGTTCTGCCAACCACCACTATCTCATTCCCGTCTTTCCCACCCATCTCCACCCACCTTACCTTACAGTTTTATGGAGGTTATGTTTATGCCTGCGTTTGTTTGTTTTTTTGTTTGTCGGTTTGTTTGCCTGTCTGTCTGTCTGTTAGCAGGATTACTCAAAAAATTATGACCGGATTATGATGAAGTTTTGTGGAAGGGTGGGCTATGGGCCTAGAAAGAAATTATTAAGTTTGAGGCGGATCCGGATCTGGAGTATCCAGCACAATATCTCCAAAAGTTCTCAATGAATTTCAATGAAATTTTTTGGAAAGGTGAGCCATGCACCAAGAATGAATTGATTAAATTTGGGGACGGATCCGATACTATATCCACAGATCTGTTAGCAGGATTACTCAGAAAGTTAAGAACGGATTTTGATATAATTTCGTGGAAGGGTGGGCCATGGGCCAAAGAGAAAATGGTTAAATTCTGAGGCGGATCCGGATCCGAAGTATCCCGCAAAATATCTCCAAAAGTTCTCAATGAATTTCAATGAAATTTGGGGGAAAGGTGGGCCATGGGCCAGGAAATAATTGATTATATCGTTGTGGTAGATCCGGATCCGGATCCGATTCCTTTTGAATGGCAATGACATTGGCGGTTGTATTCGCTCTCTGGTGTTTTCTAGTTTCGTTGTTTGTCTTTCCTCTGAGCTAACACTCGGCTTCGTCGTCTCTTCTCAGTATGACTTATATGGAGTACGGCGCAATTCTCTACTCCTTTTCGTGTTACTTTTTTTTATTCTGATATCACTTTTTGTTTTTCCTCTCCCTTTACCCTATTGCCAAATACTTTAATGAACTTCCTCCCTCTCTTTTCTTCTTCCGTTTCTAGATATTTTGTACTTTTCCTTTCTATCTTCTTTCCCTTTACATTCATTTCGATTTTCCTTGTTGATCTCACCCATCCTCTCCTCTCTATTATCACTGTTTTCTCCCTACTCTGTTTATTCCTCGCCCTTTTCTTTTGCTCTCACATTCCTCCTCCTCCTCGCTTGACCCCCACTTTTACTCATTCTTCGTTATCTCTCTTCTCCTCCTCTTCATCATCATCATCATCCATCGTCGTCGTCGTCGTCGTCGTCGCCGTCCTCCCTTCCTCCTCCTCCTCCTCCTCCTTCTCCTCGTCCTTCTCCTCGTCCTCCTATTCCTCTTCCTCTTCCTCCTTCTCCTCGTCCTCCTCTTCCTCTTCCTCCTCCTCCTCCTCCTCCTCCTCCTCCTCTTCCTCCTCCTCTTCCTCCACTCCCTCCCTCCCTTGATTTGCACCTCCTCCCTGCCTATCAGTCCCTCTCCATGCCCAAACTTTCGTTAAGAAAGAAAAAGCTTGGTGGGACCTAATGAAGTGAAAGAGTTAGACCCACATGCTGAAATTGTTATTTGTAGAAATACATTAGTTTATGTCTGACGTAAACCATTATTACTGTATGGACAAAGATGGAATAGATAAATGTATGTACAGGCGTAACGTGATGAAAAGGAGGGTAGGTTGGCAGTGAGATGTGGAGACTATTAATTTTACTGCTGACACCAGTCATTTTACACCTGCCTTGTGACTTACCAGGTATTATGGTGTTCTCCTTCCATGTCCTTAACCCCATCAATACGATGACGCCCTATTCGCTTTCGTCGTACCAACGCCACACGTTTTATCAGCATCAAAAATGTTTAAGCAAAAAAGATCAAAATATAGCCTTCAATAACTATTTCACCAAAGGGTATCTATACCATATAACGCAGTTGTACTTAAAGGGTTAATTGTCTATAGCTTAACTGTATTTACCAATTAAGACTATTTCACCAAAGGGTATCTATACCATATAACGCAGCTGTACTTAAAGGGTTAATTGTCTATAGCTTAACTGTATTTACCAATTAAGACTCATTTAATTTGGGTAGTTGTAACGTTTATTTCTGTGGCCACACGGGAACACGATCCTCCTTTGTTATTATTTATCCCTTTTTACTTCACTAATAAATAGATATTTAAATTTTTATTGTTACAGTGGTGTTAGGGTATACAGTACCAAGGTTGTTCCTCATACTTTACACTGTGTGTGTGTGTGTGTGTGTTGGTGGGTGTTGTGTGTGTCTGTATGGATGTGGGTGTGTGCTGTGTGCTGGCGCGTGTGTGCGCGTGCCAAGATGTATATAGGCCAGTTTGAAAGACACCTAAAAGAGAACCATCCTTAATATAATGGTGTAAACTTGAAAACAAGAATACACAGACAGTGTGAGATGAAGAGTCTAATACCGAGAGATTCAACATTCAAGATAAGGACATGACTAATGGCTGGAATTAGTCACAATTATGGAGCGGCCAGATAAAGAGAGAGGGAGAAATAGAAAAAGTTACTCAAGTGAGTAAAGGAGTTGAGGAGTAGATGAATACCTAAGATGTTACTGCTTCTTGCTTGCGGATATCTGATACTGCTCTGCAAGCATTTTTTCCTCCTCTGTTTTCTTCACCTCTCTGTCACTGAAGTATTTATCTCACCCTCTATTTTTCATCACACTTTTTCCCCTCTTCTTTTTCCCCTTCTTTTTGCCAACACTTTCTTCACTCCCTCTCCATTCAGATGATATTCTGCTTTAATTCACCTTTTTTCCTTCTTCCACTTTTACCTCTTCAATTTCCTCCCTGCACTCAAACTTCCCCTTTCTCTTCGCCTCTTCTCTCGCTCTTCTCTCGTCTTTCCCCTCCTATCAGCTATTTTTCTCCCTTCAGCTGAATGCATGTTAACCTCCTCTTCCGCACGGTAACGTCTGTCGTTGCATCAGACACTTTCACTCAGCATTGGAAAGACACTTGGAGTGGGAGGGGTTAGGTATAGACCTCATTAACCCCTGCACTACTAGAGGGTTCGTCAGAGCTGAATAAAATCGTTTAGAAGGACCAAAAACAAACTGCAAAAAGACGCCATCGTAGTAGCAAGGCTAACATTATCGCTTTATGGGAGACTATACAGCAGATACCATTTCCATGAATCCGACTTTGGTTATAGACAAGACAAACCGTTGCCCAAGGCTCAGCAGTTCTATACGCCGTAGATACCAACACCACATATCACCACTTGGGTGATAGTAAACTCACACTGAATACATGCTGGGGCTGTCTTGTTTACAACTGGCGTAATGGTATTTGATGCAATAGATGGCAACAAATATCACTACTTGGGTGATAGTAACTTCCATCCACACTAAGTACATACTCGGGCTGTCTTGTGTACAACTGATGTAATGGTATTTGGCAGGGTATTATTATGACTTGTCGGTGGGGCCTGTGGAGTACTTCTTAAAATTACTGAAAAAATTTAAACCCCTGAGATTTTCCCTACCACGCTATGAGATCGATCTCGCGTTCTTTCGATGTACATTCCTGATACCGTCCCCAAACTGCTTACGATTTCACCCCGAGGACTGTGTGTGTGGGGGGGGGGGTGGAACTAAATGTGTTTGCCTGTATTAGGTTACAGAACAAGACAACACAGAAGGCAGTAGGGACAAAGAGAGAGAGAGACAAATGAGAGATGCAGACAGACACAGCAGTAAGGCGAGTGTCTGATAAAAATATGGTACATTTGCGTACTTGTATCTGGTTACAAGAGAGAGAAAGAGAGAGAGAGAGAGAGAGTTGGCAGCCTGAGCACACTGATTCGAGGACACTTTTTTCTTACTTCATTCTTGTTACCTCTAGATGATAATATTCAGGTAGGAAGGACCACAAGTATTGAAAAGATAATGACGGATAGACTAACTTCTCCAGTTCATAAAGTTTCTCCTACGCTGGTAAAATTCGTCTGATATAGCAAGAATTTTCTAAGATACATTTTATTGGGTTGAAAGGGTTAAAGTAAATAAAATTTGTGAATACGTGGCCTTCGTGTCCGTCACCCAGCATCACTCAGGGGTGCCCAAACCACCACCAATATCCCTGACACAGGTTTACCATTCACCACCAATATCCCTGACACAGGTTTACCATTCACCACCAATATCCCTGACACAGGTTTACCATTCACCACCAATATCCCTGACACAGGTTTACCATTCACCACCAATATCCCTGACACAGGTTTACCATTCACCACCAATATCCCTGACACAGGTTTACCATTCACCACCAATATCCCTGACACAGGTTTACCATTCACCACCAATATCCCTGACACAGGTTTACCATTCACCACCAATATCCCTGACACAGGTTTACCATTCACCACCAATATCCCTGACACAGGTTTACCATTCATCACCAATATCCCTGACACAGGTTTACCATTCACCACCAATATCCCTGACACAGGTTTACCATTCACCACCAATATCCCTGACACAGGTTTACCATTCACCACCAATATCCCTGACACAGGTTTACCATTCACCACCAATATCCCTGACACAGGTTTACCATTCACCACCAATATCCCTGACACAGGTTTACCATTCACCACCAATATCCCTGACACAGGTTTACCATTCACCACCAATATCCCTGACACAGGCTTACCATTCACCACCAATATCCCTGACACAGGTTTACCATTCACCACCAATATCCATTCACCACCAATATCCCTCACACAGGTTTACCATTCACCACCAATATCCATTCACCACCAATATCCCTCACACAGGTTTACCATTCACTGACCATAGGCTCGTAGGCAAAAACTAATTCATTACTTCAAGACTTTATCCCCACACCTGGCCAAACCCCAGATATTATTAGCCGGATCCAAGCACAACAAATTAAGTATTGCAGCGGGAGTTTTTTTTATTTTTTATTTATTTATTTATTTACAGCGGGGAGGTTTTGACGAGAGGCAGAAGTTGAGTGGCTCTCGTGATGAACATTATAACCCCAAACAGGCAATAAATACAAGCGGTGAAATGAACTAGATTGTATGCTGTTCATATACATAAGGAATCACTGACTCGCTATTCGAATATTCAAGCGCGTTAGCCTTGTGAACACCTAAGTTTTCTCTTTCCTTATTAACATCATCAGGAGACAGCCAGAATGAAATACCAAAGCCTTTAGGTTTATACTATACCACTACAGAACCAGCATTATCATATGAATCGCTTACATCAGCAGTTTGGATGTTCGTGCAGATTAATGTATGCTTTATGTGGCGGAAATGTGCTTCTATACTTCTGAAAGGTGTAGCCTGGCCAATGGTGAGTGTGTGGGAGTAGGGCACTGTGTGTGTGTGTGTTTGTGTGTGTGTGTGTGTGTGTGTGTGTGTGAGAGAGAGAGAGAGAGAGAGAGAGAGAGAGAGAGAGAGAGAGAGAGAGAGATTTTTTCACGACTGCCAGGAAAATCGGCGTATACTTTAAGGTACTTTTTTTCCGGGTCCCGTGTCAGTCAACTTCGTCTGCCAGCCACAGTGACCAGACGGGAAAATTGTAGCTTTCCCAGTACTAACAGACGGTGGCGGCTGGTATGATATAAAGTTTAGTGGTCTGTGGTAATGGTGATGGAAATGGTAGCGGTGGTGAGTATGGTGGTGATAATGGGTGTGGTGACGTAAGTATTTACTGGTGGTGATATTGAGTGTGGTACAGGTAGCAGCGTGGCGAGTGATGGTTGCATTTTTTCTTTTTAGTTTTATTATTATTATTTTTTTTTATGGTGTTAGAGACGATTGTGGTATTTCTGTGATGATGGTGTTAGAGGTGGTGGTGGAGGTGGTGGTGATGGTGGTGTCTGTGCTGGTGATTTTCGCAGGAATTATGATTGTGGCTCGGTTCACCCGTCATCGCTACAGATTTCAAAAGAAAAAGATTGTTGACTTTTTCGTTCCCATGATCGGAATATATTTTGTTAGGGGAACAAAAAACACTAAGTATTATTAGCGTTAACAATGCCTATGTCTGAAATATTAATGAGGAACTTTCTTTACATGCCAAATGAGATGAAAGGTGCAGCTTTTTCTCAGCTCCGAATTTACAAAGTTTTATATAAGACATTTTACCTACATAATAATCACCGCGCAAGTATTTGTTTGCCGTATCTAAAGAGAACAAAAAATAAATAAAAGTGTGCGGTCCAACGGACGGGTTTGCTTGTGAAATAAACTCGATGTCAAAGTGCCTGAATGGTGTAGGCTATGAATCATTGTGCTGTGCATTTACCAGGGCAGTCTGTTGACAGCCATACTACCTCAGTGCTTTAGCTCTCTCTCTCTCTCTCTCTCTCTCTCTCTCTCTCTCTCTCTCTCTCTCTCTCTCTCTCTCTCTCTCTCTCTCTCTCTCTCTCTTTTTCCTGGATCTTAGTCCCACATTTTTTTTTTTTTTCTGCGTGTGGGTGGGGGCATAGCTGAGGACAGGGTTAGGGTGTTCAATACGAAGACGACAATGTTGATCACGATGATGATTTAAATATGGCTTCCACACACATACCACAATTTCCAAACACTAAACAAATACACATAGATATCTGAAAGTCACTGGTTATCACACTCCTAAACTCCTGAAATAAACATTACATTACAGTACAAATATGTACCACGGCACATACAGCACATGACATTGTGAAACATGAATGAAACATTGCCATACCTGGGTCACCCAATGATGCAAGTGCAAATATTACCCTTGGTGGATTTTAGTCCTCGAAACTGACCAAAGCGATGAGGTACAGAATGTTATAGTTAGGTACCAGCTTAAGTGATTCATCTGTGTCTGAGAAGTTTGCTCATATTTAATGGTCATCCTACCCACTGAATAACAATTTCAACTCCAACTCCTGAGAGTACACAGTAAATCTGAGTGTTTCAACTCCATAAAGTATTCTACACATCTTTGCATCCATCCATCCATCCATACCTGCATTGTCCCATCTACAATGTAGGGAGCCTGGACTAGGTAAGTCCGGATATTATAGGTAAAGTATACCGGTCCAATTTCCTTGAGTGGTGTTAGAATATGTAAGTAACGAACCCCAAACATCCCAAGGATTTAGACCCACTGGACCACATCCGGTTGAAGCTACATTTGTTGCTTGCATGGTTACCACCCAACGTAGTAAATGGTTCCCACTGTGGTGCTTGAACCTCTCAAGTGCATACACTTCACTTTCATAGCATTGCAATACCGTCAGTCCAGAACTGTTGACCACAGAATTTATCGCCATCTCGTCATAACTATTGACCGTAACCGTACTTTCTCAACACAAATTTATCGACATCACAGAAGTATTGTAAACAAACATAATCTCCGAACCAGTAGCGTAGTCGGGCAAGGACACTTAGATACCTTGTGGCCTTGAGTCAGGCCTCCACAAATGGGGGGACCCAAGGTGCGGCCAGTCCCTATTCTAGGGGGAAACCTATGGGACAATGTGCACAAACTAATTCATTTGAAATTCCAAATGAGGTGACAGTGGTAGAGCCAAGAGTCTGACTGGAGGGGGAGGAGCCCCACGCCATGGCTACGCCAGTGCTCCGAAATGCTGACCTCAGCTCAATTTTCTCAACATAACTTTTCCATGATTTACCCTTCACCTGCTGGCCTCAACTCCCTCCTAAACTGCCCGTCTTATTACAGAAAAAAATATATATAATAATAAGTATAATTCAGGTGAATATATGAAGGTGATGTGGCAAAAACTGTGCCCGTGAGCGAGATTCCTGGTTAATGGACGCCCTGACTCACTCGACCCACCTTTTTGTGGCCTATGGGGCTGATGGCCTGAGTGAGGGAGAGCGGGTTGGTGTGGTGGTGGTGGTGGTGTTGAGGGGGGGGGGTTCTGTTTCCTTCTCTGATTCTTTCTAAGAGTAGTTTGCTGTCTCTTTCTTTCTTTGTCATGTGTCTGTCTCTTTGTGTGTGTTAGGGAGAGGGAGGTACAAAAGAACACCAGATAATGACCACACAGACCAGACAAAACTTAAAATCCAAGCAAGAAAGTCCGTCTCTATTTTCTCTAGAAAATAAGATTATAATTAATGGCGAGTAAATTGAGGCTCTTTCCCCATCCAACCCTCCCTCCGGCATAACAACTTGCAGGGAAAAACTGAGAAGAAGAATTACCCCGAAGGAAAGTAAAATCCTGTTGAGACGTCTCATAGGGTCAACGGAATATACTTTGATCACCCAGTCTACTGCCTGTTATTCTGATCAAGTCAGCCGCATTTATCTCTACTAACACATTAAATTTTTGCTACCCTCGTGCTGGCTGAGTCGAGAGCAGGTGTTATGTTTTGTTAGAATCACACGTGGGCATATGTGTGCGTGCGACTGCGTGTGAGTGCGCTTGCTTGTGCGTGTGTGCATTTATTAACAGAATGCGGTAACTAATGTTTTATTCAATTTTAACCAAATTTGTTGGAAGGGTTCACGGTTCGCCAAGGGGTTGATCTATTAGCAAAAGGTCCAGATCGCAGTGCTAGGTCATAGTTTCAACTAGCAAAGTCATCTTTATTATCCAGATAAGATCAAACACAGTGGCATGGCTAAGCGTAAGGTAAAAACGAAGGGTGTCAGTACTAAAATACTCAACTAAAGGTCACGGACACAGGGCAAGATCAAAGGTCAACTCGTGTGTCTGTGTATGAACAAAATAACTAAAACACTTTTGATCTGGTTTGGATCAAACTTAGTGGAAGCGTTGAGGATCAGCCATGGGATGGACCTGTTGTTTTTGAGGGGGGGTTGTCTGGAGCTGATGGCAGCAAGTATGGGGGAGGGAATGACTTATCCCTTCAACAAGATACGTTTGTTTTTATCTTAAATTAGGTACCATATCACGATTTTCTTTAAATTTTGACAATTAATTCACAGTGGTAGATTATGAATGGAGATATCCCCTTCACTGCGAGAAGCTTCCTCGCTGTTAGTTTGTATTGAATGGAGATAACAAAAACATGAAATTAGAATGGCAGTCAGTAGAGCGCATACCTCCGCCAACAACATGCATGCAATATTCACTGAAAACATTACGAAAATGTCGAAAAACTCCCTATCTAGCAATGTTAAAGAAAAGGGGAAAAAAAATCCTGGATCCGCACCTTTATCCGGATCCGCACCAAAATTTAAAGGAGTGTGTTCTGGGTCAAGGCCCATTCTTCTACCAAGTTTCGTGGAAATCCGTCCGGTAGTTTTTCTGTAATCTTGCTCACAAACCAACCAACTAACCAACAAAC
The DNA here is from genome assembly GCF_032717465.1 of Coenobita brevimanus. Taxonomy (NCBI): domain Eukaryota; kingdom Metazoa; phylum Arthropoda; class Malacostraca; order Decapoda; family Coenobitidae; genus Coenobita; species Coenobita brevimanus. The sequence continues at coordinate 15,744,195 of NC_137067.1, read as the reverse complement.
AAACGGACAGGGGTGAAAACATAACCTTCTTTGCTGAGGTAACAAAACGTCATCATTTTGAAAGTAGTAAAGGATGGAAGGACAGGTGGAGTGAATTGTGGAGACCTGCACGTTAAGTGGATCCTGGGGTGAACAAAAGCTTACTGCTATATTGAACCGTAAAATGACTGTTTTTTACACTACTTAGTAATGGACGCCTTTAATGGAAACTGTTTTATTGTCTTTTTTATGTCTTAGACGACGAGAGGCCACTGCTGAACAGAATAAACTCGTTTGAAGATGACAAGAATTTCTGTCGTCATGATTAGATTACTGGAGACTATTTTAACCCGCAGGCAATGAGAGATTTTGAGGCAAGTTTGCGTCTGAATCTCTGTATTTCCTGCCAGGCAGTCTGTGATACTGTGATACAAGTGAAGGCTTCTGCAGCATTCAAGACGAGTTGCATGAGCATCTTAAGTGTCTTATTCCACCTAAACCATGTTTCTACACTATGAACGCCATTGATTATTACCTGTGTATCAAATAGACCCATGTGGCTAATGGATGATCCTTAATTTATTAACCTAAGAAATTTGCCATGCAATAAATACTGGGAAAAATTAAGAAGTCTGTGCGCATATAAAAGTCTTTTAGTCATTGGCCCGCCTCATTGTTCTGACAATCCTGGCAATCTTTATCACCCTTTTAAGGAACATTCTAGGTGCCTTTTAAACACATTCTAATCATAGTTTTTTTTTTTTTCTTTTCTTAGCACCCTTCACGTATACCAAGCCATCTGTATGTTATTAATTCATCACCCTACGTAAGAAAAGTGGAAGATATAAGTCAGAAACAGCATAAAAGTGGGGGAACTATCAACATCGTTCCCAGCGAAATGGACCACACAGTCATGCACACAGCCACGCAAGCTCGCGAAATCCTGCCTCTATCTCACAGGCCTAACCACCTCTTAGTTGAATGCTATTTACTTCACAGAAAAACTACACCAACTTGACAATGACACGGATATTACTGAAGAATGAGGTGTGGCTGCTGGTGAGGTGGTGGATTCGTCTTGAGTGTGGATGATGGGTGTTATGGCAATGTGGGTTGTGGATAATGAGTAGGCTTGTCCAAAAGTAAATACACGTTTTGGGTGGTAATACATAAATCTTGAAAACGAGGTGAGGGAAGTGAGGTTACTAAGTGAAAGACAGATGGCAGGGATAGCAGTTTAACTCATTGAATCCACTAATATGTTTTGCATTTTGTTCTTGCTGCCACCAGATGATTTGTTGATTTTTTTTTTTTTTTCACTAAAGTTGAGCATAGCTTTGACATAGCTCTTCAGTACAACATATGTCTTTTAAACTGGATAATATAGTTTGAGCGTAGCTTGAATAATATATGAAAGGCGTGTAGGAATGAGGGATTTAACTCATTGAAATCGCCGACTTTTTTATGTGTTCATATATTTCAACTTATTTACTTATATTCTTACTAACTCAAGCAAGTTATGTTCAGTTTATGGAGGTCATTTAGCAATGAAGGATTTAATGAAGGCGACGTCACCAGACACCAAAGTTTCGCTACTATCATCTGTGATTTTTTTTTTCTAACTTCCAGACGATGTTATTCAGCTTAGGAGAGACTTTTCGAACTGAAGGGATTCGATGCAGTTTCGTTAACCCTTCAGTACTAGAGATTCCCCTTATGTGAAGTATAATCTCTGGGGTCCCAAGAACAAACTGATATATAGAAGAGGTTAAAGATCTAATAAAGTCTGGCATGTAGATAGGAACACAGCCAGGGAGGTTTGGTGGATGGTTGACTGTTAGACCGTAGCTGTGAGGTGAGTGAGTGGATGGTGGGTAATATGGTAGATGATGATGGATGGAGATGGCCGGATAGTAAGAGGGAAGCAAAACACGTAAAACAGGGAGGTGGGAAGGTGGGTGAGGGTGGTGTAGTGTAACCTGTGTGAGTGTCAGGTGCCAAGGGAGTATATAGGAGTTGGCGGGAAGCGAGGTAGGAGGCAGGGGCCATAGGCAATCACCATATTCATCAGCCATTCAGCAGAGGCCATGTTTTTGTGCTGGGCATTGGCATCCTTGGGGAGAAATTATGATGAAGTTGAGAGTCCATTTTTATTTATTTATTTTTTGTTCGCTTAAGGTCGCGTACTGGTTTGCTCTAGAGATTTCTTAACATTTCTCCTTCGACGTTTTATTTTGCCTGTTGTCCCTTCATTATTATTATTTATAGAGTTTTTCAACAAAGATGTGCCCATGTAAATTCTTCTACTTGTGCAGTAGTAATATTATCTCTGGTACAGAAAACTTCGTAATGAACCTCTCTTAGTTATTTCACTGGCATATTAACTGTGATTTCTTTTTTCCCAGTATGAGAGTGTTCTCTACTCTTTTTTTTTGGGGGGGAGGGAGAGTAGGGAATCATATTCCTGTTGACTTTCAAGACATTATAAATCCTTTTCAGCTGGAGGGCACCATATTCACCTAATGGTTGCTACTACCATATGAATAACATTTATTCAGCTTGGAGGAGCACCGTCATAGTGATGGGATTGAGGAATGTTATGTGTAACCTCCAGTATGAAAAGTTTCTCACAGAGAATAAAATAATTTTGAGGTAGCAGAATTTTCTGGAACAAATTTAATTGCGTTGCAGGAAGCAAGGCGAGATAAATAGCTAAGGAAGAATCGTTGCGAAATCTGTTAAGCCAACGAGGATACGGTTGGTACGAGACGAATGATAGTGCTGTGTGGTGGCTGCAGGACTGGCTACCTGAGAAAATGTCAAGCGTGATAACTGATGACTGTATATATGGGTTGTCTATCCAGAGAAAGAAACGAAAACTAACACTAAAATTAAGAGGCATGTACAGCTAGTAGGATAAAATTATGCTTTATGCTTGAAGTGTACATGACAATACAGTGTGTGTGTGTGTGTGTGTGTGTGTGTGTGTGTGTGTGTGTGTGTGTGTGTGTGTGTGTGCCACCGTCCGGTCTAGGATCAATAGATGTTTTCGTTTTGACTAGTCTCCCGCATGTCTAATAACATTTGTTTTCTCGGTGTTGGTTTCGTGCTAATATTCTTCTTTTATTAATTCTCTTCCAGTCTACTATATTTGGCTTCTCCAGCAGCCTATCCCTCATGTCACTGCCTATCTCTGTTTATCTCACAGGAATTGATTTTTGTGATAACAGATCTTGCAATATGTGACTCACTCCCGCTTCAGTTATGCCACATTTTATATGATATGGCGTTGCATTCCATTTTAATGATTTTGGTCGTTTGCCCTTTTACCCCTATTTACCAAACTGCCCACCCACACCCTTTCCTTGTTCACGTTCACCTCTGGCTGCATCCCACGCTTATACCCACACTCGTATCCTGTCTGTCTTCAATTCATCCACACGCACAAGTATATCCTGTGCCCGTACCCCACGGACACCCACTCTACCCTCACTCCCACCCACATCCCAACCCACATCCCCACCCACACCCACATTCTTTCTACCCTCCCCACCATCCATACAGTTTTCCACTCCTCTTCATCCACCCACACCATTTATTATCTTTCTTACCTCTCACTTCTACTCCTTCGTATTCCATCTCCCCCCTCCATCCCTTCCTTTCCTTGTCTTGCGTCCATCTGTGTTTGCCCTTCTGCTTTCCTTCCATTTCATTTTCGATCTCCCCCACTCTTCAGTCCTTCCTTTGTCTACCTCCATCTCTCTTCCTCACCCAAATCATTACACTCATAGTTTGATAACACGAACACACACCCTTCCTTCCGTCCTCCCTTATTTTTAATTTACTCTCGATCCCTCACCCTGCCCACAAACACTGCGAGACCGTTGCTGGCGGGAGGTTGACAGGACGCTCCTGCATAAAAAGGCATCGTCAGTCTGTCAAATCCTTTCTCCTTTTTGAATAATGATCTGGTATAAATTAACTGTTGAGCACATTAAGCTATTTTGTTGTAGGCTACGTGTTTTTTTTTTTTTTTTATATAGTCCTCTACCGGTCAAACCGGTCGGAATCTATAGGTTTGCGCGGTTTCTTCAGTACGTCGGTGCGTCCGTCAGTCCGTCTGCAATTTCGTGTCCGCTCTGTAACTTCCAGATGCATGGACAAATTCTGATATAACTTCACACAATTTTTCCTATACCATGACGGTGTGTCGTGCTCAACAGCCAGCCATCTACTGCCAAGGTAAATTACATATAGCCTATATGGTTATCATCCGGTAGGGGACCTGAGTCACTTGTTTCCTTCTGTATTTCCGTGATATAATCTTACAGTGCTATCTTCCGTCGTTTGTGTCTGCACTACTGCGTACTGAAGTGTTAATATACATGTACAACTGATTTTTTTTTCTTTCTTTTATCCTTACATGTAATGGTTTCATAGTGGCTATTGAAGTCGCTAAACTTTAGCTAGTTTCTTAATCCTCTGACCGTCTAGTGTTTGAAGTGATGCGAGTTCGATCCCAGGCTACGGAACAGTTTTTAACTTGGATTTATTTAAACAGATTGCTTTGATCATTCAAAAGAGCCAGCGACATTTAAAAAAAAACGCCTCCACTAATCTAATGCCAGTGAACCGGTTCTGTATGTGACAGTGCTAGCGTATATTCAATGCGGATGGTAGGTAGTAGTGTCGAAGTAGTGATGTATGCATGTGTGAAGCACGTAGGAGGACTGTTGGGCCTAAGGGAATGGACTGTTAAACCCATGCCCAGAGAAGAAATAAAAGTCAGAGGAAGTTTCCAAGTGATGAGCAAAATCGTCTGGCTTTGGCGAGAGTAAAATATATCAGTCATGGAGCAGGATTTGTGTTTACATTGGGAGACCATTCATCATGGCAGCATGTGTACTTCTGTTCACTTGATGGCAGCTCTCACTGTGTCAGGATCTTGCGCCATTTCCCGTCTCAGTTCCCCGTCCCTTAGGTTTCCACTCATTATGTGGCTGCACAATCTTTGACTACCACCAGTATGTTAGCATTCATTTCGTCCCGTCAGTCATGCTCGGACACCTACTGTAATATACATAAGTGCTAACTGAAAGCCATGTCACCACTGGATAGCCTCTAGCCATATCTCAAGGTCTTATATAATAATGGACAACTTATTATACCCTAAGCAGTTAGCCATAAACCACTGCATTGTGATGCACTAACTTTCCCGTACCCTCCCACCCCCAATTTTTACCCGTTCCCGGAGGGGCTTGGGGACGGGTATTGATTTCACTTGGTTTATCTGTTTGATTGTTTGTCTGTCTGTCTGTCTGTGAACAACTTTACGCGAAAACTACTGGTGCGATTTTGACTAAAATCACAGGGATGATGGGCTATGACCTTCTGGTCACCTGATTAAAGATTGCGCCAAACTGAGCCAAGACCCAGGCTGTAGGCCCCCAAAAATGTAAGAAAAATTGCAAAATGAAATGGTTTTTTCGCCGTAACTCCTTTCAAATTCTTCATATCGACATGAAGTTAAAGCCTAAGGATACAGCTTTCAAATCTGCATCCTATGATATGCATCATTACATCTTGGGGGTCACCTCTCAGTTAGCGGTAGGGGGGTCAATGTCAGGTGGGTCGGGCCAAAAATATTAAATGGGCATAAAATCGTAAATTTTCACCCGATTTACTCGAAATTTGATATGTGACATCTTTGACTAGATATCCTGTTGTGTTTATAAGTCAGCACTAAAATGACTGCCGGGGAAGGGTTAGCTGTGCCTTGGCACCGCTTCTTATACTTATTAATTTATTTTTTTATCAGACACTTTTATTTGGCGGATGAGAGAGAAAGTTTTCGAATTTTGCAAGTAAATATGATCTTCATTTGTCACTTCACTATCAAATATCCTCTGAGCTTATAAAAATAATATTTGGAAACAGAAATAATACCATGATCACACCGTCCTCGAGCGGAAGGTGTTGTAGTCTCAAAATCTACTGCACCGGCTGTTATATTGGTAGTAGATAGTCATAAACCATTACCTCATTAAGCACGTACTTTACTGGACCCTACCTGACAGCAAGAGCAGTCTTCCTAGGAGTACTTCTTTACCTGTTTAATGTGTTTATTTTACCTAACACCTTGTATCGGATGACATTTTTCTTTTCTTTTACTTTTGCTGCCACCAGACGATAATACTTAGCTTGGAAGAGTCCCTTGTTAGTGAAGAGGTTAGTGAAGGTTATATTATGTTATCTGTTCAGGATGAAAAAGTCACTGCTAAGCTGTGTAAAATTGTGTAGAGAGAACAGGAATAAAATAAAAGTCACTGTGCTGAAAGGATTAATGTGCTTGAGTGTTACTGATCTTCAGCATGAGGTAGTAGTATGAATATCGGGTAAAAGACGTCCTTGTAGTACAGAGGTTAACCCTGTAATATAGCCCCAGGACCCACCACTTATACCGTAGTCTTCCTAAATTATACAACCCTCTCACTGGCCCTTAAAACCCGTAAAGCCAGGGCTGACTTAGGCCAGTGAGTTGCTTTCTTGTTTGTATACCTCACACGCCGTGGGTTTTGTGGGATGGGGTAAAACTCAGCACTAATTTTCCACGTTTTCTTACACTGTAGCTCTTACATCAACTTTTTCGCCGTATCTCTCCCTTTCTCCTTCTGCAGATCGTATTCTCTGTTTATATTTAATTATGGAATGAAGTAACGACATCAGCATATACGGTGTCACCCTTAACATTTTTTATTTGTTTTTCTGTGTAGCTGTATTAATGGCGATTTCTCCAATGTTCATCCGATTTCTTAACAGCGTCGCAACATAACATGTAAAAAAGCAACGTGTGCTTATAATTTTGTTCTACTTGTTGTTCTTACTGTTATTAGTCTCAGACTAAGATGGAACCTGAGCCTCTTTTCCCCACAATTAAATTACCTCTTTTGGGGAAGTGTGGCCTCATCCTGGGGAGAGTTGTAAGTCTTTACCACACCCATACCATCCAGTGTATAACATCCATCATCTAGTGTACAGGCAAATCCCACCCTGCCTCCACCCACCACTACTCCAACCCGCCCACCCACTACAACATCCATCACCACTTCACTACTCCCGCACTGCCTCCACCCGCGACCACCCCAATGCCTCACATTCCTCTGCATACACATACGCAGTCCATTTTCTGCACTCTAGCACTGGAATCTGAAGTGAAATCTCTTTCCCACCTACATCACCCGTCATAACGACATCTGTCGTCACAGGGTGTACTCCTCGCGCCGGCCCCACCACGATCCTAGCCCATCACCTGCACCCACTCCAGTCCTTCCACTTTATCCTGCCTCACTAGCTATTTTCTGGTGAAATATGCTTCACTCCTATAGACTTTACTGACTTAGGTGATGCCACATCTCACCACACAGCATATTGCCATACCATACCATGACATATCATACCGTACCGTTCCGTACCACACCATACCCTACCGTACCGTACCGTACCACCCTCTCTCTCCACACCACACAAAATCACTTTCCCACACCTCCTATACCCAGGGCATTAGCCGAAGGGCCCAGACGCTGCCACGTTTTGTATTTTGTACTTTTTTTCCTTCCTACCTCCAAGTTTGTGAGATAAATCTGAATTGCACCTTACCGATCAATCAACATCACTCATCTTCACAATGTATAGCCAGTCATGGCTTACCACCCAACACTTCCCACCCATTCCCATCCCACCCGTTTCCCTCTCATCCATTTTTGCTGTGATGTGATGCATATTTCAGTTAGTTATGGCAAGCAAAGTAGATGCTGACACAACATCAAGTAAATGCTGGTACTCTACAATGCATAGGTGGAATTTTGAACTTTGACCTTACCCTATGACTATGACCTTTGACTGGGTGTTGTCAGAATTTAACTTCTTCATCCTTGGCTTACCTTGAACCCTTCCACCAAATTTGGTCTAAATTGGACAAAACCTTCAAACTACCTTCTCTTTGTGACCTTGAAAGGAACCTACTCTCTTTAAATCTAATTAGCCAAGCCCTTGGTTGGTCCTAAACCCTTCCACCAAGTTTGGTCCAGATCACATCAGAAATTTTTTAATTGTTATGCTCACACAAAAACACATGGGTCAGACATTGACTTTGCCCTGTGACCTTGACCTTATGAGTAATTGTTCTTAGAATCGACCCCCAGCGTTCTTGCCTTCCTCAAGCCTTCCACATTTGGTCAAAATTGGATCAAAACTGTTGAAGTTGATTTTTTTTTTTTTTTTTTTTAACTTGAGGGACGATTCATGTAACGAGGGGGCCATTGAAGGTTACGTTTCTTATCTCCAATACGATAAATGGCCACTAAGTTTATAATAATCATCTGGGGGATGGTGAGAATAGTGAAGATACATCATCACTAAATATGTCATGAGACGAGGATGCTAATAATTTTAAACTCACAAAATGCCAACAGTGGACATGTGGTGATACATCTGTTGTAAATGTGCTGGTGTCAGGAGCCACTAACAGCATATTGTGGCAGCGTGTTCTTTTCTCAGTGTTGGCTGTATTCTCGTTGGCCTTGGGAACTTCCTATCAGTTCTTCTTTTGCGATTTATTCTGCACATTTCGCCTCAATATTCTTATGTATTTATGTTTGTGGTACCAACACTGTTTATATAAGTAACATATACAGATGATACAAAGGTGATGGACGCACAGGTAACGATATTATTTATATAATATGATCCGGCCAAGAGTCCTAAGCAGAGAAGTAATTTGTGCAATCAAGAAGCAGTTACTTTTCCCACGGGCAGATGGTGTGTTTTGTTTGTGTTATTTTAAGTACAGCACAAATACTAAAACATAAAGGGGAAAATATCGTACGACGAGGATGGGATTCGAACCCACGCAGGGAGACCCTATTGGATTAGCAGTCCAACGCCTTAACCTCTCGGCCACCTCGTCTGAGAAAAATGTTGCATTCAGTTTTCCGGCCGATCAGACTCCTGGACAAAGTTTGTTTTTCCTATATCCTTGTTCACCCAGCAGTGCAACAGGAGATTAAAGTGTCAACCAATTCTTGCTGACCGTATTCTAGGAGACGACTGAGACTTACCGCAAACTGGTACTCTAGTGAGGCAGGTGGGAGGTGGGCATCATCCACACATTTGATGCACTGCTACCTTCAGGTAACCACACTGAGTAACAAGCCAAATGTCAAATGTTTTCTTGTAATCCGAGAAACAGTTTACTACGTCAGATGGTGACCATGTAATCAAATGACAGCAGGTGGTCTAGAGTGTTAAGTTTACTACGTCAGATGGTGACCATGTAATCAAATGACGGCAGGTGGTCTAGTGTGTTAAGTTTAATCGGATGAGGGTCGTTAGGGCTTACTCAGAGAAATAAATAGGGTTTATTGTTTCCATAATGCCACTCAGGGGAGGACTGTGTTATTTGAGAGTCAGATAGATGCCGTCTGATTGATTGCTTGAGCCAGTGACTGAAGAGACTCATTTAGGAATGGTGTGCCGGGGTGTGAGAGACTGGCAGAGGCCCTCGCCGTAAGTGTCGGGGCTGAATAGCCCAGCCCCGGGACCTTATGTTCCTGATGGGAAAAAGGACTGGATGATGGAAAAACCTAAATGATCTTCGTGCACTTGATACAGTGGATTATTTCTGATATATTTATAACCGTAATATGTATGTCTGCATCTGATCATTAAAGTGCCCAGCAGGGCCGAACCTTCTCCTCGGAGGAAGAATGATAGTCGGAATCCTTTCTTCTAACAGTAGCGTGTGTGAAAGTTTTTAAATGGATGTCTTTATGTGTGTCAGACTGTGTGTCACTGGTATGAGCCAGCAGGATTTGAATATATAATAGTATATGAAAGGACATACTACCAGCGCCCTCTTCAATTGTCCATGTAGGCTGAATTAGAACCAGACTCAGAAACAGCAGATCGGGGAGTGAATGCGATGATCACTGAGCCACAAAGCAACATACTGATGTAAATAAAAGCCGTAAAGTTGGCCAGATAGACGTTGAAACATATGTATGGGCAGAGAGAGAATCACATGCAGTTAGACAAACACAGATACACACGATCAGAGACAAAAGACAAGGAGGGACAAGAAATGGAGGCTGCAGAAGGAGACATATCGATGCACCTGATTGATCTGAAAAGACTGTGTTATTTGAGAGTCAGATAGATGCCTCCTGATTGATTGCTTGAGTCAGTGACTGAAGAGACTCATTTAGGATTGGTGTGCCGGGGTGTGAGAGACTGGCAGAGGCACGAGGAAAGCCTAAGAGCTTATAATTGGGGTTGGCTGTATTTAATATCCATTGTACGGGTGCCCAAAATGTACCTTTTCTAAAGCTAACCAAATACATAAGAACCCAAGTGAACAAAATAATTACAGAATCAGAAGGAAGAGGTATGTCGAAGGGGGTAGAAGAGGTGTTGGCAGTTTTCTCTATCAGTTTGTTTAAGGCCTACTGCAGGCAGACAGGTGTCCAAATTTACCATTCATTATGCCACTTAAGTACCAGTCAGACCATTGTAGAAATTAGGAAGTATGCTGGTACTGTTCTGTGTTTTGAATCAGTCCGTGTTAGGTCCAGAAGTGGTGAGACTGACAGCCAAAATTTACACTTCTTCATGCTGTCCAAGCACGAATCAGGATGACGGGAGGGATGGTGGATATGGTAAAAATTCTCATGGCATTCTGTACTTGTCCGTATGATGTCCACTGCAGGGAGAGTGATAGTTGATTTTGCTCTTCCTCATGCTGGCCAAATACAAATTGGAAAGCTTTGAGCTTAGGAAGGATTCTGACTTTTGTGTATCCAGTAACAGGCCATATGAGGTCCACAGTACGGTCAGTGGACTTGTATAAACACCAGTGCATGTGGCAGTCGAAGTGTTGTATCAGCTGCTTTTAATCAACAAAGAAGGAATCTGTACTCCCGCTGTGCAGTACATTTTCCAACACAGGACCAAGAGCTGTGAACCACTGTTCTGTGTGTCGTTTTTATCCTTTTGTCCTGACGTCTTCACTGTTGTTGTATTTCATTTTTACTAATTACACAGCTCTAATCAACGCAGGAAAGACTTTACATATTCCAGGGGTTAATGAAGTCTGTACCTCCAGTATTTCTAATTCTCCTCAATCTGAAAGTGTGTGTGGGGGGGGGAGAAGCTTTCTGTGCTAGCAAAAATATAACAAAAATCGTCACAGATTGAGAGGCAAAAAGTATTGTAAATATAATGTGGCATCATCCTGAATTTACTGCTGCTTAGAGTTACCAGAGACAGTGACCCATCCATCCATCCATCCATCCTCCATCCACTTCTGCACTCCCCCTGAAAACATCTGGAGCGTTAGTACCCGCGAAAAGGTTACCTAGTACAGAGATATAAGGCAAGGGTGACCAGTGACAAACCCCTGGGTTGCATTATGTGAGCAATAAACTGCATCTACTCCTTAGGCTCCAGTCCTAATGGGCAACATCCATTGAGAGAAGTATAACCCACTAGATTACCAGGCGTTCGTGTATTATTTATTTAGTTACCACCCAAGCAGCCACACATGGAGAAATATCGTCCAGGTCAGATTTAATTAATTAACTTTTGTTGACTGTACATAAGAAAAGGCTTGCTCCCCCTCCCTTTTGTGGAAATTATCGCTGGGGTTGTAGTGATGACGAGATTGATGATGATTGTACAACAAGTACGTGATAAACATGGGTCGTACATGCTGTTGGAGGGTCTTTAACACCTCGCCTTTGTCAATATATTTTGCTTATTGCGTCTTATTGTTCATTTGCATTGCATTGATATCTTATATGTTCGATGTTTTTTGCATATGTCATGAAAATAAACAATTTCACACAAAATGGTAGGTATTAGGCAACTTCCCTTCTACGGTGACGTCTTCATACTGATCATGCTGCCATCAGATTTATTTACTATTTGTTATTTATTATTTACCGAAGCATCTACCATACAATTTGAAATTCACCCTTGCTTTAAGTAATGGTCTGGGGATAGTATAAACAGATTTAAAAAGGCATTACCGCCGTTAAGAACTAAAACTCGGAAACACGACCATAAATCAGTTGAAAATACAGCAGAGTAAAATATGTCAAGAAAGGATAACGACGAAGACATGCATAACATGAAATAAAATAGAAAGAAAACGAAAGAAGAACAACATACGAGTACTCAGTGGGTGTTAAAAATGAAAAAAACAACGAAGAAAGGACATGTGGGAGACTTAAATGGAAAGAAGGAATAAGAAATCTGGCACAGTGAGGAGTCTGCCTGATAATATAATATGTAAAACCAAGTAAAAGACATACAATGCAAGATCCCTCCGTACACAAAACGAGACGTGTCCACGATAATCCTGAATGATAAGAGCAAACACATCTTAACCGTTGATCAGCTTACATACAGGTACCTTGCTTACTGGCGCTAGTCGGAGCTTCCAGTTTATCCCTTTGACTGCAAAGTAAGAAGGTTGCAATTTGTTCTTGGCTATTTTGAAAGTTCTACTTTTCTTCGATAAACTAACAACTGCCAAAAGCTAAAATTTTCGATTTTCGTTGCAGCTATAAACTAAAAACTTTGCATTTTACTCCAAGTTTAACAAGATAGCTATTTTCAGCTGAAGAGAAACCAACTGCAACTAAAAGCCAAAAGATGTGTAGTCGAACAGTTAACGTGTTGGTAATCGGGTAGTCCTTGTATATCATCGGCCTAAGAAGATTACAATTCAGTATCATGTCACTTGTACCTGTTCGCTCGTTTATCTTCACCTCCTGGTTCTCTGTGACTCTACCACACAACCAGGGACAAGTTTCTCAACACCCTCGGGCGTGGTGAGGCTGGCAGGGAGGCACGGTGGTGGTTTGTGCAGCAGAGTGAAGGTCCAAGTCTCCTATTCTAGGTCCAGTAGTCCTACAGCACACCAACAGGGCTGATCCCTTCACCCCTAGCTACAAAAACTGACGAAGGATAGAAGTAACTGGGGGAATAGGTTTGGTAATGCATAATCCACAAAATAATAATCGAGAGCATCTGCCATAAGTGAAACTGACCTTGAGCAAAGCTTTTTTATGGTGGATAATCTCTAGGATTGGCTTCATTTCTTTGTCTCATACGATTTATGGATACGAGGTGCTCCACTGCCGTGAACTTTAATAACTATAACGAGGCCCCGCATTGGGACCCTGCAGCTCACGTTTTACTCCCATATTCTTTAGCATATATATCAAATCGCTATATTAGGATCCTGGAGCTCCTACGCCTATCTGGTGTTTTTGAACTCGTCCCATATGTGTCAGCATATCTGGTTAATTTGCTTAACAAAATGGTTGATGCCAAGATAATTTACTTTAACCTTATCAGCAAGAGAATGTTATTTTTATTTGTTCATGCAGGTATTAGATGATATATGCAGTTTAGCAGAGAATCCTTGCACTGAACTGGTTCGTGAAGGATATACAACATATACCCCTTCTGTTACAAAAGTCTTCTATGCTGCATAAAATGATTTGGTAGTGTAAAAAACGACAAAAATACGAAAGGAGGTTGGCGAGATGAGCGAGGGAGCAGAAAAAAAAAAAAATTAAAGTTAATTAAACACGGCATACAGTACGACAGTTCAAAGTTCTTCGCGTTTTGTTTCGAAATACAAAGTTTAGCAAGAGTCTCGATACCTATTTTGTTGATAACACCTGAGAAAGGGTAGCCTCTTTTAACCTGACAGTGGACGAAATGGCGCTACCCTATGTGTGTTGCGAGAGTAACTTAAGATGTGTGTGTGTGTGTGTGTGTGTGTGTGTGTGTGTGTACAAAGTAACTCAGTACTGATAAGATTTTTACTTAACTGGGTGTAGGGTTGTAGGGATAGCCCACGACCTTTTTTTTTTTTTTTTTTTTTTTTTTTTTTTAGAACAGTAGGTAAAAGGTCAAGATTTGAGGGATATTTCAAATTCTGACCTAGCAATATTGGCTGCAGCAGTTTTCATTTAACTTAGATCAAGCTTGGTAGAAGTGTTGAGGATAATACAAGACAAAAGGTGCTGATTATTAGAACAGTTAGTCATAAGTCAAGGTCACAGAACAAGGCCGAAGGTAGAACCGTGTGTCTGTGTGTAAACAAAATAGCAGCCAGTTTGGATTAATTTGGATCAAAGTTAGTGGAACGGTTGCGGATCAGCCAAGGAGTTGCCATACTGTTTATGAGAATAACGGGACTTATTCAGGGTCACGTGGTTGTTAATATAAACAGATTTTTATCTGATTTACAGTCAACTTTGGGGAAAGGTTCAGGGTAAGGCAAGGGTAAAGAAAATCTATCTTGAGAACAATCACTCAAAGGTCAGTGTCACAGAGAAATGTTAAGTCATGGTCGCAGAGCAACGTCAACTCAGACAATGTTGATCTGATATGAACCAAACTTTGTGGAAGTGTTAAGTGTCAGGCAGGAATTTAGTCATTCACTTTTGAGAACAATGGAAATGCCCCT
>NC_137067.1:15639674-15724674 GCF_032717465.1 Coenobita brevimanus | reverse complement strand
AAAGATATTCTAAAGATAAAAGGAAAGCTGAGAGTAAGTACGTTGCCTCTACTCAGAGTACAGGTAACAGGAAAGAGAATAAACATGATGTTTCTCAGGAAGTAAATACCAGCTCCACCTCTAGATTTCAGAAAAGTAAATGTACTTATTGTAGTAAGCTTGGTCATACTACGGAGAAATGTTTCAGGAGACAGGGTGATGTGAACAAAAAGGAGTCTTTAAATATTCAGTCAATTGGTCTAGTGTTCACCCTTGAGAGTTCCCAGAATTCTTTAACTGAGTTAACTGAACCTGCTTTGAGGGGTAAATAAATCCTCATGATGAAGCTCCTCTTTTGAGCAGTAACGTGGGTGACACTCTCAAGAGTTCATGTGCTAATTTCCTGTCTGATGGTTTTGTCAGTCCTCTGGACGGTAATGACAGGAAATCAGTTAAAATATATCGTGATACAGGTGCTTGCCAATCCATTATGCTGACCAGTGTTCTAGGCTCTAATGTTAATTCCTCTGATGAAACTGTAATCTTACAAGGTGTAGGGAATAATTACTTCTCTGTCCCTCGGTGCAGAGTGAATTTAGAGTCTGGTTTTGTTAATGGTTCCGTTATGGTTGGGTTGGTTGAGACACTCCCAATGTCAGGTGTAACTTTCTTACTTGGAAATGATATTGATGGAAGTCAAGTGTGTCCAGCTCCTCAGTTGTCTAGTGAGCCAGTGGCTGCAGCCCAGGATTGTGATGTCCCTGATGTGTTCCCTGCATGTGCTGTCACTAGGGCTAAGTCTAAAGTTACTGGTGATTTAGAGGATAATGATGATGATGATGTTATCCTAGCTGACACTTTTCTTGCTAATTTGGACCACTCACCAGATGAGGCAGTACCCCGTAGTGTTGATAATTTGTCTCGTCAAGAGATGGTTGAGTTGCAGGTTGCTGACCCTGAGTTGAAAGGTCTAGCTAACTCTGCTTGCAGTGAGGAAGAGTCAGCTGGTGCTTATACTTGTTATTATATAAAGTCAGGAGTACTTATGAGGAAGTGGAGACCCCCAACAGCATCAGCCGACTGTGAATGGGAGGTTGTACATCAAGTTGTCATCCCTCGAGTTTGTAGGCAGGATATCATTAGAGTGGCTCATGATTCCAGTTTGGCAGGACACCTTGGAGTGAGGAAGACTGTGGCACGCATTTTGAAACACTTCTACTGGCCAGGTATCTTCAGGGATGTTTCCTGGTACTGTAAGTCTTGTCACACCTGTCAAGTTATGGGGAAGTGTAATCAGACCGAAAAGGTTGCACCTCTAGTTCCCATTCCTCCTTTTGAGGTGCCATTCACCCGTGTGTTGGTGGATATTGTGGGCCTTCTTCCTAAGACTTCTTCAGGATTTTCTTATGTGTTGACCCTGATTGATATGGCTACTCGTTATCCTGAAGCCATTCCTCTTAGAAATATCTCAGCAAAGAACGTGGTTAAGGAAATGCTAGGGTTCTTCACAAAGTTTGGTCTGCCCAAGGAGGTACAGTCAGACCGGGGAAGTAATTTCATGTCAAATGTTTTCAAGCAGTCTCTGAAAGAGTTGGGCATCACCCAGATCACGTCTTCAGCTTACCATCCCCAGACCCAAGGAGCGTTGGAGAGATATCATCAAACACTCAAATCGATGCTCAAGAAATACTGTTTGGAACATCAGAAAGACTGGGATAAAGGTCTTCCATTCGTTGTATTTGCCGCAAGAGAATCTCCAAATGAATCACTGGGCTTCTCACCTTTTGAACTACTGTTTGGCCATGAAGTAAGAGGACCCCTTAAGTTACTCAAGGAATGCTGGCTGTTTGAGGAAGATGACGTCAACCTGCTGGATTATGTGATGAAGTTCAAAGAACGGCTGTCCACTGCTTTACAGCTGGCGAGAGAGAATTTAGGAGCTGCTCAGGAGAAGATGAAGACTTGGTATGATAAGAAGTCCAGGTTACGCCACTTTCAGCCAGGAGATCAGGTTTTGATTCTGCTACCAGTGCATGGGCAACCTCTTCAAGCCAAGTTTAGTGGTCCTTATTTCGTGGAGAAGAAACTCAGTGATGTCAACTATGTCATCGCCACACCAGATCGTAGAAAGAACAAGCAACTTTGTCACATGAACATGCTAAAGTTATATCACAGGCGGGACGAAAATAACCCAGTCTGCACTGTAGCTGTTCCACCCGAGTCTGCAAGTGAAGTTCTCCTA
The DNA here is from genome assembly GCF_032717465.1 of Coenobita brevimanus. Lineage (NCBI taxonomy): Eukaryota > Metazoa > Arthropoda > Malacostraca > Decapoda > Coenobitidae > Coenobita > Coenobita brevimanus. Next base: position 15,722,453 of record NC_137067.1, on the reverse strand, counting down.
TGCAGCATGAGCCTGAGTGATAGTTTGGGGAAGAATCCTGATATCATGAATGATCTCCAGACTAAGCTTTCTCATCTACCTCCCGAGGAAAGGCATGAGTTTTCGGCATTACTGCAGGAGTACCCGCAAGTGTTCCGTGCCACTCCAGGAAGAACCACTGTGTCGATGCATGATGTCGATGTTGGAGACACAAAGCCAATTAAATTGCCTCCTTACCGTGTGAACCCACTGAAAGTTCCTCTCATCGAGAAGGAGCTTGGCTACCTGTTGGACCACAAGATGATTGAGCCCTGTCAGAGCGAGTGGAGTTCTCCTGTCACTCTAGTCCCTAAGCCAGGTGGGTCACAGCGGCTTTGCATCGACTACAGACGTGTTAATCAGATAACCAAAACAGACACCTACCCTCTCCCTCGCGTGGAAGATTGCATAGACAAGATCGGAAAGGCTAGGTACATAAGTAAGTTTGATTTGTTAAAGGGATACTGGCAAGTACCTATGACTGAACGTGCTAGGGAGATCTCATGTTTTGTAACACTAGGAAAGACTTTTGCATGTTCTGTAATGCCATATGGTATGAAGAATGCACCAGCCACATTTCAGAAGTTCATGAATGTTGTAACAGAGGGTTTGGCAGGGTGTGTTGTTTATATTGATGATGTATTAATCTTCAGTGACAACTGGAAAGATCACCTATGCCATGTCAGTAAATTTCTTGAGCGTTTGGTTCAGGCTAATCTTGTAGCTAATTTATCAAAGTGTGAGTTTGGTCACGCTAAAGTTCAGTACCTTGGGTACGTAATTGGTGATGGACATGTTGCACCACCAGGAGCTAAGTTTCAGGTTATAAGTGATCTTCTCAGACCTAAAAGTAGGAAAGAGCTACAAAGATTTTTGGGAATGGTAGGTTATTACAGGAGATTTGTTCTTAACTTTTCAATTCTTGTATCACCACTTACAGACCTACTGAAAAAGGGAGTTAAATTTGTCTGGACCGATGACTGTGAATCCTCTTTCAGCAAACTTAAAGCTATCCTATTAAGTCAGCCAGTGCTCGCTACTCCAAATTTTGCTAAGCCTTTTAAGAGGGCTGTTGACGCAAGTGAATCAGGAGCTGGGGCTGTTTTGCTGCAAGAGGATGATCAGGGTATTGAACATCCTCTATCTTATTACAGTGAGAAGTTCACTCCACCTCAAAAGAACTACTCAACTATTGAGAAAGAGCTTTTGGCCTTGATTTTGGGTTTACGGCATTTTTCATTTTATTTGTGTTCTGGTTTTGACCCCATAGTCATTTATACCGATCATAACCCACTGAAATTCGTTAGTAAGTTTAAAGATAAAAATCAGAGATTGACAAGATGGAGTCTACTTCTTCAGGAGTATTCATTAGACATACAACATGTCAAGGGGAAAGAAAATGTTATTGCAGATTGCTTATCTAGAATTTAGACAGATTGTTTTAGAGTAATAAGAAATTTCCTTTGTAAATTTCTTTTTCTTTGTGGGGAGGTGTTACATAACCTATGGTTTCATCATCATCTGTGTAATTCTAACGTACAGTATGCTGCATGTTTGATCACGAGCGTGTTCTACCTCCTTCCCCCCCCCTCCTCCCTTATAGTAGAGTGAGTCGTTCTTTCTGTTGTTCAGAGCAGGAGTGTTAACTCTTTGTCCCCTATGGCTTCATTTGCGCGTCCTTCTTGCAAGTTGTATCAAGCTCTGCTGGCCCCTATATAATGAGCTCAGTCTCTGCATTAATGGCCATTTAGATCTACTCCTTATTTTGCTCACATCTCTGTCCTCCCCTGTACAGTTGTTATTATTGTGAGTGCTCAGGAAGTCTCCAGCCATCTAGCAGCTGTGCAATTTGAGTATAAGTGTTATTACATTTTGTTCTTGTACTGTATAGCATAAGGCATTGATTCGTAGGCCTAGTAAAGTTTTTGTAATTCATATTTTCAGCCAGTGTTAATAATAGTTTGTATCTGTAATAATATATCTTGCGTTAACTGAGCATTATCCAGTGTTTTCTCATTTTATCAGGGCTGACTTAGATAAATTTACTCATGCTAATTTCGTGTCAATAGAGGCTTTTGCTGTTAACCAAATATTTAACCTGTTTTTTGCCATTACATTATCCTTATGAGTCCTGAATGTTTTGTTGTTAGTTTGAGCATTAAACTTTAACTTGTAATTTTACCTAACTCTTTTGTTTTGAACCTGGAACTTTACGGGACAGTAGTGATTTTTAGTATTCTCACTTAAAGTGTACATTATCTTTCTCTGTTCCGTAACTATATATATATATATATATATATATATATATATATATATATATATATATATATATATATATATATATATATATATATATATATATATATATATATATGATATACTGGTACTTGTGATCCATGTAAACATGATGGTTTGGTAAGGAAGTGATGGTAGGTGATGGTACAGCCGACTGGTCTGAAAGGCCCTGGTTGTCTCGTACTTACATGCACATATCTACCCTGACGAGCTGGCTCTTCTGCGGCCGTAATAAAGATCAGAATCAGCGGTAGTGGTCGCTTACCCATTAGTTACAGGAGTTGTTTCAATCCATTACAAGAACTATACTGGCTGATTGGTAGTTGTGAGCTGGTGTGCCTGGGGGCCGACTCGTCTCAGGATTGGCTAGTCAGATGATGGAACCCTGTTGGTGAGTGTGAGGAGACGCTGAAACACCCTGTTGGCAAAGTGTTGGTGGGAGCGGTTGAGCTCACAGTAGGACTTACCTAAATAGCTCCTCACAACTCTGCCAGGTATATGACTGGTACTTGCCGACGAGGAATCTGTACTTTGACAATAGCGCCATAAACAAAGCAGCTCGAGAATGAAGGAAGATGTGTAATCTAAGATAAATGTAGCCCAGACACGCATTGGTAGAGACAAGACTGTTGTTTTGACGGTTGTTAATGATCTTTACACAAAAATTGGAAGATGGACTCTCCATGCATCCACCCATCACCTAACCTTGTGTTGCCCTTATCAGAAGAGTAACGGTCCTGAGTAGGCTGGTCAGTCCAGGGGAACCTGTCACACTCTTCATCAATGGCACTTTGTGTACTAAAGACTGACAATGGAAACTGCCGTAATGATAAATGAATATACAAGAACATGAGATCACAAAATTTGTTTAAACGGTGTATGGTTTAACCTTTGACCAAACAAAACCTCTTAGGTTAAGAGGTCTAATTAATTAAGGAAAGGTGTCTGGGAATATTTGGTCAAGATCAGTTACATCAGTGTTTAAACTAATTGGTAAATAATGAAGACTGTCATCAGACTGAAAGGTGTTAGGAAGAAAATGTGAAAGAAGCTGGGGAAGTATAGTAGGTCTCCACCATAGTGTGGATGTCGAATATTGAACTCCAATTATCTCTAGAACTTGCAGCTTCTTGACCATTTCCAACTGGAGCTCCTTAACCCACTAGACCACCAAAGGATGTATCTGAGCTCATACATTTGATGAATCTGGACCTGAGCGGTAATGATCCCTGTGTTTCGTACTGTCTGGTAACTGAGTAAATAAAAGCTCAGGTTGCTGCCAAATTTATCTAAAGGTGAGATGTAATGAAATGGAGAATACTTGGACAGGTTTGAAAGACAAGTACAGTATTTCAGGAATCTTCGTCCTGTTTTTTAACATTCAAAGTACCAAATGAGTCTCCTTAAATTTTATTTTTACATTGCCTCCAAAAATTGTCTTCACTTTCTATATCTTTGTATTTTGGAAAAGAGGATGAAGCTTTGGAAGTATTCTCCAGCAACTTCATATATACCATTATGTGTTGGTCTGCTGCTTCGGTTACTCAGCATAAAGAGGAATTTTATATGAAATACGCTGTACAGCAAAGGACAAAAGTTTGTCGACATTTCTCTGCCGACTTTGGCCATGAGACATGTTACATGAAGTATTCAGATGTGATAATAATATGAAGCACACAACAAAAGCTTATAGGAAGTAAGGATACTGTCATCTGGGAAGGAATGATTTATATGGAATGCATGGCATAGTGATTTCAGAGAATTGATAGAGAGCTGTGGCTCATGGCTGTATACACACACACACACACACACAGGTCACAGAGGTTCTAAACCAATCCACAGCATCCCCCAAACAAGTAGAATGCCTAAGAATAATGCTAAATGACTAAACGAGGGTCATATATTTCTTGTTAAGTATCAATCTTCCCCTTAGAACAGAACACAATACAATCGAACTTACATGCAGGTCCCTAATTAAATTGCTGAGTGAACACGGAGGTAAAACATTGTCAAGTACTACCAGCACCTTTCCTGATTTCCCTAACTTTTCTCCTGCCTGCCAGATTCGTTCTGGGTGAGCCAGAACGTGAAAGCAGACATTGTTCAGCAGTCTGTCTGGTTCCAGAATCAAACTTTCCATTTTTGTCTCTTACTTACATGGCTAATGCTAAATCGACCAAACCTCCAGGTCGCCTACCCCTGATCATTGGTTGAGTGCTTTGCCCTCTCAACACTGGCCCAACGTGGCATCCTAATCCTCATCTCTCAAAGTAACTCTGCTCTTCATGTACTTCACCCCGAAGTTGATGGAATCAGGACCAAGCTGTTTTTACTCATTTTCTTGTCGATGTTTATCGATAGAAAAATCAGACTCTGAATGTAACACCTTGAATCTCAATTTTAGCCATAGAGGTTTGATGAATGGATTACGTTCTCACTTCCTTTAAAATTACAGCTCGTTGTTAATCAGATAAATGTATCGTATTTAAAACGCTTATAATTTGGGGGCGGAATGTTAAATGTAAGGGAAAGGAGGCTAGAATAATTAGCCATACCCATACTGCCTGTAATTCTAGCTAGCGTTGTAAACTGGAATATGGAGTTTCTGGACGGAGTTCCTCCCACATTTTTTTTCCTTATCAAAAGTTATTTACCTTATAATTTTGGCTAACAAATTCAGACAGATATACAAACAAATTATGCTTACACCATCTCTAAATTCTGGCAAGGAATATGAACTGAAATATGAAGCTGCTTCATGGATAGCCTATTTTCTTACTTATATAATTTTACCGGAGAATGTTAGCTAAATAATTATTGTAGATAAACGGATTGCACTTGTACTGCCTGGTTGAGGGTCTTACTTATAATAATCTGTCTGGAAATACTGGTCAATGATGTTAGTCATACAAACACATTATACTCACACTGCCGGTAATCTTCTCCAGTGATACTTTTAAAAATGAATCTCTCTTACAATGAATGTAAATTAAGACTTAAGGTACAAATTGGTTAAAGTTGAATTAAAATTTAATAACACTTGCAGACTGTAAATCTTGTCTGCATAAAAAAGGCATTTGCAAAAACTGGAAAAACTTGATGAAAGTGGACTTTCTGAAGTGCAGTTTTGCGGGTGTTAGCCATAAGTAAATTAATGCGGGGAAGCACCGAGGTGACTCGGCCACATGGAGCGAATGGAGAGTAATACTGACTAGGAGAGTGTAAGAGAGTGACATGATAGGGAGATTGAGAGGAAGACCGTGAACAAGGTGGAAAGCGAGTGACATGCCAAAGAAAGTGTGAGTGAAATGGTTGGGAGAAGAACGAGAGGGAGACAGAAGAAAGGTAGAGAGTAAGAGACTGACAAGAAGTTTGTGATAATAAGATGGCTGAGACAAGGAAAGGGAGACCAAGAAGGAAGTGTTGGAGAGAGAAGCTGCAGGAGTATATAATGGTATTGGTAATGTGGGAAAATAGGGTTAGAAACGTGTAGTGGTCCTTTAGTCAAGGCCACACCTCTCATGATCCTACGTCAGACACTATAGATAAATATAAATAAATACAAGTAGATAGATAAATAACCCAGTTCACCGTTTTCGGTAAGTGCGCCCCTTCAGCATGACCTCACATGATGAGTTTATGATGCACTTAGCCTGTTTACAACAAGGTATTTATTCCCAATTAAATATGAGTCTGTGGGAAGCAGCTACAAGAAGCAAATAAAGAAGACGGCATTATAATGGAGGCATTAATAAGGGAATGTAATCCCTTGATAAGGCCGAGGGCTGTTTATTAAGCTAAAAAAATAATGGCTGTAGCAAGACTAATTTTGCCTGGAGGACCCACTGGTAATGAAGGGGTAAACGAAGGTAAACCATAACACCTTCAGTAAAACAAGTTCCATTGTGGTGCTGATGATATTTGTCGGTAGTGCGTTGGATACTGATGAGGCTGGTAATGACGAGGGTAGTTATGTTTACAGATAAGGCCACTGAATTTACAATGACTAAGATATTGGTAGTTTTAAGAATGCTAATAATCCTAAGTGTCCGTAAATTATTCATCCGATTATGACCATTAATTAAAAAAATGTATATATTATACAAGGAGGAAGGTAGGGAGGAAGAGAAGGTGGGAGGAGGGTTTGGTGGTGGTATTGCCCCCTTACCCCACACCCCCACTCAGGGGGAAGCCGTGCTCTCCCTGTCCTCAGTATACCGGCCAAGGTTGCCCCATTCCATGGCCTCCTCGTTCCCCGGATAACACGCTTATGGGTTTCCTTATATGGTGCAATGTATAAGACAGAGTGCATACAAAGAGGGTTAATATCACAGAGTTAAGACCATGGACTGAATATGCACTGGCTTCCATCACTCTGGACATGCTGCATGACACTTGGCGTGAAATCCACTACCACCTTGTGTAGACCTGAAGAGAAACCAGAAGAAGAAATGATTTTATCTCATAAATATTGCAGGCAGTGTGTCCAGGCATCTCGGAAAGAACGGATTTTGAATTTGGCTCTCTTATCTTTTTTTTTTTTTTTCTTGGAGGGAACAATTTGTGGGCTCCTGGCCTTTGGTTCCTTCTTCTTTGCATAAAAAAAACACACACACAAGCAAAACTAATTGCTTAGGAAGAGGTCGGCTGCTCTCTCTCTCTCTCTCTCTCTCTCTCTCTCTCTCTCTCTCTCTCTCTCTCTCGACCATACTAACGCACGGTAGCAGAAAAGTCAGGGAGAGTCATACCTCTTCCATTTGCATATCAACGTATGGCTGAGGGTCATGTGCAAAAAACGTTCTTTAGCTAAGATGCTGGATTACTTTGCTATTATTATTATTATTATTATTATTACATTCCAACTACTTCATTCACTGTACTATCAGCAGAGGTCCAAGTCCGTATTCTTAAACTTTCTAAAGCCTACTGATGACCTTCTTTTCCCGTTCTTGCTGTTACCAAGTACTTTATTCTGCTGATATTTTTGGAGAGACTTTCAAACTGGAGGGTTAAATGTATATAACCTTTTGTATGTGCTTTAATTTGAGAAAGCCTTAAGAGAAATATTCCGGGATGGATTGTCCAAGTGGAGACATTGGAGAATGAGAGGCTGACTAGAGAGTGTATGTCAATGAGGTAAAAGGGGGAGAGGGGGAGACCAAGGATGAGATGGAGGGATGGAGAGATGTTGATAGTAGGGGATGGAAGTTGAAGGGATGGCAACCAAATGGCAGAGGGCAGGGCGACATGGAGGCCACCCCTTTCGAGATTAAGGAGTCTGGCTATAGACAGACAAACAGATAGATGGATGATATGAGTGGTCTTTCCGGCAAAAAAGAAAAATGTCTGTTGATAACCGGAATACAATGCCAATATACAAGCATGTAGTGAATAAAGGTACTTTGTTAGCGGTATGTGATTACATTCCGCGATAGCCAAGCTGGTATTGTTTTCAGTTTGTCTGTCTGTCTATCTGTGTTTCTGTTAGCAAGATAGCTTCGCAACCGCTCAAGATATCATCACCAAATTTTACAGGTGTGTAGTAGGGAAAAAGTCGATCACAAGTTCGAAATTGGTGATAGCAGGTCAAGGTCTGTTTGTCTGTTACCACGATAACTTTGCAAACGCTCAAGATATCATTAAAAAATTTTACAAGTGTGTAGTAGGGATGAAAATCTACGAGTTCAAAATTGGTGAAAGCAGGTCAAGGTCAAGGACATATTCCGAGCAGCGCTAGACTGTAGCACCATTCGAGCAGGGCAGTATTCCCAAGGTGGATGGAAAGCTGATGACAGGGAGAGCTGGAGCTCCCGTTTCATCAGCCCTCTTGACTTGTTCCTGACCATCCCCCTTTGCTGAACTTTTTCAGTGTCTCAGTAACACAGAGAGTAGGCCAGCATGCTCTCCAATACAAGTTTCTCTAACTATCAACACCAAACTACATAGTACACACTACACTAAAGGAGTAAAATGGCGTCATCTAACCATGCCTCGGAGTCCCCATGGAGGGGGGACCATAAATGCCCCCACCATCTGCCCCTCTCCCGGTGATGACTCTACATGCCTGGAACCACTGTCTGACTCACTTCTTCATTTCTGCAATATTCACGGCCTTTCCTCTAACTTTCTGTCGAATATCACCTGTCCTCCTCTAAACCTAACCTTCTCTTCCTGACAGAGACTTAGCTGTCTGAGGCAACTGACAGCAAACTCTTTTCTGTATCCTCCTACTTTCTGTATACTCATTTCAAAGCCAAAGGTGGATGTTGTGTATATGTACGCAACGACCTATCTTGCTCTTGTGTTCCTAAACTCGATGCTTCTGAATTCTCTACATTCTGGTTTCGGCTTTCTTGTAATTCTGTGACTAAATATATATGCGCTGTTTACTTATCTCCTAATTCTACTGACTATCAAAAATTCTTTGACTATCTTTCTTCTATGATGGAACACATTCTGTCCATTTCTCCTTTCTCTGAAATCTCCATTCTAGGAGATTTCAATGTTCACCACCACCTTTGGCTCTCCTCTCCTTTCACTGATCCACGTGATGAACAAGCCTACATCTTTTCTATCCTTAATGACAGAGCGGCTTGTACAGCATCCTACCCATATCCATGATCACCTTGGAGAGAGCTCCAACATACTTGACCTCTTCCTTACAGCTAATCCTTCTGTTTACACTGTTAACCTTTTCTCTCCATTGGGCTCCTCCGATCACAACCTTATCACGATAACCTGTCCTATTACTCCAGTATGGCCTGTGGACCCTCCAAAGAAACGTCGTCTATGGCACTTTGGAGCTGCAGATTGGGAGGCCCTGGAATGATTATTGCTTCCATGGCCAGGAGCCATCTGAGTGTGCCTTGTGCATTATAGAAGTTATTCCCTTGGGCATCGAAGCATACATTCCTTTCTCATATCCTTTGACTAATGCAAGAAAGCCTTGGCTTAATCACGCATGTTCTATTGCTATCCACAACAAGGAGAGGGCCTATAAAAGGTACCGGAGCCAACCCACCACCGAAGCACATGTTGCTTATGTTTCTGCCCGGAATTGTGCTAAGTCTGTTCTTCGCTCTGCTAAAAATGATTTCATCCGTACCAAATGCTCTCAACTCTCCAACTCGAATTCTTCCCGCTCCTTCTGGCACCTTGCCAAAAACTTTTCTAACAACTTTACCTCATCATCCTTCCCTCCTCTTTTCTACTCTGATGGCTCTGTAGCTATTTCTTCTTCTGATAAAGCAGATCTCTTTGCTCAGACTTTCTCCTCCAATTCCACCTTAGACAATTCCGGTGCTATTCCTCCATCACTTCCCCCCTCGGACTTCCTCATGGCTGACATTTAAAATTTCTTCAACTGATATAGTTTCTGCCATTGCTGGCCTCAATACTAATAAGGCATATGGGCCTGATGGAGTCCCTCCTGTTGTCCTCAAGAACTGTGCTTCTGTGCTTACAACCTGCCTAGGAAAACTCTGTCATCTTTGTCTTTCAGCTTGTACCTTTCCTTTTTGCTGGTAGTTTGCTCTAATTCAGCCAGTCCCAAAGAAGGGTGACCATTCCCAACTCTCTAACAATCGTCCAATTGTTTTAACGTGCTGTATCTCAAAAGCTTTCGAGTTTATTCTTAACAGAAATATTTTAAAACATCTTTTCTATCACAACCTTCTTTCTGATCGTCAGAATGGGTTCCGTCAGGGACGCTCCACTGGCGATCTTCTCACTTTCCTTTCAGATTCCTGGTCATCCTCCTTTCGGGACTTTGGCGAAAGCTTTGCCATTGTACTTGACATCTCAAAGGCTTTTGATCGACTCTGGCATAAATCTTTAATTTCCAAACTGCCCTCTTACGGTTTCTATCCTTCTATCTGTGCCTTCATCTATAGTTTCCTTTCTGGTCGTTCTATAGCTGCTGTTGTAGACGGCCATCGTTCTTCTCCTAGATCTATCAACAGTGGTGTTCCTCAGGGCTCTGTCCTATCACCAACTCTCTTTCGTTTATTCATCAATGACCTTCTAAGCTGTTCATCTAACCCTATCCACTCGTACGCTGATGATTCCACCCTTCACCTTTCCATTCGGTTCCTGCAACTTCCATCTCAACAGTTACTTCAAAAAACAAGGGATGAGGCTATGGCACACCTAATGTCTGACTTGGCTCATATCTCTGACTGGTGTAAAAATAATCTTGTTGTTTTTAATGCATCAAAGACTCAGTTTTTACACTTATCAACCCATCAAAATCTTCCACAGGAGTACCCACGAATGTTTAATAATATCCAGCTGAATCCTGCGTCATCCTTGAACATGCTTGGGGTTTCATTCACTCGGTACTTATCTTGGAAAGACCATATTACATCTCTTGTAAAATCTGCTTCCAAGAGATTGGGTGTGCTAAACCGACTCCGTGCCTTCTTTACCCATGCACAGTTGTTGACTTTATACACGGGTGTTATTCGCCCCTGTTTAGAGTACAACTCTCATGTGTGGGGAGGCTCCCCACATACAGCTCTTCTCAACAGGGTGGAATCAAATGCTTTTCGTCTCATTAACTGTGCTCCTCTTACTGGCTCCTTTCAACCTCTGTCTCTTCGCCGCACTGTTGCTTCTTTCTCTCTTTTCTGTCGCTACTTCAATGGTCACTGCTCCTCTGAACTGTCTGCTTGCATCCCTCCACCTCTACGATGAGTGCGTTGCACCCGTCTAGCAGCAAACTCTCATCCCTTTTCTGTCCAACTCTCTAATGCAAGAGTTAACCGTTACTCCCAGTCCTTCATTTATGCAACAGGTCAACTTTGGAACTGTCGCCCTCTGTCTGTATTTCCTACTTCCTATGATCTCCAGTCTTTCAAACGCAGTGTGTCCAGGTATCTCGAAATGAACGGATCTTGAAGTTGGCTCTCTTTTATATTGTTTTTCTTTTTTTTTTCTTGGAAAGAACGTTTTATGGGCTCAGCCTTTGGTTCCTTCTTCTTCGCATAAAAAAAAAAAATGTACCGGCTTGTGTGACTTCCTCCCCTGGGGGAGATGGTCTGTAGTTTGTTTATACTGTCACATTCACTCAAGGAGCTTCGAAACACTTCACAACCGAACTGTAGTTAATATTAAAGTGAAGAACTAACTCTTAAGCCAACTTTCAGGTAACAGTTAAATTACATGTGGACTTATTCATCGTAAAAAATGATTCACCTCGTTATCAGGTTTTTTATTATTCAATTCTTGCTGCTGCTAGACGTGTTCAGTAGAGCACGTAATTAGAGAAGTTAAAGGCAGGCTATTTTTCACCCTTAAGCAAATAAACTTGTCTGTAGTTATTTTTTTTCGTCTGAACGATCCTTAACTCATTTTCTCCACCAATAAAGTTGAAATCAGTTATGTATTCACCTATGTTTGCGTGTTTGTTTGTCCACACGATATCTACAGAAGTTCTTAGTGAAATTCAATGAAAGTTTGAGGAAGAGTGGGCCGTGGTCCAAGAAAGAAATGATTAAATTTGGGGTGGATGCGGATCCGGATCCTATGTATCCCGCGCAGCATCTCCGACCTCAGTGAATTTCAGTAAAGTTTTGTGGAAGAGTGAGCGAGGCGTCAACAAACAATTGATTAAATTTGTGGGCGGATCCGGATCCTATGTATTACACACAATATCTCCACGGATCCGGATCCGGATCCTTTCTAATGACAATGTCACTGGCGGACATGTGCGGTCTGAGTACTTTCTAGTTACCAATTGTAATCAGACTGTAAGATAAATTTGCCAAGTAACCAAGGAGACTCATTCCTGCGTCGTAACTAAGGCCACCAAATGTTATGTAACCAAGACTTGGTAGGCTATTCGAGTGGTGAGAATGGCCCAGTTCCCTCAGATAAATATAAGCTGGCTATAGGTGTTGTAAGAATGAACAAAAATGATATATGTCACTGTACCGAAATGTTTATTGAGCTGTTCTCGTATTAGTGATAATCTGTTATATAAATACTTTGGCAGGTGAAGGTTGGGGTACAGGTGTATATGATTGTATAGACTCTAGAGGGTTGGTTGGTCCACTTCAACACGCTACCAACAAACAGCTCAAGCAACACAAAACCATCTCTGGTAATACAGGTGGTTCATATATAACACCACACTTGCACACCGCCGGTTGATATCTCGTGTGTTGTAGGGATAAGTCAGTGTTATCAGTATCTACCCTGCATCTGTTCTTTTCCAACTCCCACTGCCACAACCGCTCCCACACCAGCCGTCTGATCCATCATCGCATCACACAAGATACTGCCACGTGAATAGATTACGGGCCACACTGTATTTAATTTTGTAGAAGGGATTGCGTAGATCCCTTATCACTTTGTATGCAGTTATATACACGGATAATTTGGTTCTTAGCGTTTTGGCTTGTCTTTGTGTGTGTGTGTGTGTGTGTGTGTGTGTGTGTGTGTGTGTGTGTGTGTGTGTGTGTGTGTGAGAGAGAGAGAGAGAGAGAGAGAGAGAGAGAGGTGGGGAATTCAGATTTATACCTCTAGAGACATTATAACAAAATATGGAAAGCAAGAGACTGACAAGGAGAGTATATATGAGTGAGATGGAGGGGATGAGAGGGAGGAGGAAGCCAAGGATGAGATGGAGGGATGGAGTGGAGAGGTATATGAGAGAGCGGAGTGTGAGCTGGTAGCTGGGCAGCGAAATGGCGGGGACAGGGCAACATGGAGGCGATTTGTTTGTGGCCTCCTCTTTTGGGATTAAGATAAATAGACAGAGCAAAATAATTTATTTCAGTTACCATATATAAACTGCTTTACTTATTTCAGTATTTAATACTGAAGTCGGGATAAAGATAATAGGATAGGTATATACAGTATGCTTGTGCCAAATCAGCCAGCTTGCTCACACCAGACATCGGTGGTCAGCTCAGTTATACCCATTCACACCGCATATTACGGGTCGTGAACGACAGCTGGTCGGTAAGGCTGAGGAACACCATTTGTCTGTCACAAGAGAAGTGACCTGCACCCACCTGATGCTTCACGCACAGGTACAGATGTGGAAGGCTTCTGGAGGGTATGATGAGAAGTGTACTTGGTAATTTATTTTCTTAAGTGGCTGTGTTTGTGAGTGAGTACATGTCATGGTAGGAACCTAGATAGATTGTGGCTATGACACAGCAAGTGAAAGAACCTGTTACTGACCCGTCTCTGATGTTCCTAGTCAGGTGGAATCGAACCTGGTTCAGGAAGACTGATATAGGCAAAGGCCACCGGCACGACCATCGAAATCTCTGTCTCATGTCAAATGAAGAATAATACATGGTTTCGTCGGGAAAAAATAATGTGAACATATATTTTTTTTATTCATTCAAAGACAGTATTTTCATGTTTTGTGATATCGGCCACAGAAGTACGATCCTAACAGAACATAACTGTGCAGACAGTTCGGGTGTTTTATTATACGTCATCATAATTCTGCCTACTTGCCGCTCTGTGTATTGACCCTCCTAACACTTGCTCCCCGACACTGTTTGCTCTTCACACCCTCGCCATCATCCCCGTCATACAGCCACTCCTCAGGCTTCTTATCCAACCTTCACCAGGGTAACTTTCCCCACCACCACTTCCACAACTCATGCACACCATTTTCACCCACAAGGAGCCCTATTCTTGTTGGCTGTTCCATTCCATACGGACTTTTTTAGGTAACTGTTTGCAACCTCACGACGGTTGGATTTAGTTTCAGATGCACATTAGGACTGGATGGGGTAGATAGAGGTTTGTTAACCCATTCCCTACGAGAGGGTCTCAAATTGAATTAAATCGTGTAGAGGTAGCAATAATAAACCACCTCTTACGTCATCGTAGTGAAGGAATCTAAGAGGCTTCCTAGCACTTCTTTTTACCCGTATCTTTGTGCACAGGGTACCTTAATATTCTGCTCTATAGTATAAAGACTGTAGATATTAGCACCTTTACTACTATGATCTGTTGTTCATATTACCAATATATTTGTGCTTAGGATACATTGATTTTCTCCTGTAGTATAAACACTCTCAATATTAACACCTTTACTGTCGTAACGTATTGGTCATTCTGGTCAGGCCACCACCGCACGATTTTATGCAAGTTAGGAAGGACCTGTAACGTGTAAGGGGTAAATACATGCAATATTTATACCCCCTAGTTTGAAGTCTAAATACTTTATAGTCTCGTTTAGAGAGAGAACGACATTTTAAAGAGGCCATCGTACTGAAGGGGTTAAGGAGGCTTCCTAGAACCTCTTCCTTACCAGTGTATTTCTGCATAGCTACGTTAACATTGCCGTCTATGATAAATATACAAACTAGTGTATTTCTGCATAGGCTACGTTAACATTGCCGTCTATGATAAATATACAAACTAGTGTATTTCTGCATAGGCTACGTTAACATTGCCGTCTATGATAAATATACAAACTAGTGTATTTCTGCATAGGCTACGTTAACATTGCCGTCTATGATAAATATACAAACTTTGGTCATAGTAAAAGCCTATAATTAACAGAAGTGTATATCTTGGTGTAACTTGCAAGAAATATCGGTATGTAAGAGGTGCCAGAAATTCTCTCAACCCCAACAGAATAGGACGCCATACATCGGACACTTCAGCCGTACTCACCTTGGTATACTCTAGACTAAGCGACTTTTCTTAGAGGTGTACAGGTGGCAGCATATACACCTGGTGCAGCATCAGTGTGTAGCAGAGGTGTAGCATTTGGTACACTTGACAACCTTGACATAATGACATGTTTGTTGGTGGGACTAACAGGAATGAACGGAGGTGTCAAATGTTAGTTGGAATGACCAAGTAACTGTAACTGTGATGCGTGAACGTTGGAAATTGTAGGTCGACCTCCACTTCACACACTCGCCACAAACACTGTCCCAGGTTCAGGTGTACCCAATTGTACAGTCACCATCAACAGTCCTGTCGCCTCTCCTGCCACTCTCCCCACGAACCTAGAACATCATGTGGTGGACCGGCAGCAAACGACGCCTGTGACACTGATCTAAGGCCAAATGAATTCATCAGTGTCGGGTGTTGCGGATTCACCACACTGATTTTCACAGTCCAAGGAGAGAAAACCAGGAGAGGCGACAGGACTTTTGGTGCCTACTATACAGTATTTTGCCCATCACACGTTGTAGTTCTCTTGTAATTTATTATTTTTAACCCCTTTAGCCCTGTGAAGTCTTTTATAATACATTCTTGCTTCCCTTCCCCTGCTATATTCAATGTAGGGATGGTCTTCGGTATTAGAGTTTGTCAAGAAGGTATTTAGCCTGTCCCTCGTAGTTCAAATCATTTCTACTAAGCAGGAATGTAATACACGTCATTGTAGTGAAGTGGTTAAATCTTCTGCATGTTATTTATGTCTCACTTTATACAGCGATGGGTGAGGATTGTTTTTACTTGATTATATTGTTATGTATATATGTTAGGCTTGTTCTGCTTTGACTCTTTTTGTACGGCGGCAATGACCTCTGTTGTTACCCTGCCGTGATCTTGTTATTGTAATTAATCAGTCAGTCAAGCCACAGTTTGGACCAGTAGCATAGAGGATATTAACCAGGAATCCAGCGGTCTTTTTATTATTGGATTGTTGCTGCCAACACACGATTCCGTTCAGCTTGGAAGAACCCCTAGTATGGAAAGGGTTCATTTATCTATCTAACACACGATTCTGTTCAGCTTGGAAGAACCCCTAGTACGGAAAGGGTTCATTTATCTATCTAACACACGATTCTGTTCAGCTTGGAAGAACCCCTAGTATGGAAAGGGTTCATTTATCTATCTAACACACGATTCTGTTCAGCTTGGAAGAACCCCTAGTACGGAAAGGGTTCATCTATCGCTAGACGCCTTTAAACGAATCGTCCCCATGTTACCCTGTTCCCTGCCATCTGGCTGCCCTCTTTCTCACACGCCCCTCTATCATATACCTCTCCTCCCCATCACTCTATCTCATCCTCGGTCTTCACCTCCTTTCCCCCTCCACCTCACTCACATAGACTCTCCTCGTCAGTCTTTCATTCCCCCATCCTCTCTGCAGACCAGCTAAGATCATTTGAAGGTAACATGAAAGAAATGCAAAAGATGACTTCGTATCGACATAGTCTGCATCAGTTACATACAAGAGGATACTAATGTGTCATAGCCAAATAAATCGCTAAGGAAGATGCATTAGGAAGTCTGAGCCAACGAAGATACGGCTCACTTTCCTGCTAACACTCTCATAGTCGGAACAAAGCTAGCATTCTTCTTTCAGCTAACGCCAGACGATTTTATTCAGCTTCAGCTGAGTGAGTATGGGAACCTGTGTTAGTGACCCTGTCTCAGTCTTCCACACCCACTCCTGCCTCTGTAACACACCAACAGACACGCCTATTCCCACTCACAGGCTGTTAAACCACACTCACCAACAGTCACGCCTATTCCCACTCACAGGCTGTTAAACCACACTCACCAACAGACACGCCTATTCCCACTCACAGGCTGTTAAACCACACTCACCAACAGACACGCCTGTTCCCACTCACAGGCTGGTAAACTACACTCACCAACAGACACGCCTATTCCCATTCACAGGCTGTTAAACCACACTCACCAACAGACACGCCTATTCCCACTCACGGGATGTTAAACCACACTCACCAACAGACAGGCCTATTCCCGCTCACAGGCTGTTAAACCACACTCAGCAACAGACACGCCTTTTCCCACTCACACGTTGTTAAACCACACTCACTCATCCCCACACTTTCCTAGCGTCCTTTCTTATTTTCCCTTCATCTCACAACTTGTGATCGCCTTCCACATCCTCTCTCCCTCCTCCTGGTTCTCCTCTCCTCTTCTTCCCTGCCACTTTCTTCCCTCCTTCTCTCCCGATCTGCCTCCCCTTTCCTCCTCACGTCTCCTAATGTCTGTTTTCTACTTCACTACTACCCCACACTTCGTCCCTCTTTGCTACTCCCTTCTCATTTCTCACCTCCTCACATTACCACTACCTTCTTTCTCCCCTCTTCCCATGATCTCAATATTCTGTTATTGACCTATCCACTCTTGCATTTTCACCTCTCCCGTTTCCTTTCTGCCACTGTTTTTCCCCCTCTTATCCTCTCCAGAGTTCTCCTCTCCCATCCTACATTTGTCATGTACCCTCTCTTGCACTTTCATACATATCCTTCACCCCTCCTCTTCCTCCCTACCTCCGATTTTCTTCTCATCCCCGTCCCCAGACCTCGCCTTTCCCTTGGCCTCTCCCTTTGTTCACGTCTCCTACTATCTCCTTGCGAGTCTTCTCTTTTCCTGTCTCCTTCCCCCTTCTCCCTCTCCATCTTCTATCGCATCTCTCTCCTCTTCTCCAACTTTGTTTTCTCTATCCCTCTTCTTCCCTTCTTCCTTCCCTTACACTACTATCCTTATTAGTAGTGCATATAATTAGATATCATTATTATCAAAACCGTAACAATCAGCTTCCAAAGAACCACAAGGACCGTTTCTGTTTGCTTTTCTTTGTACTCCTCTGTACTCTCCCATTTCCCACCATTTCACCTCTCCTCTTCACGCTCTCCATTCACTCAGCAATCTAAGACAAGCCAAAGCCTCTTTTTCGTACATTGACAACAAAATAAACAAACGTCATCATGTTGTCAGGGTTATCTGTTCAAAGCTTCTCGCTTTTCAACATCTCTCACTTTGCAGCAACGTGGAATCTTTGTTAATTGTTTATTGTTACTATTATGATCACTCCTAGACCATCTGCTTGTATCTCATTCCCATTACTTCGGGTACGCAGCACCCATCCATCTATACACTCACATCCCTCTTCAGTACAGGGCTAATGTTAGTGAGCTGATACACTGTCTTTAATATTCACAACTAGTTAACTCTGCAACACTTTCTTACTCTGTCTTTCCCTTGTGAAGGCCTTCAGTCTTTTGAACCGCAAGATGTCCAGGCATCTCGAAATGAATGGATCATAAATTTGAGATTCTCATTTGTTCATGTTTCTTTGGAAAGGGCTGTCAGTCTCGGGTATCTTTCTGGCATAAAGGAAATACCAAGCGTAAAGTGATTCCTCAGTGTGGGAAGACATGCGGCTGTTACCCATGCCACACCTGTCCCACTGGGAAAGGCACTGAAGCAGGAGGAGGTAAAAATAAACAAAACACACGGGGAAGGTTGTTGTTGGGAGAGACGCGTGCACAAGGCTTTCGTTGCTGCAACACTGCGATGGTAAAAGGCTGACTCCTCTGAACCTCTTTGCCTCCAAATGTGATGTTTTCACTGCAGACTTATTATAATATCAGTGCGTCGGAGCGCCACGAGGAGAGCCCTGACATTACCATAACATTAGCATAATTCTGACAACACAAGCACGAATGCCAAGCGCGCAGCGTCAACTCTACTGCATGCATAATATAAAATCGCTCTTAATCGTACTTTTTAAAACCATGTGTTATATCGTTCATGCGTGTTACGTGTATAATCTTATACGTTTGCTGTGCCGGTATTGTGCTTTATTTTGTTTGTACAGAAGTTTGGCCGACAAGTATTATATGTTGTCACAGTATACTTTGCATGCATATAAGTTCTCTCCTATACGTATTATTGTGCTGGGATTTTGCCTTATTGTACTTGCATAAAATTTTCCTTATCCTTTTGATGTTTTCTTTTTCAATTTCTCTGCTGGGGTTTCTGTGCTTGTGGAGGAAATGTCTGGTGTGAACGAGTAGAAAGTGAACTGGTATCAAGTTTACTTTCAGACAGAGAAATATTAACCCCTTCAACACGAGGGTATGCTATTTATTTCATTCTTGATCTCTCCAGATGATTTCATCCAGCCTGGAATAGCATTAGGCCCTTGGTACCTCCTGACGCTGATATTTAGCTGACGATAAACTTCTCTAACAGGAGAAGGTCGATACAGCCTTCATGAACCCTTTTCGCTATTAGTTTTCTCCTTTGTTGAATACAAGCGTCTGCCACCATCAAAAATAAAATACCAATGACGTCCACGGGATGAAGGAATCAGCCGATTTACGAATGGGCCTTTTTTTTTTTTTTTTTTTTTTTCTGACCTAAAAACAAAAATTGTCATATCAGAGAAATCCACAACTGCATTGAGGTGAAAAACAACATTGTTAACTCTTTGGCTGGGAATTCATAACTATGTATTATCTTACTTATTGACAGGTGATTAGCTTCAGCTTATAGAAACCCCCGGCAGTCAGAGTTATCGTCAGCTAGACAGTCCATTACCTCAACCATTTTCTCTACGTTGACCTACTGTTTGTTAGCCTGTTCCATCCAGTCCCAGCTGACATGTGAATTTCATCTCTCCATCTTTGTTATCTGTCTGCCTACTCTTTTCACTCAGCCTCTGGGTTGCCACACCGTTATACTGACTGTCCATCAGTTATCACCAACATCAAAGACGGGATCTGCCCATATCCAGCTGTGCATTTTAACTATGGTAATTATAATCATCCCTAACATTCGTTTGATTCCGTATATATTTAAACGTAAGTATCTCATTCAACTCAGTTTAATCAAACAAACAAACCACGTAACAGTGTGCTGCGTTACGTAGCTGTTTCTTACGCCACTCCACACACACTTTTAAACCTCGTCCAGTTATCTGCAAGAAGCCAGCAGCACCTTTGCAATATTCAGCGCTGCAGGGAACACACACAGCAGTGCTTGAGGCCGGAGCTAC
The DNA here is from genome assembly GCF_032717465.1 of Coenobita brevimanus. Taxonomy (NCBI): domain Eukaryota; kingdom Metazoa; phylum Arthropoda; class Malacostraca; order Decapoda; family Coenobitidae; genus Coenobita; species Coenobita brevimanus. The sequence goes on along the minus strand of NC_137067.1, from coordinate 15,702,388 downwards.
AAGCAAAAAATACAAAGATGTAAAAAAATAAACATTGTGTCTGTCGCGTACTGCCTGACTCACCGACACGACACGCCTTAGCAGTGGTAACAGCCACAGATGACAGTGACAGACAGTATAAAGGTGCGGTACGTAATGTTGGAAGAGGAAGAGACACACAAGAATGGGAAATAACCATCAACTCAAAGCAGAAATTATGGAATAGGAATCGGTTGGAGGAAACAAGGCTGAGAAGATTGTAAGTGCATGGGAGAAAAAATGGCAAACGTGGCATATAATTTGCACAAAAATAACAAAATGAAGATGAAAACAAAACTTAAAATGCAAACACGGCGCCGTGCTTTCAGACAAAACAAGCATTGTGCCGAAAATAAGCGTTCTGTCTGTCTCTCTCTCTCTCTCTCTCTCTCTCTCTCCATTGTCATCGTCGTCGTCTGGCTGCCGAGATCAGATTACATGTTGATGTCGCGTTGAAATCCTAAAACACGATGATTGATACTAAGATGCTTTAAAAGGCACTGACCATCGTCTAACATTACAGATGTCTTATGGGCACGTAAGAAAAGTGCCACAGAAATAAAATTAAACATAGCTTATAACTGAGAGAGAGAGAGAGAGAGAGAGAGAGAGAGAGAGAGAGAGAGAGCAGGTATGAATGGATAGAAAAGTAAAAGAATGTGTGAATCAGAGAGAAAGCTTGATGTATGTGCAAGTATAAGTCTGTTAGCGTTTAAGCGCGATTGTGAATGCCAATATGCTTGTGTACGTGAAGATAAATTGCGTATGTTTACGCGTGTGTCTTAAGTGCGTGTTAAGTGCCAGACTCACAAGGGTAACTTTCACCTGCGTTGGAGGACAGCTAAGATAACAAGGCTGATAGAAGAGGAAGGCCAGAGAGATGGACACAATGATAAGGAGAGAGGTTTGGTGGCAGACATTAGTAATGCCGTTCTTGTGAGGTGTTATGGTTCTCAAACACAACGTTTTAACGAGTTTTATATGTCAAATTCTAGTCCGTCTCACTCACGTTTAACACAGTTTCTTATTAAAATTTTAGGAAGAGTTCCCTTGTAGTGAAGGACTAATTAAGGCTTTGTCCAACCTCTGCTATTCGAAATGTATCTCCTGAATTGATTGAAATCATCTGGCCAACACTTCAGTTACACGAGACCCCTCCTAAACAGAGGATACTTGTTTGTAAGTAGCAATAATGTTATTAGGAATTTTCATGTTCCAAAAGAAGGGATACTTAACCCCTACACCGCGGGGATGTTTTCGCCGATCCTTGCGCCTACTGTGGGGATATTCGCGCTCTGACTGACTTTTTAAAAATATTTGCCAAAAATCAGTTATTAGTCCTAGAATATTTTAATTAAATATGCATATGGCACATACTTCAGCTTTCTCCTAGGATGTTAGTTGAGCCTTTGTCGACTTGTGAAGACTTCTGAAGTTGGGTAACGAAGTCTCCACTTTACACTGCCCGACACCCCGTAAAATGATTACCACAGCCTGATATTATCACTAGAAACACTATTCTATGGTTTTCAAGTAGTTTGGAATCCATACTCCAAAAAAAAAAAAAAAACACTGTGAAAGCAATGTAAATTACGAGCGTATACAAGCTTCCCACCCGTGATCATTTCCCGCTGGTATTGTCATTTATTATTCATAAACACACTCACACTTTATATTCCTATTACTTTATTACACTTATATATATCTACAGTATTTATCCATAAGTTTCCTTCAGTAATAGTGGTTTATTTTCACTCCAGTTATTCATTTTCATGTTCAGTAAACTACATAATGTATTTTCAATATTTATATTTCTGTTTTATTTACACTATGTTATGCACTGTCACTTGCAGTAACTTATAAAACTATTTTTCACTGTTCAATCATATTTACATCCATTGCTTTCACTTGCTATATGCACATTATTTACACATTATTTACATTTCCACTTGCTCTGTTTTAGAGTCACCAGAAAGATCGTAGTCACTGTCCATCATTATCATTGATATTAGCCAGTTCACGTTCCACAGCAGAGTCACTTAGCCCTTTACCCCTTCCCACACGAGGTTTAGTAGGGGTAGAGGTCACAGGACCCTTTGCATGGGGCTAAAAAGCGGCGGAATTGGACAGGCGCAAATCCGACATGGTTTCACCTTGAAAGACAGCAGTAAACCGAATGCTGTGGCCTAGGGGCGGTGAAGGTTGACAGTAACAGCGTGGTGCAAGCTGCTAATGTATACGCTATGAAATGATTGGCAGGAAATCTAGTCAATACATAATAAATTAGGTAGTTCCAGGTGAATGTAAATATCACTTAGGCTTCTCCCTTCCTTTCTTATATATATTTTTATTATGAGAACAGGTCATACGGCATATTTCATGGGGAAATAAACAGGGAAAATTAGTGAACGAGTGCACGTGAGGTGTTGCCAGGTGATAATTAGCCCATTCCAGATGTATGGCAGTATTAATTACCTTTTCTCTTTCTTGTATACATTATTTTGTATAAGAATAGGGCAAAGGGCACATTTCAATGGATAAAATGAGTGGAAAAGTCCGTCCAGGAGTTGTGTAGCGCAGCACAGCTGGTTAGGTAGGAAGAGAGAGTAATGAAGGGGAGGTAAGGAGGGGGGGGAGTCAAGGACGGGAGAAAAATGGCTAAATTGTCAACAGTGGATGGGAGTACAGGTGACATTAGTAGAACTGAGTATAGCTGGACACTGGTAGTACTGATTGATGATACAGGCCACCACTTGAAAGCCCGGGCAAATTCAAAATAACACAGAATCATAAAAGTGACGCCCCGCAGTATGATCCCTTGCTCCCGAGCGTCACAAAAGTGATGCCCTGCAGTTAAGGGGTTAACGGTGAGACAAACTGTGTCTGAAAAGAAATTCTCTAGAGGCAAAGAGACTAGAGAAAAAGACAAGGGGGAGGGATGTTGGAGGAAAGAAACAGACAAGTAGATGAAAAAATGAAAAATAGAAATATGTAGAAGAAAGTCAAAGAATATAAGAACCCTATGCACAGAGCGTGTCTTATAACCATGGGAATAGTGCAGTGCAAATGGCCCCTAAAATTGTGCCATCAGACAAACTAGGGTCGACATGGCATGATTAACACTCAGCCCCAGAACGTCAATTCATTTCATGCATGATACCGTTCGATGATATAATATATCATCACATTCATTGTCATCGTAATCATCATCACCATCATCATTATTATCATCACCATCACCATCATCATCATCATCATCATCGTCATCGTCATGTCTTCAGTTCTTGAAGGGCCTCCTTGAATAAAGTAGTCTGACTAAGGAAGAAGAACTAGAAAGATGTCACTATAATGAATATTTAGGCACGGCAAGGCAAGCTGGGGACGGGCATACAGCGATTACGTACCTAACCCAAACTGCATTGCAGGCCACACAGCACCCAAGCTACAGGGTAAGACTATGGTGGTGACACACACACACACAAAATGTTTGACTGCGTTCAAGCACATACATGCATATGCACGTACGAAAGATGGAGAGTATGTTGGGCACTACCAAACACAGATGACACTGCTGGCAGTTATCTAGATGCAGTTTATGAATAAATATAAAGAAATAGATAAAAAAATAAGTAATATCAATTTAAAGTGAAGGCATCGAGGCAAACTTTCCTATAAGGACAGATAACCAGGTCTTCTAAGCTGAAACTCAGACCAGTTACATCTACTGTGTATTATGACGACAGTGCAGTAAATTAAATTAGATCTGGATTATTTTCTGTTCGAGATCAGTAGATTACACAAACCAATGAACATATATATGTAGAAGATCTGGACAGAATAAGTGACCTGAAATGAGTCAGTTATTGAATATATAGAATTATTCATGAAGACGAATGCACAAGAAAAAAGAAGGCTTACCGCCCCTCCTTTTTTTTGTTTTTCAAAGTACATAGTATATCAGTAACATAACCAAAATCTTCATTAGCATCATCGTTGTCGGTGTTTCTAATCACTAACCCTTCAACAAGAAGACGCCAGTTTTTGTTTCTGCTACTGTCAGACGGTTTTATTTAGATTAGCAGAGGCGCCAAGCAGTGCAAGGGTAAATGAAGGTTGTAACAAACCCCTCTAGATCGAAAAGTTTATCCAGAGCTGAATTAAACTGCTTCTTAGTTGCAAGAAAATAATATAAATTCGTCTCCTTCAGCAGGAGTTAAATGGCATGCTATGAAAACATGTTATTTAGCATGAGAACTTCGTTATGCATATTACAGTGCGTTTGCTAATGTTAATTTTCTGATGGTTAAAGGTGTTGTGATGTTCTTATGTTACTTGTTAAAAACAGCTTTGTGTTGTTGATAAAGATAACGTACCGTGGTGGGAGTGAGGGAGGTTTGGGTTCGGTAATTTCACATTTTTTTTTTTTTTTTTTTTTTTTTTTTTTTTGTCCTTTGACTGGAATTTAGTAAAATAAGTAAGAAAATTATATCAGAAAATATTTTTGCCTAAATGCGTTCCCTTCACACTTCCCGGATTATTTTAAAAAGTTTATTTTAAACATTTTGCTCTCTATTATTACGGACGTGTTAATCTAATATGCAGAGTGTTATCAGTCTTCCAGATAATTCCAAAAGTTTCATTTTATTCAGCGATAAATTTGTTAGAAGACTTTTACGTTTTCCCAGATATTCTTTTCAAAATTGCTTACCTTCCTCTTCCCGCTTTAACATTTGAACATACGGACAAAAAGCCTACATACAAATGTGCATGTACAATGAGATCGGGATCAGACATATTCTGACACAAACTGTTCGATCGTGTTAAGTCAGGCAAAAAGCTGGAAGAACACCCTGCAGTCATGTTGCAGGTGAGTGTCAGAAGCGGAATGACCAGAATATAGAAGAGTGAAGCTGGATGTTTTTTGTTTGGTTGTTATCCTTGCCTTCTCGATTAGATTATTTGCTTTAGAATTCTACCCCAGCCTCAGTGTGACTTCTCACATAATCAAAATTTCTTCCACTATTTTCCTGTCGTCTGTGGCAACGGAAGGTATTACATGAAACTGAATTATTTTCACGTGGTAATAATATTTACACAACAAAAGAGTGTGAATAGGAACGATACGTTGTCACTCGAGAAGGAATGAAAAATATGGAAGACAGAAGAGAATGCTCGTTGAGGATTATGGACGAACTTTTACCCATGCTACTACCCCTATCCCTCAAGCATTCTTTGTTCCGTCCACAAAGCCACACAGCATAAGAAAAGGTGTTGTTGATGACATGCTTGTGTGTGTGACTGTGTGTATGTGTGTGTGTGAGGGGGGAAATGGAAACTGGTTCAACTAGCCCATATTTTTTGTATCTTGAATATTAACTGCGACTCTGAGCAAGATTAGATTACACCTGAACGGGACTGTAAAAGAACCCTGTGATGGTTTGTATTGTGAAGAGCCCCGGACTCCCCCTTACCCTTGCTTCTGAGGCAGGCCACGTATTCATACACTTTCCTGACTGTAAGATGTATAAGAGTATTTGTACCATAATTTCACTCATACAGCTACAAAAAACGTATCAACTAAATAGAATGGGCATTAGTGTAAATAATAAAATCAAAATGATCCTGGTAATACTTCCACGTGACTTGCTTATTGTCAAAACTGCCTGAGCTCCTTTACGAATACTTCAGGTGTTGTGTAATCAGAGGTGTTCATTGCTGCAGCATCACAGTGTTCATCGAGCTGGTATCACGGCACTGATACACCTTCTTTATCATTATTGCGCTTTTTATCTCTGTTTCCTTCTCTTACCGCTATGTCTTTCTTCCATAGCCTGCAGATTAAGGCTGGTAACTGCCAATGATCTTATGTTACGTTGTGGGTGTTGGGTATTGGTAAATGTACACTCTCTCTCTCTCTCTCTCTCTCTCTCTCTCTCTCTCTCTCTCTCTCTCTCTCTCTCTCTCTCTCTCTTCACGTATTAAGGCAACACAAACCAGTCAAACTCATCATACCCATTATGGTGAAAATCATTAACTGTATACATAAAAGAAAATACTAAATTAACCGTTTGGACGGTCAAATATTTTATCGACTAAAAGTTCACGTCTGTTGGTCTTACTAAATATTATCGCTGGAAGTACTTATCACACAGAGCACCAGACTAAAACCTGAAAATTACACAAACAGTTAAAATTATTACGTGGTATTTATTATTTCTTATTCTAATATTCCACTCTCAGTGAACCTTTAACCTCTCTTCCCTGCTGTACCGTTTTATGCACTTCATCCTCTACACTTCCACCCTTACTTATTACACCACTTAAATTTTTACAGACAATCACATTTCCCATTACCCGACCATCCAGTCGGACTGTGCACTCCGTGCCTTTATCCGTCTGAAAATAATTACAATAACACCACCACCACCACCATCACCAACAATTCGTTTCATTCAGTATTAGATTTCGTTTTTCACACACACAAACGAGAAGAGGGTTATAAACCAAAGTGGAAAAGATGTATGTGGGTGGGAGGGGGAATGTGCACACTATACCGTAATTCTTTCATCTTAACCTGACCGAGATTTTCGTCCATTTGCAGCTTATTTCACGTAACTCAGTAGAAAAATACCATACCGCTACATCCTTTCCCATAGCACTTTTTGACTAGGGTCAAATTTTAGTATTAAACTATTGTTACAACTCAGCATTTAAAACGGAGTGGTGACAAATATCAGACAAATCTGAGTAAAAAGGAGAATTGTTGATGAGTATAACTGAAGGTGTTGTGAAGGTGTTGTGGTTGGCAGAACGTGACACCGAGTACAAAGAACAGTGAGGTGGCAGGCAGCATTGACATGGGTGTTAACCTCTTCATTCTGATGACGCGTTTTTCACTGCGTTAAACCTACGATAGTTGTGAAGAAATTAAACAGAGCAGTGTGTAATTAATCAGTCTCGAAAAGTCGTCCTTAAGTTCAATAAAATGATCTAGTAATGTAAGGAAAAATCAAGTATATAATAAACCAAAGGCATTGTCGTGGTGCGGGACTGAATGCTGGAAGAGGAACACGGGTGTAGACTGCACGGTCAGAGAGACGGGGTGGTGGCAGGTGTGGACGAGGAGGGGGTTACTTTATAACTGAGGAGAATGAACAGCTACCCATGGCGGAGGTCTGAATGATTCTGTGTGTAGGAGGGGGGGGAGGGGGAAGGTGGTCACTTTGCAGGCATGCAAAGAGAACCTCACCATTTACGTACATGTACGCCCGTTGACATGGCTTAATCTGTATTAGTCATTTTTTACACACACAATGTAACAGCAAATAGGATTCTAATTTCCCATACAGAACAATTTGACTAAAGGCTACAGTCCATCCATAACTGATTTACTGAAGGTGATTTAGTGTATAATAACCATAAAGTCAGTAACAGGGCACACGAACCATATATTTCAGCATAACCGAGCATCGTGAGGTGTGGTAACGCTGAAAGCATTACGAGTCGTTCCCGTGAGCTTTGGAGGGTTTCTGACACCACCTCCTTAGCGATTTAGTTTGGGTACTGCACGTTGTTACTTGTGTCCTTTCGATTTCATACAAACTGCACAAATACACAGAAGAGAATATTAACGTGTCACCTGCAGAAACAGCAAGTAAGGATAATGTGCTCGGGAGCTTCCTGAACTTTCGAGAATACGACCCTGTACTACTTACACAAAATCTGGACGAAGAAAACTTCCCTGGTATATAAAGAAGATTGAATTTTTTACTTCCTTATAAAGACAGTTGAGGTGCTTGATGAATTAAGAACAAAGGAGGTTCCTTTAGAAAAAAAAAAAAAATCCCTTTCTCTTTCACCGCATGACCTGCTAACTGTTGTATGAGCAACATAAGATTTACGGTGCCATTACTTGCCAAATGCAAATTACGCTCACCTATACCAGGGCAAAATGAACTGAAGGACGCGTTGCTTGGTTTGAGAGTGAATTATGAGGGAAAGGAAGGACAGCAGATAAAACTGTACACAGAACGCCCCTAGTCACGCTAGACATTAGCAAAGCTTTTGATGCCATCCCCCGCCACAACCTCACAAAAAAAATACTCAACACAAACATGCACAATAACACAAAAAGATGGCTGGCAAACTACTTAGCAGGCAGATGTGCACACGTAACATTTGCCGGTAAGTCTTCTAACATTAGAAACTTCACAAACGGCTTCCCCCAAGGATATGTTTTGTCCCCTACACTCTTTAACCTATACATGCACGACGTACCCACACCCCACACACCACAGATACACATAGCTTCCTATGCAGATGATATAACACTTACATGTACGCACCAAAACGCAAACACAGCTGCACACATCATTCAACCTTACCTCAACACACTACATGAATGGTTCACCACTAACAGGCTCAAAATAGCCCCAGCCAAATCTGCAGTGACTCTTCTCACAAACTGGACAGCAGAACATAGTCACATCCCACACCTCACCATAAACAACATCCCCCTACCACACACACACACACACACACACACACACACACACACACACACACACACACACACACACACACACACACACACACACACACACACACAAAATCCTTGATGTAACATACAATACATCAATGTCATTTAAACAACACATCACAAACTATCTATCTATCTATCTATATACCTAGGCTGCTTCCCCCAAGGAAAGGGAGGTAGCCGAGACAGGACGACTCACTCTCCATTTACTCATCCATTCAAACACATTCATTCGCATCTTAGCCCCAAAGGGGAGAACGGACAGATCCTCACCGCATCACACCGCACAAGGGTCAACTGCGCAATGCAATCAGTGACATCCACAGCAGGGCCCGACAGCAGAACTGGTTTACCCGTGCCACATCATAACAGACCCATCCCCTTACCATCACCTGACCTGACTAGCTGATCAGACCAAATGCGGGAGAATATCCCCTCAGGGCTGCGTCATCACTTATTCATTCACAATTTCTCTCCATTTATTTCTGTCACGCACAGCCACTCTTCCTTGCTCAACAGACATCCCTCTCGCATCCAGCGCTCTCTTCACACTGTCCATCCATCCTATTCGTGGTCTTCCTCTCAGTCTTACACCTCTCACATCAGTACTAGTTATCTTTTTCACCAATCGCTCATTATCCATTCTCTCCATATGCCCAAACCATTGCAACACCCTCTGCTCAACTCTACCAGCCATCTCCCGAACAACTCCAGTTCTCCTTCGCACTTCATCATTTCGCACCCGATCCATACGCGTCACTCCACACATACTCCTCAGACATCTCATCTCCATTACATTCAAACTTTTCCTCTCTGCTACACCCATATTCCATGTTTCAGCCCCATATAATGCAGTCGGTACCACAACACCCTCATACAGCCTTCTCTTTACATCCATTCTAAGCGAACGACATTTAAACACTTTTTTCATTCCTCCCAGCACCTTTCCTACTTCATTTATTCTAAACTTCACTTCTGCATCTATTCTTCCATCCACAGCAACATGTGACCCTAGATATTTAAAACAATCTACCTCCTCAAGCAACTCACCATTCAAAACTATATTCATCCCCCTACCATCTATCAACCTCGTACACTTCATCACTTTACTCTTATTCTCATTTACTTTCAATTTCCTCCTTTCACACACCCTTCCAAACTCCTCTACCAACTGTCTCAATCTCTCCTCTGAATCAGTCACCAGTGCAGTATCATCTGCAAACAGCAGCTGCTTCAGATTCCACTCTCCTCCATCAACATTTACCAGACTCAGACCACCTAAAACTCTTGCATTCACCTCCCTTACAACACCATCCATGTAAATATTAAACAACCAAGGCGACATCACACATCCCTGTCGCAGCCCCACTCTCACTGGAAACCAATCACTCACAGCATTTCCCACTCTTACACACGCTCTACTATTTACATAAAAACTTTTCACCCCTTTTAGTAACCTACCATCAAGTCCATACAATCTTAAAACAGTCCATAAAGCCTCCCTATCAATTCTATCATACGATTTCTCTAAATCCAAACATTAAACATTAAACATTAAACAAACATTAAAAATAAAATAACACCAAGACTCAATGCTTTGAGGTCACTTGCCCATACATCATTTGGACACAACAAAGAAACCACCATCACAGTATACAAACAATACATACGTTCAGTGATGAATTATGCAAGCCCTGCCTGGGCTTCTAACCTCACCAAAACACACTACAACGCTCTACAGACCATACAGAACAAGGCCCTAAAAATAATCACAGGCTGCACAGCTACTACACTCACAGACCACCTACATCAAGAAACCAAAGTCCTCCAAGTCAAGGATCACCTAGACATGAGAGGCACCCAGTTTCTTGCTGCAGCCTCCACAAACCCACAACATCCATCACAGTACATGGCAGCACATCCACCCACACCAAGGAACATCAAAACAACACCCAGCACACGATACCATACACAAATACTGTCATCTCTCCCCCCTCGCCCACCTCAGACCAGCTTCCAGAAGCATATCTACACTCAGATCACTCGCCACTCCATTCAGTCACTTAAAGACAACACACAGCTGCATGTACGGCCTCCTGACATCCACCCTTCTGAATCCTATCTTCCTCGTGAGGACAGGGTCCACCTGGCCAGGCTGAGATGTGGGCACCATCGAGCCCTCTTAAGCTACCAGAAGAGGCTGAATGACTCCGTTGCTGATGCCTGTCCATGATGCAACACAACACCCCATACTATTAAGCACATTATGGAAGAATGCATTGCACACAATCACCTACGCCAACAACACAACATACACTCTTTGAGAGCTCTGTGGGAAAGCCCGGTCTCGACCGTGGCCTTCCTAAGGGACTCGGGGCTGTTCGGCGAGACTGTCTAGGGAACAACTACTACTACTACTACTACTACAGTACGGGTCTGGTTAACAATGACATTATCTGCCTAAGTCTTTTGCCTCGTGTTCTCCTTCACTTCTTCTATTCCCTTCATTCCTCGTTGGCATTTGGCAGTAAGGAGAAAGCTTTGATTTTACTCCCATCGACAGCACCAGAGACATTATGCCATGCGATTATTTCCTACGACCCACATTTGTTTATTTATAGCCAGGTCTCCATTTATGCCGCTGGGTGCACGGGGACAATGGGGAAACAAACTGCATCCACCAGTCTGACCGGTCTGACGATTGGCAGTAAAAATTGAAACTAAAAGTTAAAGGCAACCCTGGTAGCAGGAGGGGCGTGAATTGACCCAGTACACGCGATCGTAAACAAATGCATAAATGAGGCCCAACCCAAAGTGAACGTTGAGGTAGTGATGGTAAAAGTTGGTGCCCTGTAATAATTTTGTACCGCAGTAACAAGCCTCACCATTTATTTGTTCTTTGACTTAGTGAAAGGAGGTTTAGTATACACAAATATATGCAGAATATCATTTTTCTTATGTTATCGACTCTGGGTGTAGACTAGATGGTCCGTTCCCTAACATCCAGGAGTAATCGCCATGCATTGCCTCTAGGCCAAATTTACTCCCATACCTTACCCCCAGATCCACTCCCCATTATCCCCGACCCCTATCCCCATCACCTACCACTTACCCAAATCCCCTTCTTCACCAAATTACTCAGTCTTCCCTCCCCCCGCCTCTCTCTCTCTCTCTCTCTCTCTCTCTCTCTCTCTCTCTCTCTCTCTCTCTCTCTCTCTCTTTCTCTCCTTTTGGTGGCTTTATATTAATTTCTGCATTATATTCAGCTTAGATAAAACCACCGTAGCAACTTGTTCATTAAATATATCGATTAACGTTGTGTGCAGAATTACACTCGTGTTACGTTACTGCCGCTAACGCCAGACAATTTAATTCAGGTGAGCAGAACCCGCTGTAGAGAAACATTTAACACGGAACTGATATTCTACACGGTGCCTTCATTATCATACAGTACGGCGGGGACAACCATAAACACTCCAGTCACAATGTGAATTAAATTTATGTGCCTTTCCTTTGTGGGCCGGTGAGCTTTATCTAATTATATGTAGTTTATTGCAGGACAGAGGCCTTATGTAGATTATCTCTTTATGATTTACTTACAGGTGAAGGGAGCAAGGTGGTATACTGCTTGGATAATTATGAAAGGGGTGGGGGGTATATAAAAAGGAAGAGGAGTATAGGAGAGAAGAATATGAGAAAGACGAGAGGTGAAAAGAAGAGAGCGAAATTGGAGTAAAAGATAAAGAACTAAAAGATTGAAAAGAAGAATAAAAGTGACAGGAAGGAGGTAAGGAGGAACAGGAGGATATGGAAAGAAGGGACGGCAGAAAGTAAATAAACAGGTTTGGGAGGAGGTAGGACGGAAGAGGGGGAGGTGAGAAGCAGGAAGAGGGAAGAAGGGAGTAATGGGAGGAGGGAAGGCGTGTAGTGTTTCTGCAACACTCTTTCCCAGCTTGCACATGAACTTGATATGGGCATTTTGTTCAAACTGTGACATCGCCACGAACAGCTTAGACACACCTTCATATGAGCACTTCCAGCACGCGACTGATGTGGTATTACCTACAAAAAGGACCTGCACATGCGCAGTAAGACATTGCCCCACACCGTTTCTCGCGGCGGTACCATATCTCGTAACACTGCATTGCATATGCATATAGCAAAACTTAAAAGTGATTATGCTAAATTTGAAGGTTGTGTGTGTAAGACAGGGATAGAAGGTATTATGATGCACACCTGCCTACTACTCCCTCTGCTCTAAGAGGCGAGAGGAGGGAACAAGAGAGAAAACATACTTATAAAGAAATATCGAAATTTTTATTTCGAGTATAGAAAAGGAAACTTTCTGAATTATTCTTTCTTATCCATTATTCTGAACTAACAAATAAGCCTATAATTTTTTGTCTCAGCCAGTCTGATTTACTGAACCCGGGTGCTTTAGAGTATAATTATTTAAATTATTAAACGTCCATATGCATCAAAATATAATACTTTTATGTATATCAGGAATGGTTTCTTTCCTTGATGTCTTTTGATTTTCCAGATGAGTTGATATATATATATTTTTTAATGCAAGGAAGAAGGAATGGAAGGTCAGAAGGCCGAAAATTGTTCACGCAAAGAAAAATGTTAAAAAGATAATAGAGAGACAACTTCCGTTCATTTCGAGATGCTTGGACATTCTGCGTTTAGAAGACTGGAGGTCATAGGTAGTAGGAAATACAGACAAAGGAAAGCAGTTCCAGAGTTGACCCGTAGCATACATGATAGACTGGAATTAAAGATTAACTCTTGAATTACAGAGTTGAACAGAAAAGCGATGAGAGTTTGCTGCTAGACGGGTGCTTTGCCATCCGCCGTAGTGGTGGAGGGATGCAAGAAGACAGTTCGGAGGAGCAGTGGCCATTGAAGTAGCGATAGAAAAGATATAAAGATGCAACAGTGCGGCATAGAGATAGAAGTTGAAAGGAGCCAGTAAGACGAGGAGAATGATAATGACGGAAAGCTTTTAACTCCACCCTATTGAGAAGAGCTGTATGTGGAGTCTCCCCCCATATTTTTTTTTTTTTTTTTTTTTTTGTTCGTGCGACTCTGGGCTTAGGCTTCACAGTCTGCTCCTAAGGCCCAATAGTCCTCCTGCATATCATACACATACATGTCACCCTTCTGACGCTAACACCCCCTACCACACTGAATCTATGCTAAGACTGTTTCGTACAGGACTGGTGTATTGGTATAATGGGGGTATTTTTACTACATGTCGGCATTTTTTTTTTTCGAAAGATCAGTAAAGTTTGCTTTATGAAATTCAGATCCTTAAACTGTTCCCTGTCCCAACGGGGATTCGAGCCTTTTTTCACTGCGGCCACATCTACACAAGGGCAAATAAAACCCCTCATAAAGTCAACAACTGTACAGAGGTAAAGAAGGCAAGGAGTTGGCTTAGCACGCCTAATTTCTTGGAAGCAGATTTTACGAGAGAGGTAATATGATGTTTCCAAGATATATCCCTTGAGAATGAAACCACAGGTATTTTCAGAGATGATGCAGGATTGAGTTGGGTATTGTTTAAAATTAGGGGATATTCCTGTGGTAGATTTTGACGGGTCGAAGGATGTAAGAACTGAGTTTCTGATAGCATTAAGAACAACAAGGTTAATTTTACCCCAATCAGAGATACGAACCAAGTAAAGCATTAAGAATACCATTGTCTCACCCCTTGTTTGTTGAAGTAACTGCTGAGATGGAAGCTGCAGGAAATGGATGGAAATGTAAGGGGGCGTATAAGTGAATGGAGTTAGATGTACAGCTCTGATGATCACTGATGAATAGAAGGAAGAGAGCTGGTGATAGGACAGAGCCCTGAGGAACAGTACTACTGATACCCCTAGGAGAAGAGCGGTGGTCGTCTATAACAGCAGGTATAGAATGACCAGACAGAAATCTGGAGATGAAGGCACAGAAGAACAGATACTGTAAGAGGGCAGTAATTCTCTGTCTGTCTGTCTGTCTGTCTGTCTCTCTCTCTCTCTCTCTCTCTCTCTCTCTCTCTCTCTCTCTCTCTCTCTCTCTCTCTCTCTCTCTCTCTCTTTCATGTGTCACGTCTAGGTGGTGGTAGATGATTAACTATTGTCATTTTCCCGTTGCCTCTGGAGATCCCTTGAATTGCTTTCTTTACGTTGGTTGTCCGTGTTTTTCACATTCAAGATTTCTCCAGTATTCTTTTCGTCGATATTCACCTTTATGAACACAAAGCCAATTTGCATAAACGCTTGTCACACCTTGCACAATCCAATCCACCAGCCTGGACAGATTGGAATTCAGTACTTAGTGGGCCAGCCAGTGTTGCCTCATCCAGTACCATTATGCCTCATGTACTCACTGTATCGCAAATATTTACGTGCCACTTTTTGTTTTCGTTTATTCTTTACAGATCGCATCACCTTAGTCAAGTGTTGGTGGAAGTGGTGGCATTGTAACAAATGACCCTCTGAGTCGTGTTATAAGAAGCATTACTGACCATGTGTTTTGTTCTGCAGTGTCGTGATACATTCAAATTGAGGAACTATTCAGGCTTAAAGAAACTTAGTTTAATTATGAGGATGTACCTTTTCATTCCTAGATCCACTTCGGGTATGTGAATAGGATCTAGACTTGGGTGAAATTATTTCATCCTCACAATAAACATTTTCAGGACAAGGGTATAATTCTTCCATTACAAGTCATGCTTCTACTCAGCTACAGTTTCTTTTTCTGGCGATTTTAGTTCATGCACTACAACCATTTACTGAATACAGTATTCCTGTAGGTTCTCACACCACGCACTGTCCCTTGTTGCAGGGCTTTTCTTAGTTATTCAGACAGTATTCTGAATAGAGTCAAGTGGGGGGACCCACCATGATACCATCCACTGACTCAATGTAACAATGATAAATCGTGCGTAATCAAAAGATTTACCTACTCAGCCCGAGGATGTCTGTTTAATTGTGACTTTCTCTCCTCATACGATTTTATTGTTCTGTGAAGAGCCGAACGTCGTTGTTACCAGTGACTATATACACGTGTATATAGTCACTGGTTGTTACTGTTGTGACCCTGGCCTCATTTGAAACTGAAACCGAACGTCGTTGTTACTGTTGTGACCCTGGACTCATTTGAAACTGAAACCGAACGTCGTTGTTACTGTTGTGACCCTGGACTCATTTGAAACTGAACCCGAACGTCGTTGTTACTGTTGTGACCCTGGGCTCATCTGAAACTGAAACCGAACGTCGTTGTTACTGTTGTGACCCTGGACTCATTTGAAAATGAAACGGTGGACTGTAAGCTGAACTCGCCTTTCTTCTGTAGTGCGCCATTCCTAAGCATGGGGGGTCAGGGAGGGAGTTGTGGGACGTTTGTATAAGCAGGCATTGGTGCCCCCCGGGTTATAGTGGTGCCACCGCGTGAAGGAGTTCTTGTCCAACACCATCCGAGTAGTGAATGGATTAATGAAGACCATGATATACTTTTCCAACGAAATACGAGTTTTATAAGCAGAATAAAAACAAGAAAATAGAGACGTCATCGTAGTGATAAGGTTAATTGTTACGGAAGGGTTATTTAAAAGAAAATAAAAAAAGCATATCAAAGGTCTTCTTCCCGTGTATCAGAATTAGTAAACACATTCTGCTTTCGCCTGCTTATTGTGCGGGGTGTACTTGAATTGTGTGGATGATGGCAGTGTAAGTGTTGGTGTGTGCTGTGTGGTGTGGGATGTACATGTAGTGTGTGGATGATGGCAGTGTAAGTGTTGGTGTGTGCTGTGAGGTGTGAGGTGTACATGTAGTGTGTGGATGATGGCGGTGTAAGTGTTGGTGTGTGCTGTGAGGTGTGGGGTGTACATGTAGTGTGTGGATGATGGCAGTGTAAATATTGATGTGTGCTGTGAGGTGTGGGGTGTACATGTAGTGTGTGGATGACGGCAATGTAAGTGTTTGTGTGTGCTGTGAGGTGTGGGGTGTACATAATGGCTCATTATTGCTGGAATATTCATGTTCATGTGTATGATATGAGTGTGTTTGTATGCTCATGTGTGTGCTGGCTGGGCTACATCTGCAACCCAGTAATGAGCAGGATACATTTACATACATGCTGAATGGATGCGTAGGAGGAGGCGGTGCGTAAAAGTTTTGTCGCGTGTTGTTAGTCTGTAGGCTTTAATTGTGTAAGCTTAGGTGGCTCTCTCGTACCTCTACCTCACCATTTATTCATAAGGAAGCATCTCAAGGAGTGATCCTGACGGTCCGTCTCTCACTAATGATTTTCGGATTTTCTTCACTCCCGTAAAATTTAGGGACACCACACCACGTGGTAACACACCACATCACACTACAGCACACACCACCAAACAGTATTACAAAAGTAATTGACAGAAGGTAATTAATCAGAGTTCTACAGCTTCCACCTCGTGTAATATTGTGCTTGTTTTTATGTAAATGACCCATTAATATTCTTTAGATAACCAATCTTTTAAAACAGTAATCCATATTGAACAAGGATTTCAGTAAAGCGTCATTCACGATGTTTTTACCCTCATTATTAAATAATTATTTCAACGTATGAAAACTAATACCTAGACTACTATAGTATTTCATATGCCATCAGAGATTATCTTTGGTCATCTCAGTCATTTATGATTTTACTTAACCGTAAATTTGTTGAACTTGTTCAGGAGTTTGACACAACTAGTAGTTGTCATCTACATAATTATTTTTTAATAGTGTCTATTGCTAATTATTGTGAATTATCTTTTTCAGGTATCGAGACTGGAGACAGAGTGCTGACAATTACTTCGCCCGAACACCCACTCCAGCCATCACTCTTGCGTGTGTATATTCCAGAATGTAAACAATGCAGACAACAACATGGTGACAATCAACGCCATCTTTTAAGGAATCATAACACTATCATCCCTTTTAGTGACCAAAGTGTCCCAGTAAAGTGTATAATTATGAACCGCCCTGCAATCACCTACAGAAACACGTCCTAGTTAGAGGTGTTTGGAAGCTCATGTTACGTGGTGGATGGGATTAAATTTGAAGTTGTTCCGGGTCAGTGTGCGAATTGTCTCAATATAATTGCTTCAATTACTGAGCCCCTCCATTGCCCAGACGCCGTGGTCCACGGCCTCACGTCAGTCAGTGTTGTTTGGAAGCTTAAGTGATGTGGTAGTGGTCTTAAAATATCAGACAATAGGGGAAAGTAAATACGAATCAAATAGTTTCCAAAAAAAAATTTTAAAACGTGAAATCATTTAGAGAGAGAGAAAGCAGTGGAGAGACGGAAGAAAGATAGAGGAAAATGAGAAAAAAGACAGGAAAGAAAAAAATAGAGGAAAAAATTACGAGATGAGGAAAAAGAATGTTATTTTCTTTGGAGACTCGAGTAATGTTAAAACCTGGATCAGTAATGGAAAAAGATTGGGAATCGAACAATTTTCCAAGAACTATTTGCCTAACTTGAAACTAACATTAAGAAACTGGGAAAAGAAGAGACAGGAACGAGTAAAAAGACATGTAGGAGTGAGCAAAAAAAAAAAAAAAACGGAAGAGAACACCAATAGGTTGAAAGAAGGTGGAAAGAGGTCAAAAAAACAAGTATGATAGAATCGGGAATGACAGTAAAACATAGACAGTAGGTATTCAGTAGCGAATCAAGTCTATAGAGACCCAGAATGAAGTGAGTGTGAGGAAAAATACAGAATCCAGTTGACATGGAAAACATCACAGCAGTGGTATTTTGGTGAGTACGCTGTTTGAATCTTTAGTTCCTAAATCAATGGTTTTAGCTCCAATTCATATTTTATTTGAAATTTGGAATGTAATGCAATTACTAAGAATATATTGGTTATGAAAAACCAGGTTTGGGTGACAAAGGTATTTACTTTGATGAGAAAGATGATAAATATGACGGCTTGTAAATTAATTTTTCCTTTAAAAACACAGTTTTAGAAAAGTAATCGTATTTTTCGGGTAGAAGAAAAAGTGTGCGGCTTCATACAGAGTTTTGCTTATTTACGCTGCTGTACGCAAATCGAATTTCATTTTATCCATGCGAATCTTGAGAAAAATTATTTAATACGAAAGATACGTGAATAATGGCAAACTGTAGGTAATGAATATGAATATGGTTTTCTGTGTGTATGGGATGAGAGAATCAAATATTTGTATTACTGCAAGTTATGGGGAAGGCATCTGAGTAGGATCAAAAGATGTTTGTAGCATCTAAGGCTGTGGAAAAGGCGTATAACAAGGCAAATAGCAGGGGATTAAAGGTAGCTATGATGATACGTAAATCTGATTTTGGAAAACCACTGAATGTTGTTGCCCCTCCTTATTCTTCTTCAATGACCTTACTTGTTGACTATCCATCCCTCCGCCTCCACTGGCGTAACGTCATATACCTCAACCAACCCACACTTTTTTTTTTTTTTTTTTATGCGAGGAAGAAGGAACCAAAGGCCATGAGCCCGCAGTAACAGTTCCCTCCAAGAGAAAAACAAAATACAATATAGAGCCAAATTCAAGATCCGATCATTTTGAGATGCCTGGACACACTGCGTTTAAAAGACTGGAGATCATAGGCAGCAGGAAATACAGACAGAGGGAGACAGTTCCAGAGTTGACCTGTTGCATAAATGAAAGACTGGGAGTAACGGTTAATTCTTGCATTAGAGAGTTGGACAGAAAAAGGATGAGAGTCTGCTGCCAGACGGGTGCTACGCGCCCGTCGTAGAGGTGGAGGAATGCAAGCAGACAGTTCAGAGGAGCAGTGACCATTAAAGTAGCGATAGAAAAGAGATAAAGATGCAACAGTGCGGCGAAGAGACAGAGGTTGAAGGGAGTCAGTAAGAGGAGGAGAGTTAATGAGACGAAAAGCCTTTGACTCCACCCTATTGAGAAGAGCTGTATGAGGGGAGCCTCCCCACACATGAGAGTTGAACTCCACACAGGGGCAGATAAAACCCCTGTATAGAGTCAACAATTGCGCAGGGGTAAAGAAAGAGCGGAGTCGGCTTAGCACACCCAATCTCTTGGAAGCAGATTTTACAAGAGATGTAATATGATCTTTCCAAGATAAGTCCCGAGTAAATGAAACCCCAAGCATGTTCAAGGATGATGTCGGATTAAGCTGAATATTATTAAACATTAGTGGGTATACCTGTGGAAGATTTTGTCGGGTTGAAAGGTGTAAGAACTGAGTCTTAGATGCATTAAAGACAACCATATTATTTTTACCCCAGTCAGAGATACGAGCCAAGTCAGACATTAGGTGTGCCATAGCCTCATCCCTTGTTTGTTGAAGTAACTGTTGAGATGGGCGTTGCGGGAACCGAATGGAAAGGTGAAGGGTGGAGTCATCAGCATATGAGTGGATATGGTTAGATGTACAGCTTAGAAGATCATTGATGAATAAAAGGAAGAGAGTTGGTGATAGGACAGAGCCCTGAGGAACACCACTGTTGATAGATCTAGGAGAAGAACGATGGCCGTCTATAACAGCGGCTATAGAACGACCAGAAAGGAAGCTAGCGATGAAGGCACAGAAGGATAGAAACCGTAGGAGGGCAGTTTGGAAATTAAAGATTTATGCCAGACTCGATCGAAAGCCTTTGAGATGTCAAGTGCAATGGCAAAGCTTTCGCCAAAGTCCCGAAAGGAGGATGACCAGGAGTCTGAAAGGTAGGTGAGAAGATCGCCAGTGGAGCGTCCCTGACGGAACCCATACTGACGATCGGAAAGAAGGTTGTGATAGGAAAGATGCCTTAAAATTTTTCTATTAAGAATTGACTCGAAAACTTTTGAAATACAGGACATTAAAGCAATTGGACGATAGTTGGAGGGTTGGGAGTGGTCACCCTTCTTTGGGACTAGCTGAATGAGAGCAAACTTCCAGCAAGAAGGAAAGGTACAAGTTGACAGACAAAGACGAAAGAGTTTGCCTAGGCAGGGTGTAAGCACAGAAGCACAGTTCTTGAGAACAACAGGAGGGACCCCAGCAGGCCCATATGCCTTGTTAGTACTGAGGCCAGTGATGGCAGAAAATACATCAACTGAAGAAATTTTAATGTCAGCCATGAGGAAGTCAGAGGGGGGAAGTGATGGAGGAACAGCACCGGAATCGTCTAAGGTAGAATTGGAGGAGAAAGTCTGTGCGAAGAGATCTGATTTATCAGTAGAAGAAATAGCTACAGAACCATCAGAGTAGAAAAGAGGAGGGAAGGATGATGAGGTAAAGTTGTTAGAAAGATTTTTGGCAAGATGCCAGAAGGAGCGGGAAGAATTCGAGTTGGAGAGTTGAGAGCATTTAGTATGGATGAAATTATTTTTAGTAGAGCGAAGAACAGACTTAGCACGATTCCGGGCAGAAACGTAAAGATGATGTGATTCAGGGGTGGGTTGGCTCCGGTACCTTTTGTAGGCCCTCTCCTTGTTGCGGACAGCATTAGAACAAGCGTGATTAAACCAAGGCTTTCTTGCATTAGTCAAAGGATACGAGAAAGGAATGTATGCTTCCATGCCCGAGAGAATAACCTCCGTAATGCGCAAGGCACACTCAGATGGCTCACGGCCATGGAAGCAATAATCATTCCAGGGAAAATCAAAGAAGTACTGCCTGAGGGCCTCCCAGTCTGCGGCTCCAAAATGCCACAGACGACGTTTCTCTGGAGGGTCCACAGGCCGTACCGGAGTGATAGGACAGGTTAAGGTAATAAGGTTGTGATCGGAGGAGCCCAACGGAGAGAAAAGATTAACAGAGTAAGCAGAAGGATTAGTTGTGAGGAAGAGGTCAAGTATGTTGGAGCTCTCTCCAAGGCAGTCAGGGATACGGGTAGGGTGCTGTACAAGCTGCTCTAGGTCATTAAGGATAGAAAAGATGTTGGCTTGTTCACCGGGTGGATCCGTGAAAGGAGAGGAGAGCCAAAGGTGGTGGTGAACATTGAAATTTCCAAGAATGGAGATTTCAGAGAAAGGAGAAATGGATAGAATGTGTACCATCGTAGAAGTAAGATAGTCGAAGAATTTTTGATAGTCAGTAGAATTAGGGGATAAGTAAACAGCACAGATATATTTAGTCAGAGAATGACAGGAAAGCCGAAGCCAGAGTGTGGAGAATTCAGAAGAATCAAGTTCAGGAACACGAGAGCAAGATAAGTCGTTGCGTATATATACACAACAGCCACCTTTGGCTTTGAAATGAGTATAGAGAAAGTAGGAGGATACAGAAAAGGGTTTGCTGTCAGTTGCCTCAGACAGCTGAGTCTCCGTTAGAAAAAGGTGAGGTTTAGAGGAGGAGAGGTGGTGCTCAACAGAGCGAAAGTTAGAGGAAAGGCCGCGAATGTTGCAGAAATGAAGAAGAAGAGAGTCAGACAGTGGTTCCAGGCATCTTGAGTCGTCACCGGGAGAGGGGCAGATGGTGGGGGCATTTATGGTCCCCCCCCCTGGGGACTCCGAGGCTTGGTAAAAGGACGCCATTTTGGGTAAATTTTGAATAGGAAGTGTAGTGTGTACTGTGCATGTAGTTTGGTGAAGATAGTTAGAGAAATTTGAACTGGAGAGCATGCTGGCCTACTCTCTGTGTAACTGAGACACTGAAGCTCTCATTATAAGTGGTATGTGGGGTGTCCGTCATCCACTCACTTGATGTAATGCTGCCATATAGCCTTCTTCGCTTGGCGCTGGTTTTCCTTCACAATTCAATTCAATATTTCCTGGTTAAAGTAAGATGATACTTTGATCCATCCATCCATCCATCATCTAATCCTACGTTGCCCCATGAGGAGCGCAGGAGCCCGGGGCTAGGAAAGTTGGTTCTGGCATTTAAGATGAGAGTGACCAGCCTCACTCATCCTTGAGTGGTATTACGCGAGCAGTAACCCCCAACCACCCCTTGGATATAAACCTTCACCAGCTCAATCCGATTGGAGCACATTTATTACCCACTAAATCACCGGGAGCCAAAATCTGGTTATATGGTTACCACCCAGCGTAGTAAATGGTTTCCTGGTGTACAGGAAACCATTTGGCTTGTCACTCAGTGTAGAGTCACCCACAGGCAGAAGGAAGAGGAAAGAATGAAGGAAAGAAAGACACAAGAGGGAGTGAAAAGTCACCAGCAGGCAGAAGAAAGAGGAAAGAATGAAGGAAAGAAAGACAGAAGAGGATGGAAGGAAAGAAGGATGGAGGAGAGGAAAGGGCAGACACCCGAGAGCAGCACTACATCAAGTGAGTGGATGGTGAGCGCCCCCACCTATCACAAATGATACCTTGATTTATATGACTAAAACTAAGGAAACATTAAAGGAAATGTGATATTACGTAATACTGTTTTAGACCTACTTGTATACTATGCATATAATTTTGTATTTTGTTTTGTGAGATGCTGATATTGTCCCATGAGAGTAGACCTAACGGTGGTAAAATGTTTTATAATAATGATATAACAATAATTTTGTTTGACAGTGATTGATGGTGTTTTTCAAACGAGTAAAACAGAATGTGATGAGTCTTTACAATTTGTTAGTTTTTTTTCTACTTATATATATATATATATATATATATATATATATATATATATATATATATATATATATATATAAATTAAGCTCTTCTTATATACAAGTAATAGGTTTCTATGACGTAGGCTTATATTAAACTGAATCTATGTAAATAAATCCATAAAAAACACAGTAAAGTAGACAAAATAGTGGGTTTAATTAATAATAATTGCAATAAACACATAATCAAATTAAAAGAGAGAGAGAGAGAGAGAGAGAGAGAATTTGCGACCAGCTGCAGGCACGCGTCGTCTCCGCATGTTCAGTGATCAATCCACCCCCAGGCCTGTTGACTTAGAGGAGGCCTTGGCACCACTGTTTATGGTGTACTAGTGTTTGTCAGTGTGTTTTTGGCCATGCCTGTGGGGGCCAGCCAATTATGTGGATATGAGAGAGAAGTGGGTGTCAGTGGATGTCACTGTTCATGCTTACTGGCTCATTATCTGCTAATGTTAACTTTTATAACCGTGTAGCCTTCCATGTTCGTTTAGTAGTTGTACGTGTGTGTGTGTGTGTGTGTGTGTGTGTGTGTGTGTGTGTGTGTGTGTGCATGCGCGTTTGTTTGTTCTGTTCACATTAGGAGAGATAAATGTTTAGGTGCAAATAATTACTGTATTTCAATGAAAATGTATGAAACATATGTGATAAATATCTGAGTATTTATGAACATAAGTAAATTCATAAGTGTCCGCGTAGGTGTCAGTGTGTTTCTTTACTTATTACTAGCGATGTAATTATTCATTAATGCATATATCTTGAACACAAATGGTAATTCGCCAATTTGTAAATATTTACTCTACATTTATTATTACTCTTAATAAAAGAAAAAAATCTTCTGCCAAGGTAAATGTAAGTGAAATTTCATGCCCAACTGTAATATATCTGTTAATGTTTTATTTTGTATGTGTGCGTCAATGAGTGGGAAGGTTGTGTCTAAAGGTGTACGAGGATGATTTAATACAAGGGAATAAGTACGTGAGAGAAAAGGACATCGGATATGTAAGTCGGTAAATATGAGAGTTAGTGAATTAATATATGAGCCAAAGAGGAGGAGAGAGGGAGTGAAGGAGTGTGCATGTGAGTGTGAAATGAGTGTGTGGGAAATGGTGACGGTAAGAGTGACCGAATGCTTGATAGACTGAGAGAGAGAGAGAGAGAGAGAGAGAGAGAGAGAGAGAGAGAGAGAGAGAGAGAGAGAGAGAGAGAGAGAGGTACAAGGAAGAATCAGACAAACCGGAACAGATAAGCTTAATGTGTGTGTCAGTGTAAAATGATATGATGTAAATGTTTGTGTTTGAGTGGGTATATGTACGTCAGACTGAAAAACTTCCATGTTATTAGGCAACGGTTTATTTTATTTTAGTATTTTGTTTCACTAGATTATGTTTGGGCTATGTTATTAGCTCTCTCTCTCTCTCTCTCTCTCTCTCTCTCTCTCTCTCTCTCTCTCTCTCTCTCTCTTGCAGCTTATTTGAGCATGCCATAAAACAAAATAATTCTACTTCCCTTATTTCTCTTCAGTCAGATTTATCCACATCATTCCTATTTACTTCGCCTGTGTATATTTCATTAGTTTTCATAGTGCATATAATTCTCATTCTAATATTACAGAATTTTTTTACCGGAGTAATAGATTTAGTAAATTCTTGTCTTTCCCCCTTTCATCAGAATCGCTGATAGTTTGTTTATTAACTCTGTAATTTGTTGCTGGATACTTTTTTTCTTTTTCATCTCTTTTTTTATTGCAATAGTTTCGAGCCTTATAATTTTTCCTTCCATTCTCAGTGTGTCTTTCCTCGATTCCATGACTACCTCCACCACGTTGTATGAGCTCTAATCCCTTTTATATATATGCTTCTGTTGCACTCCTCGTGTTATACAGTTTAATTTGTTTTCGCAATAACGAACCTAACTAATTCTCATCTCTTCTGCATTCCTCCTCTGTTGAGACTACCTCCTAATCTATTTCTTTAAAACAAACTTTCAATGTAGTCAATTCCTTAATGGCAAAACAAGCTTAATACTTTCTTATACAAGCCCCCCCCTCCTTTCCATTTTTCTGACTCCCTCCACATCAGTCTGTTAGTTCACAACTCTGGATACTGTCCAGTGTTTTCAGCCGCTGTGTTTTGTTAGTATCACGGTTGTTTTTATTCCATGATATCACGATTGATAATTTCTCACTTTCCTCTCTATCCACCTCTTACTTCATTGATACTGTATAGTCGCTCCATACATGTTTTCATATTTGTTTTTTTCCAGTGTTGTTTTTATTTCTAGTGACAGTTCCTTTGATGCCGTCATAACATGCTTGATAACAGATCCTTTTCTGAAGTTCTCCCCTGTCCTTTCTTCCTTACTCCTCCTTGACCGTATTAACTCTATAATGTTCATATTTTTTTCCTTTCACACTAATTTCAGTCAGTCTGAGTTTCATTGATAGCACAGTAACGCGCCTGATATTTTTTCAGCATCACCACTTCCCTTTTTGTTCACATTTTTTGCTTCGCCCTTTGTTTTTCCTTTTTCCTTTTTCTTTCATGCCACCAAATCGGGCGTCACATTTTTTTCAGCTCTTCCTGCCACTCCCTCCTAGTTATATACCGGTGCTTTATTTTGCGGTTTTATTATTTTTTTTTAAATAAATGTCACGCATTCTATCACATATACGCGGTAGTCTGTGCTTTTCCATTGCCGCCTTATCCATTTCTCTGCAGGTTTGAACTTTGTTCTTCAATAATTTTGTATTTTCGTTCTCCACACTATAATCTTTCTGTTGCATTAACTCTAAGGCCAACTCTAAGTGCTAAATCCAAGCAAAAATCGATGTGCTCGGATGGAAACTATGTATATAGTTGAGCTCGGCAATTGCTAGTGCAGAGACTTTCTCTCTTTGTAGAGACATAAGGAATGCTGAAGTAACACTGTCTGACAACTTTAACTACTTTACATCTTGGTATACCAGCTCGGTACTTTGTCTCATACTTTGATATTTTCGCCGCTCCATCTGTCATCCCCCCCCCCTCCCAAGGAAAACACGTTTGACAACCTCTCCAGTCCTAACTCCCCCCAGTCATTTCTTCCCTCCTCTCTTATCATTCGAGTTCCTGTTTTTCTCAGACTTCCAACCATTAATATCTTTTTAGCGCACCCTCTTCTCCACCCTCCACCTCATCATCATCCCACAGCCTCGTCTTGCCCATCCTGTTCCCTCCCATGCTGCTCCCCTCATGGCATCCCCCACCCACCCACCAACCAGCTTTCCCTTTCACCTTCCCCACGTCCATCTTCCCCACGTCCATCTTCCCCACGTCCATCTTCCCCACGTCCATCTTCCCCACGTCCATCTTCCCCACGTCCATCTTCCCCACGTCCATCTTCCCCACGTCCATCTTCCCCACGTCCATCTTCCCCACGTCCATCTTCCCCACGTCCATCTTCCCCACGTCCATCTTCTCCACGTCCATCTTCCCCACGTCCATCTTCCCCACGTCCATCTTCTCCACGTCCATCATCTCCACTTCATCTTCATCCTCTCTCTCTTTTTCCTTTACACATTGTTACTAACTTTTATGTTTGGAATTATTCTGCTAGACTTTTCTGTTTTCTAGTTCAATTTTCATTGCTTATTCCCACACCTTCATCTCCAGCATTTTTACTCATTTTCCACCAATACCCCATTTTTATCTACGTGTAATATTATTTTTCGAACATCTTCCCTTTTCTCGTACCAGCTTCTTTAACTTGTCTTCCCTTCTGTCCTTTCTTTTATTGTCTTTTTGCGTCACATTTTCCCCCATTGCATTTTTCATCCACATTTTCCTGCAACTTGCCCAGCCCCTCTCCTTCCCTTCCATCTACATCTTCCCCTCCATCTTTATCCGTCCCTTCACCTTCCCCTCTCCTCCTCTTCGCACAACATTAGTATTGTTTCCTCCTAACTGCTGGATCGTCACGCCTGCCGCCGCTCCCACCTCTTCTTCCCAGCATTGTTTTAAGGTGCATGTTCAAGTAAATAATACGTCCAAACAACTCGATTCCTGGTAATAATTAACTGCCGTGGAGATGTGTAAATAGTGACAGTTAGGACCCTCCGTGAACAAGACCTCTGTCCACACAAAGGCCTGATTTGGACATATTCTGACGAAGAGTATCTGATCGTGTAGGCTGGAATAAAATAGTGAAACACGTACCGCTTCACTGGGCCATTAAGTTTCTCACAGTCTCTACATAATGTCTGGCACTGAGAAACGGAATACCCAGAATGTGGCTCAGTGAAACGGGGCTTTCTTCCTTTTAGATTCCTTTTCAACCTACACCATCAGATCGTCTGCGTCAGAATATATCCGTTTCCTGCCTCTGTGTGAACAGGCCGTGTGTGTGAAATCAGGGGGAAGCAGGGAAGAATGGATTGGGTTATAATACTGCGTGGTTATAGGGAAGGGCGAGATACAACCACTTCAATCCATTGATGGCTGATATTATTTCTGCTGTCGAACGTTTTTATGTAAGTTTGGAGACCTGTGCTCATGATAAAAGAGTATCATTGTACTATACGAGTATTTACTGGACTATTTTGGTTAGTTAAATAGGACCTCCTCGTAGTGAAGGGGTTATTGTTCAGGCATTGTTCTCATACTGCTCCTCTAAAATGTGGGTTTCATAGTTCCTTTTGTTCCATCCAGTATTAATACCTGCTGTCATCTCAGGCTTAGGTTTCACAGGCTGTGGATCTAGCCTTTAGTTTCCCATATTAGTCTCTCGTTGGTGGGCTAAGGTGAGCATCTAAGTAGTAGGTCCATTAGTGCTGAGATGGACCAGTCGCTACAAAGCCCGAATCAGCTGACGCAAATTGTGGTGTTATGACGGCAGGTGGATGATCCAATAATGAGGTGTGGCAATTTGTCCAGTTAGCCAACAACAGCTGCCAACAGTGACGGTACCTGCAGATCACACCAATACACTAGCCACTCACCCAACCAGAGTCTTATAGACTAGTGAACCTAACACTCGTTCCTAGCGATTTATTTTGTAAATTATAGTTAATGTTCCAGTGTAAGTTATTCCTGTCTTGGTAGAATTGACATACGGTAATTTGCATAAATAATCGACAAGGTGGTACTAATGTGCCATATGCATAAATTAATTGGTAAGGAAGATGTAATACGAGTACGCAGCCTCCTCAGCCAGTTAGAATACCACCATCCCACCATCGATAACAACACCTTGGGACATGGTGTAACTTGAAATATTCCTTAACCTTATAGTGCAGCAGTCCTTATAAATAAGCTGTTGAATAACCGCTGTTTGTATGGCCAAGCAGACCCATCAACTGCAGGCAAGCAGCCGCCCCTGCAGGTCCGTCCCCTGCGTTAATCGTTGTTCCCTTGTGGCTGACAACGCCTCGCCACAGCGTGGTTTGGGCAAGTGTGCGGAGGTTTAGTTCCTGGATGGACTTCGCAGTTGCAGCTCTCAAACCAGTTATCGGGCACCACAATATGATTCACATCATCCTCTTGGTTGATTATATGGTTACCACCCAGTGTTGTAAATTGTTTCCTGGGTTACAAGAAACCATTAGGCTTGTCACTCAATGTAGAGTCACCTGAAGTGGAAATAACAATGATAAAAGCGAGAGGAAGGATGGGAGAACTAGGATGAGAGGATGGCAGACACAGTAAAGAATGATAACAGCGAAGGAAGATACAGGCAGCACTACATCATGTGAATGGATGACTGTCCCCACCGCCTGCCTCATGAATAAGTAGCTAAGAAAACAAAATAGAATACGGAAAGAGGAAATGTGCAGTGAGAGGAGAAAAAGACTGGGTAGGAGAGTGTTTAGAATGGGATGGTTGGAGGGAGTGGAGGACCAAGAATCTGAAAAGGTGGACAGAGGTGGGATAGTATTATGTGGCAGGGTGGTATGGTTTGGGAAGAGGGATCTTCACTGAGTATAGACGCAACATTGCCTGGGGAACTTCTCTGTGGGGGCCGTCCCTTCACGGGATGGGGCGAGAAACAATAGGCAGACGTAGACAGGCAGACACAGATGGACAGACATGCAGATAGACAAACAGATGAAGATAGACAAATGGATAGGTGAACTTTGAAGACAAATAGGTAGAAAGATAACCCAGAAGATAGATGGATAGACAGGCACAGTAGATACAGATTATTACTGAGAAACTACTCAAAACTAAAAGCAAATGACATGAAACAACTGTAAATTCACTCCTACCGTCCATGTCAGGGAAGGAAAGGACGCCGAGTGTGGGAACAGGCTGGTGTGTGATAAAGAAATGGAGGTGGTGGTTACACGGTTTACGTGGGGAGGGGGACGAGGGGGAGGGTATCAACGAGTATTAACTATGGTACATATTCCTGCCCAGTATGGTAAAATAAAAAATGTGTCGTGTTATGAGAGAAAAGAATTAGGTCGGTGAGTTCTTTAAAAGCGTAAGGTATATTATAAACGGTGTATAAGATATGAATTGATTTTTTGGATATACAGTATATGGAAAGAGAGAGAGAGAGAGAGTGAGAGAGAGAGAGAGAGAGAGAGAATCACCACCTTTCAGACTGAGCATAGAGATATATTCAAGAGAGGGACAGCAACATAAAGGAACTGAGTGAATAGAGTATTTCGGGTAATGTGATATATTGTATGACAAGTGTTGATATGACTGTAATAATGTTGAGTTCAGTGACTATATACAGGTATGTTGGAGGCAGTGAGGCGTGCAGGAATGAGGAATGGTCAGACACCGAAGCATAAACAGCTACGAATGATGCCTGAATGAATAACGAAAAACGATATCATGCATGAGCACTGAGGCCAGACCCGTGTATGACCCAGCCAGTGTGGATATTGATGCAGGTATTATAGGATGGAAGGCCAGACCCGTGTATGACCCAGCCAGTGTGGATATTGATGCAGGTATTATAGGATGGAAGGCCAGACCCGTGTATGACCCAGCCAGTGTGGATATTGATGCAGGTATTATAGGATGGAAGGCCAGACCCGTGTATGACCCAGCCAGTGTGGATATTGATGCAGGTATTATAGGATGGAAGGCCAGACCCGTGTATGACCCAGCCAGTGTGGATACTGATGCAGGTATTATAGGATGGAAGGCCAGACCCGTGTATGACCCAGCCAGTGTGGATATTGATGCAGGTATTATAGGATGGAAGGCCAGACCCGTGTATGACCCAGCCAGTGTGGATATTGATGCAGGTATTATAGGATGGAAGCAAAATACAGGAGTACTAAGGCTGGAGTTGCACCGGCCGTATTTATTCAACATCTAATCCAATTACCATGATAAACAAGTCTGCATAACAGCTTAATCTTATCAAAATAATTTTGTTTTTCGTATTTTTCACGTTAATATTCACTTGTATGGTTGCGAACTGATGATAGCTGTATGAATGAAGACAAAAATATAAATAACCAATCTTATGCACAGTTTAATGTTAATGCTCTGTGGCTGAAGATGGAAGCTGCATTAGTGAAGACACATATTAACAAGTAATATTATATAGTAGATAGACAACTTAGTCTAGTTTGACTACAAGTGCATGGTGGCTGTATGGGAAATGACAAGTATAAACAAATAGTATAACATGAGCTCAAAAACTTTTGTAAATACGGATCCAGATGAAGGGCCGGTGGGAAGGGGGAGGGGGAGAAGAAGAAGTCGGAGGGAAGGGGAGAAGATTGGAGGGGTAGAGATAGGGAAGAGGGTAAAGAAGAGAGGAGAGGGGAAAGGGAGAAGATTGGAGTTGGAGAGATAAAGACTGGGGAAGGGGGTAAAGAAGAGAGGAGGAGGGAAGGGGGAAGGAGACAAGAGGCATGACAAACCAGCTCCACTATGGCCTCGGGTTACGGATGCTCTGGCCCAATATAGACTTAATCCACAGCGTGACTTAGTGTGGTAAAAACTGAATGGGATAATAGAATGAATGGAGGAGGTGTGGTGAAAAGTAGGATATACAATGCAGGAAAACAAGAGTGAATAGCTCGAGGAGACAAGATAAGCAGCGTGTTTCAGTAGCAATGAATGGTGTGGAGAGTCTGAGTGGTGTGGAAAGACAGAGGCAAACTGAATTAAAGTGAATAGAATAATGATGACAAGGAAGGACGAGATGAAAATGATATAGCCTGCGAGGAGGAAATAATCAGGGTGGATAAATAACAATGAGTGGCGAGGAGAGTTTGAATCACTGGTGTGGAAAGAATGGAAGTAAGTTGAGGGACAGTGGGTAAATTATAGACAATAAAAAAAAAAAAAAAAAAAAAAAAAGAGGAAGGTTGAGGGAAGAAGATGAGCTTCTTTGAGTAAGTAACAGTGAGTGGCGTGGAAAGTCTGGATGGTGAGGAAAAAAGAGAACCATTGCAAGAAAGTGAAGAGATTAGCAAAGACACATCAAAGAGGAGGAGGAATGAGAGAAAATCAAGGGTGTGGACAATCTGCGTGGTGAATCAAAGTGAAAGGTTTGCATATAGTGATAATGGAGAACAGAAATGAATAGGAAAAAAGGTGAAGGGATATTGGATTGATTCGTAACCCTCTGACCTCGGAGGATTTTCCATTGGTGAGTAAAATCACTGAAAGGAAAAAAAAAAAAAAAGAAATTGATGAATCGTCCCTCTAGGTTGAAGGACTAAATCGAGGTAGTTTTCTGTAATATCAAACCTGGCAAGCTTCCCAGGAGTCAAGTAAAATAGTTTGGCTTTACCCAGATAATATGGATATACTGTCTACTGAAGTTTAAAGGGTAACCAGAGGATGACAGGGAATGAATCCTAAGCATCATAAAATCGTCTGCAGTACCAAATGAAGAATAATTAAGGATTCACAGCAACAGGTATACAATAGTTTAATACATGAATTGTTTTACCCAGGAACGGAGTAGGATTCGAGTCTAAAGATGCTTTATCCTCATAAAATTATACAGTGACACTGCGTGAAGAATGAATTTCGTGGAAAGGCGAGAGGGGAAGGAGGAAAAGGAGATAATGAGTACCGGTAGTCTGGGGATGTAAACGTCTTGCGTGGTGTGGGGTGGGCGTGGGTGTGGAGAGATGATGAATGAGTGGTGTGAGCAGCATACGAATGAATGGTGATGGTGGAAAAGGGGGTGGGAGAGCGTTGGCAAGCGATCTCTTTACTGCCATATTTACATCACAACGTTAACACGTCACCCTTCCTTATCCAGTCAGAAGAGAGGAGGAACAGTCTAAGGGAAGGGATAGGTAGACAAGATTGGCGTTAGAAAATTGGAGAAAGAAGAGTGGAGAGAGTAGTCAGGAAGAATAGAGAGGGATGGGCGCAGAAGGAAGCGGGAGAGAGAGAAAAACAGGACAAGGGAGAGAGCAGGGAGAAAGGTAGCAAGAGGAGTGGAGAGGTTATAAACAAGGTGGGAAGAGAGAATCTGATAATTCCACTTTTCTAACTGGAGTAGTTGCATATTGCATTCATGACCTTTATTCTGCAGTGGGTTCACCTAAACTGAATTAATTGGTTTGGGAAACATCAAGGATAACTAAAAACAGACGCTACTGTATTGAAATGATTATCATCATTCTTACGCTGATATTAGTCACTTCCTATAGAATAAAATGACATGGAGTTAGTCAGGGTTAATGGTACCAGTGTTATCACTATTCGGTTGCCATAATTCACTCCTAGTCTAATGAGATCGTCTGGAAGAAAACGCGAGACAAGACACAACTATGAGTGTCTTAAATATCCTTTTAAATTTTTGCCAATGAGACTCTGAGTAAGCTTGTGGTTGAAGCTGGTTTCTCATATTGTGTGTGTGTGTGTGTGTGTGTGTGTGTGTGTGTGTGTGTGTGTGTCATTTATATCGTAAAATGTCTACCAGCACCCTTCACCGTGCGATGGACAGCACCCATTCCCACGGTTGTATGTCTGTACCAGCACTCTTCACCTTGGTAGGGGTAGCACTCACTCCCACGGTAGTATATGTCTGTACCAGCACTCCTCACCCTCGTCCCAGCCACCCTGAATGACTCTATTCACTTTACGGCACATACAATTGTTTCTAGTGCCTATTACATGTATTTTAGTGGCAAGATCTGAAAGCACCTTGATGGGGCCGAGCTGACTGCTGTCTGCTGAACTACTTTGCATGCCTCGGTCAGACTGTATCATCTAAATGGGGCAAAATGCAAATGCAGTGACACCCACGGCCAGCTGTTGCCGCCTGTGATGAGCTTTTAACTGGCTGCTACGGAAAGTTATGAGCCTGTGTAAGTGGGTTAAACTGTTACTGTACTGTACTTGTAGTACTGAGAATGGGCTGGATGGAGTAGTGGAGTGGCCGCATAAGTATTACATCTGCATTTGTTGTCTGGCTCTGAGGGGGGGGGGAGGGTCTTGGGAAGAGAGGAGCCAGACATTTTGAGGTTAGTAAAACCAGTATGAAGTCTTTCAGATGGAGGACATTTTATATATTTTATTCTTGCTCCTTGGTGAGTTTATTTCGTGTAAATGAGATTTTATTATTGGAGGAGTTAGAGCATTGATGAACACCTGCATTACTTTGCTAGGGTACACTTCCTATGCTGAGCAAAATTGTCTAGCAGCAACATGAGTAAAATATTTATAACGTCGTTGTAGACGTCTGTGTGTGTGCATACTGTTATTTCCTTACGTTGTTTGATATCAGTGTAAATTACGGTAAAGGCAGCATTTGAGACGGGGAGCATCACTGCTATTCTAAGCTGCCCTGAACCTGAGGTGAATACTTCTATAAAAAATTTGGATTGGCATTGTACAGTGGGCGAGGCGGGAGTACGAGAGAGACAGGCACACAGACCGACAGACACAGAGGCTGCCTCTGACTAAATGAATGACTATGATACATTCTCAGACACACTGACTTACTCGAAGACTGACTCTAGCTGACTGACCAAATCAGAGACTCTAATTTACAGTCTGACTCTGACAGGCTCAGAGACTCTCTAACTTACAGACTGACTCTGACACTCTTTAACGTAACAGACTGACTGACAGACTCAGACTCTCGTGTGAGTGACTAAGGGACTGAGACAGTGGGGAGAGTAGCGACCCCTGAAACTTAGCCGTCTGTGGAAGTGATTAGAACAACAAAAGTTTCCAGACAGTGGGAATGACCGGTTGAGCAGTATTGCTGATTAAATAAAACTATCTAATTTTCGCCCTATTAAGAGTACTTCAGTAACAGATGTGTGTTGCCAGTGATACCAGTAAAGGCGAGGTAGCGGCTTGATGTAGTTAGAGAGTATTTGTTAAAGAAATATACGTGTCTAAACTCCACCAGTTAGAGTTCCAATAACAGGCTTGTGTGGACAACTGTCAATAATACCACAGTATCCCAGTATTGGTGGTGAGGCAACAGCTGGTGTAGTTACAGAGTGCAGGCCCTGATTGCTGCTGTCAAAACATTGTTATTGTATTTTATGACCACTGTAATAATAACCAACGTGTCTAATCACTCCAAAAACATGCTGACTTTTTCTGACTTTTAATACTGCAGTAGCTGAAACGTTTGAAAATTATCGGGTAACTTTTGTTTTATGTGTATGTCTGCAACTGTCATTATACATAATGAAGAAAGGATGTTATTCACCATAAGTATCCTGTATATTCATATAGTATTGCCTTACCTTAATGTATGCGAGCAACAACGATACACTTTGTGGAACCACTGACCATTTGGGTAAAGACACTTTTGTGGGGTGAATGCATCTGTAACTTCAGTCTAAGCTATTTCCTTCACAAAAACAATACTTTTATCCAAGATTTTCTCTGCATGATAAATATTTGTGTAATGGTTTTCTGTTTCATTGGATTTCGTAAACTGTTTGCCCTTTGAATTAATGATTTCATTTTGCTATACATTTTAGCAACATAACTTTTAAGGTATGGTGCCGGCTTGCAAATATAATAAACACACAGTATCAAATCCTAACAAAAATAATACACTATACCACACGTCTGTCCACCACCTGACGCCATAAGGAGCAAATAAATTACAGTCCACTGCTGCTTCCCACAGAACACTCTGCCTCCCCCACCACGATACTCACAAAACAGTCAACAAGGAAAGATAATATTACCACAGCAAGAGCCAGTAATTCGGCCATGTGGATGTGTTGGTGTGTGTGATGATAAACGACCATTACGTGACGTAGTTATCACCATCCCCTTGGTTCTTGATGCCGGGACAGGAATGTTTGGGTGGAAGGTCCTACGAACTGTTTTGTGTTGGTGCCGTGAGTGTTCTTATGATGGTCAGGGAGGACTAACGATGGGAATGCAAGCTGGGAGCGAGTGTTACGGGGAGGTGGGTGGTTGTGCTTCAAAAAGAGTGCAGTATTTTATTTTTTCCCAACTTTATTCTTTTTACCGACTCCTTTCAGCCTCTCATGACTTGAGTTGATTCAGTCTCTCTCTGTAGTGTTAGTATTGAACTGACCACAATTCTCACTTCATGTATGTTTTCCTAATTAATACTGTCGCATCTTTTTTGTCCAACTTTCCAGTGCGAAAGTTAATCGATACCGAATGCCTTCATGCGCACTGGTCAACTCTGGAACGCACGTCCATGGTCCGTGTGTCCATCTTTTCGTCTTCTGACAGTTGGTGCTAATGTGATGTCTCCCACAAAGCTGTAATGATATCAAAGCTCCTTTTCTCTCTCACTGAGTATCCTCTTGTAAGTAACATTATCGAGGGAGAATTACCTCGTCAATCCGTGACCGTTCCATAATGTTTTATTCAGACTAACCGTAAAACAGGCACTGGTCACTTATTTCAATGTTAACCACTATACAATCTTGCTTATCTCAGGCGAGACCCTACTGGTCTACATGACTAGTCTTAACTCCCTGTATAAGATGGCGTATGTTAGTGGCTTAGTCTTGCTACCTCCAGACAGTTTTATTCAGCCTATGTAGGAATGGTTTGTCGTTTTTTAAGGGGTTAAATTATTGCTGTTTCTAACCCCTCCGGTTCGGAAGCTCTCAATGTGCACAAAAGCCCCTGGAATTAGGAAGAAGTTTTTAAGGACCAAGTCATCCCAATGAAAATGCTAATGGCTATCTGAAATTAACCTCCAAACAATTGTGGCTGCCTGGCGTGAGTGTTGTATTTTGGATGGTGGTGTTATAAGGGCAGTTCCCCCAAGTGGTGGCATCACATGACACATTGTTCTCGTGAGCTTAGTAGGGTTTCTAACACCTCATGAACAATATATTTTGCACATTACACCCAAATACTCCGTTGTGCGTTATTCATGTCTTCTCACTAAGGACATCGATAGCATAAGTAATGTGGAAGACAATCGTAACACAATAAGCAGGAATAAACAGGTTAAGGTAGGGGTGCCAGAGAGCCTCATTACCTAAGGAGAATTCGTCACAAGGCATGCAGGGGTCACAGTCAGGCCACAGCCACCAGACTCTGATAAGGTTTTACGACATTCCTGCCATATGTTTACATCTCATCCTCACCGTTCTCACATCTTCCACACAGGAACATCATAATCTTATTTGTTTCACAGTTTTCTCTCGTAGCTAAATACCACATCTTATTTTCCTTATTATTGTTTACATAAATAATAACTATTTTTGTATGTCGCCATCATTTCCTAATCACTGCTTACACACACCTTAACAACTTAATTCCTTCAGCCAGAGGACATCACCTATATTTCATTCTCACTACTACAATATTAGTCACCTTAGGAGAGCACGTAGTTGCGAAGAGGTCAGTGAAGGCTGTATCCAACCCTTCCAATTAGTCCCGTCCAATAGGATAAAACGTCGGTCGTCGTAGAGAATGGGCGAATCTCATCTGGTTGCCAGTTTTGTCTCGTAACTGAACCCTCCTTCGAAATATTCTAATTAGTGTTTAGAGGTTGGAAACTATTATCGTTAAATTTTGAGTATCCCAGATGGAATGTTTAATATTAGAGTAGGAAAGCTTTGTATCATCTTCATCATGGTAGCGTTAAGCTTTAAAGAAAAAAGACGTTTTTCGTAGATATAAGGACATTCCTCAAGATGTGCTGTTTAACAAGCTTTAATAACTCCAGAAAAATAGTTATGTGGAAATTTATTGGAACTGTACAGCTGTATAGACGGTCTGGTTCTATGGAGAAACGATCTCAGTGTAAAGATTTTATGGAGCTAACGAACATTTTATCATGCAGATCTTAACAGTTCCTCTAAATTTATAACCAGATTAAAAAGTAGTGTTCATGTGTAGCGTATTGAGTATCAGAGCTACACAGAGGTTGTTGAAAACTCGTGAGCTTTAGCTGTTATATTTATGTTCCTTTGGCAAAACATCGTATTTCTTACACCTCTCACATATACACACAAAATTAGTCTTTCCAAAGAATTTTGCAGCTTACCTGCTTGTATTTATTGAGAAATTATTGCACAAAGCCGATGTGTGTAAAAATCTTTGTAATTAATGTAATTTGGTGCAGAATCCACTCCCTCAACAAGCTATCGGTGCCCAGTCCTCGTGAAACAATCTGACACCACAGACGATGGATATAATAAAATATCCGTTATTCCCAACCCCCATTTCCTACCCTGTTGTCATGAGGTTACACTGTATTTTTTGCTAGAGAAATTTGCAGTCGCATCCACGGTAAGTGTTATTATATGCACGCTCACGCGAAAGTAAATTAAGCCTCCTTAGGCGTCACGAACAGTATTGATCATATTGAGTACCATTGGATTCTTAGTGTCCGAT
Organism: Coenobita brevimanus; assembly: GCF_032717465.1. Lineage (NCBI taxonomy): Eukaryota > Metazoa > Arthropoda > Malacostraca > Decapoda > Coenobitidae > Coenobita > Coenobita brevimanus. Next base: position 15,664,449 of record NC_137067.1, on the reverse strand, counting down.
CCTTTTTAATAATTTATTCGATCAAAAAACTCCCAACACCGGTGGTTTCACATCCAGCGCTGTTGCATATCGCGTTTTTTCTATTGGCGACTATTTCAGAATGAACTGATTACTTAATATGTTGCATAAAGTTCTTTCTTGACGTCGTGCTAATAAAACTGCTAGCCATGCACAGCTATGAGCAGTTACTGGGGAATATTTTCGTGCGTCTCACCCACTCTTTTAAAATGTAAAGACGAAGGTTGTAAAGATAGTTTTTTTGATCGTGCACACGTAAGTGAGACAGACATGTCATTAGATGTTAGCACAGAGGAACGTAAAGGTCAATAGTGCTTTTAAAAACTAGAAGCTGGACTTAAAGTTCTTATCCACCAGGGACACACATTGTTGAAACTCCTGATAAAATGACAACTTCTCCACAGCCCCAGTTACATATTTCACTGTCCTCTTTTGTCCTCCTTGTCTCTTGCATCTCTGCTGTACATCTAATATGGAGCTGAGATATTTTACTGTTCCTTCACATTCTTTTTTCTACCATTTATCCTGCCTACTTTCTGGTGGATGTCAGCGCTGTGTATGTTGCGTGTTCAAAGTATTTCCCCACCGAGTCTTGACAGCACCTCACCAACATCGTTACAGGTTTTAATTGGTCATTTGTTATCTCTCACGACGAGTTTCCTTCTTCAGTTCATAATAACATCATCATCATCATCATCACATTAAATGAACCCATATGTGGATCCCCACCACCACAGAGAAGAGGATAGTAACAGTTATCATTATCGATATTGCCTTCCACAAACGTTCATCCTCCACAGTCATACTGGGAGACATAACACGTTTTACTTCTACGGTACTTTACTGACCACCATCATCAGTATCTGCAGCCAGGTTTGCAGTAACAGTTAGCAATCAAAATTATCAGCGTCATCTTCCATACCAAAACAAGTTCGTCTGGCAGTCACACAGCGAACGACACATCAGACGTTGTACTTTCACTGCCCTGACCACCACCAACTTACCCAGCTGTTACGGACTCTGCTGAAATATACATTACCAGCTGTCAGTCATATTCATCAACATCCTTCACAAGGTCATCTGCCAGTCACACATCAGACAATAATCCAACGATCTAGTCTTACGCTCCTGACCACAATCATACATTATAATCAGCTGTTACAATCTCCTGCCTGAATATACAGTATCAGTTAGCAATCAGATTTATCAGCTTCACCTTTGGCGTCCATCACCGCTCCATTACCACATTAGTAAACAAAAGATCAATCAAACGTTCTGCTTTTACACTTTCATTCACCAGAATATTAAGTCGTAAGTCGTTATCTAAGTATCCGGCACTAATAGACAGTAATAATTATCACCATCGCCATTCCTCATTATTTACTCCATCATAGTTACACGGCAAACAATTCTCTCTCTCTCTCTCTCTCTCTCTCTCTCTCTCTCTCTCTCTCTCTCTCTCTCTCTCTCTCTCTCTCTCATACGTATATATAAATTTACTTCTTACAGGTGGACGAAAACTAAATATTTCCCACCACTGTCGGTCATTTTATTTTCATTTACCCACATTGCCAGGCTGAATCATATCTGCTATTTTTTAGCAACTTTTTCCATATTCATTCCATATCTTTGATCACTGCCATCTTCTGTCACCCCCTGTCGCTCCCTCTAATGGTTTTTCTCCACCTTACCCGCCACCTGTTGTGTCTGTGTATCTCACCATTAGAAAAATCTCCACATCATCGCCTCTCCCCTCTTTCAATTCTCACACAACAAGTTCCAGTCTGCTAAAACTCCCAGGCCTTTCCCTCCAAAGACGTCGCATTCGCCTTATTCTTGCTACAGCCTGACAATTTTACTCAGTGCATGAGACTTTTCGAAATAAAGGTGCTGATATGGCTTTCGTTAACCCCTTTAACCCTTCATGGGTGAATGGGGTCCCTGTGGACCCCAGCATGTTTTTTAAATGTTGCCATTAAGCCATTTTTTACACCCACAGCCTGGCCTCTCATGATTTTTATTGTAGATGGTTATTTTATATCGTCATAAAATCTGAGCAAAAAATCTTGCACGATTAAGGAGTGACATTGCAATAAATGTCACTGGGGTCCGCCAGGACCCCACCTGGCCTTTCGTGTGAATATTTTTTTTTATATATTTTTTTCAGATATTTCAGATTATAAACATTAAGACAATGTCAAGACCAGCAGCAAAGTTTTATGTCTCAATGGCGGTGGCAGAAGGTGACCAAGAAGAAAATTATTCAGATGGTGATTTATCTGTATCCTACACTGATTATTATGAAGTTCTTGAACGATTGGAGAGTGAAATTAGTGTGAGTAGTACTGAGTCTCCTGTGAGTGCTGATGATAATTCTGAAAATGCAAGTGGTGGTAGTAATACAGAAGATGCTCATCAAGAGGATAAAACAAGAAATTGTTGTACCAAATTTGAACATTATAGGGATAGTTTTATTTTATGATCATGCTAATTTACTTTACACATGAACTTATTATTTTGAGAACCTGTTCCAAGAATACTGACAATCAGACATTCAAATAAGTGTAGAATCAGTACTTCCACACTCAAACTTTAATAAAATTGTGATAAAATGAAAAAACTTTTGTTAAAATAATAAAAAATAAATAAATAAAAATAAAAAATGACACTTGGTGGGTTGGTGCCGTGTCCTGGGCAACATATGTACAAAGTTTAGTAGATATAACTTCATGAATATGGCAGAAATACACCATCAAGGTTTGGGGTCTGCCGGGACCCCATCGGCCTTCCGTGTAACTTGGTAACCCCTGGCCCGCGAAGGGTTAGGATGTCTCCTGTCTTGAATAAAACCACCGGGTGATGTTTACAGTGAATTAAGAATGACGTTAACTATTTAAACGAGTCATCCCCTTCTTCCTGAGATGTCAGGTTTGCTCTATTCCTGCTACTTACTGATGGCTGTTTTTAGCTTTGAAGAGATTTGTATACTGGGGTGTTTAGCAGAGGTTGCTTATAACTATCATTAACGGGTTAAGCCAAAGTTAAATACAATCGTTTGGAGTAGAAATTAAAAACAAAAAGTTAAGGTAACCTTTAGAGAGGGCGAAGCCATTCCTGTGCCTAAAAAATGGAAATAATAGAATATGGAGATAACAAAAAAAAAAAAAAAAAGGTATTGGCAGAAATACTGGCAACCACCAATGGCAAGAACTGTCACGTATATAACAGTGGTGTGCGCTTGTTTTTTTTTTTTTTTTAATTAATCTGTGAACGAAATCATCTCAAAATCCATACTGGACAGCCGACATCACCCATCTGCACATGGTGTATTCCCCCCATTATGTCTCGCCACCTACCATCATCTTAGCCAATTCCTTCCACTCTTATCTGCCCACTCCACTCATTTACTGCTCTCCCACCTTTGCTTGTACCTTACCGGAGTATTTAGAGCACGTACCTTCTCGGTATATACTTCCTCATGCTTGCTTCACCGACGTCTGTCATCCCAGCCCATCCCGTCCACTCCTCTCCACCCACCCCATGTATTTCTGTTCTGATGTAACGAATGTCAAAACAGTGTCTGCTAAGACAATCAGCCGACCTGTAACAGCCATACACACAGGGTATACTTCTCTCGTCCTAGACATTTCCCTAACTTCATGAAAATCAAAACCTCACTCTCTCACTCATTTATCATATCTATCCACCCTTTCCTAGGCCAACCACGTCCTCCACACTCAAGCTGGCTCACATATACCCTTATTGCAACTCTTATCTGCATCCATTCTCCCCAAATTAACATACTGTCTAAGCACACACCCTTCAGCCCTATCATCAACTGAATGTCATACTTCATATCCAATATACCCGTTTCACTACCATGTCTACACCACTCTCCATATGACCATACCATCTGTGTACCTGCTCTCGACAGACTTCATTTCTCCACATCTTATGAGGCGAAGAAGAAAAATATGGTTATGGATAGAAAAGGCTGTTAAGGGAAACTGGTAGTTGCTAGTAAAAGAGGGTGTACTGTAAGTTATTGTGGTAATATAAGAATGAGTTTATGGTGCTCCTTATTGATGGTGAGACGGTTACGCCGCACTGTATTATTATAACTGCTGACACAAATGATTATGCTTATTGAGTTAGGTGGGGTTCCCTCGTAATTTATAAATATAATCCCGGGCAATGCGAAACTCTGTAAGGTAACTAAATTTTAGTGAGGTCAAAATTTGGAGTGTACGAGGCGGGAACCCTTCAGTAGTAACTCGCTCTTTATATCTTCATGTTTTCTCCTAACGGTTATATTCAGATTAAAAAGGGGAGTATTTAATGTAAAAACCATCATGCCTATTGTTCTAACAGACGAATATGAGTAATTTATTGCAGCTAACGTCAGACGATTTTATACAGCAGTTCACAAAGACATACAGGAGCCAGAGGGTTAACCATGACTGTGAAGAACACGCAGCTCTTAAATATAACAGGATGGCAAGTATCAGTATCTGACTCGGAATGGACGAGCTCAAGAATCAGTAAAAACTCATCCACAGTGAACAGCAATACGGCCTCTGACATTCCCCAGTCAGATGGGATGCTCCTCACTCGGCCATATCGGAGTGACCCAGGAGAGGAAAGGATAGAAAATGAAGACAGATGAAGTGAAGGTGGGAGAGGAGAGGAGAAAGGTAAAGTATAGGTAACATAATTGCGAGGAGCAAAAAGAAGGAAGGAGAATTGAAACAGTTGAGTAGAAAGTTTGGAAGGAATGAGAGAGTGTTTTTGATCGGTGATATGAATGATAAAGTTGGGAAAGTGAAAGTGGATGGAATAGTTGGTGAGTGAGGTGTGCCTGCTGAGATAGATGAGAATGGGAGTGCGTTAGTGGACATTTGTGCTGGGAGGGGGTTGGTGATAGACAATACCCTCTTCATGCATAAAATGATCCACAGGTATACATTGCGAGTGATGAGAAGGGTGGGTGGTGAACTGAATGAAAGGAAGGCAATGATTGATTATGTGTGTGTGGATGAAAGGATGCGAAGATGTGTTATGGATGCAAGAGCTTATAGAGGTTGGGGGAGTGGACTTTCTGACCACTACTTGGTGGCCAGAATTAGGAGTCAAGTAAGATGGAGGAATAGAAGAAGGGAAAGACGAGAGGAAGGAGTAGTTGCAAGGAGAGTGGAATGGTTACAAGAGGATGAGAAAAAGGCAGAGTATAAGAGAGAAGTGGAGGAACGATTGGGCAAATATGAATTGGAGCAGATGTGAGACGTGGAAGGTGTGTGTAGGATATTTATAGAAGAAATATGTGCAGCATGTGATGTGGTGTGTGGAAGGAAGAGAAGACGGAGGGGCGTGCAAGGAACAGCGTGGTGGACTAAAGAGGAGAGACAGGCTGTGGCACAAAAGAAGAAAGCATACAATGAATGGATGAGAAATAGGGGCGTGGAAGAAGTTGGGAGGCGGAAGAGAGAGTTATATGTAGTGTTACATAGCCTATGATTTCATCATCCTTTGTGTAATTTTAACGTACAGTATGCTGCATGTTTGATCACGAGCGTGTTCCGCCTCAGTCCCCCCTTCTACCGTTATAGTAGAGTAAGTCGTCCTTTCTGTTGTTCAGAACAGGATTGTCAGCTCTTTGTCCCCTATGGCTTCATTTGCGCGTCCTTCTTACAAGTTGTATCAAGCTCTGCTGGCCCCTATATAATGAGCTCAGTCTCTGCATTATTGCCACTTAGATCTACTCCTCATTTTGTTCACATCTCTGTCCTCCCCTGTACAGTTGTTATTATTGTGAGTGCTCAGGAAATCTCCAACCATCTAACAGCTGTGTAATTTGAGTATAACTGTTATTGCATTTTTTCTTGTACTGTGTAGCGTAAGGTGTTAATTTGTAGGCCTAGTGAGGTTTTTGTAATTCATGTGTTTTTGTCAGTCATTTTTTATAATATTTTGTATCTGTAATAATATATCTTGCATTCATTGAGTATTATCTGGTATCTCATTTTAACAGGGCTGACTTAGATAAATTTACTCATGCTAATTTCGTGTTAATAGAGGCTATTGCAGTTAACCATATATTTAACCTGTTTTTGCCATTACATTATCCTTATGAGTCCTGAATGTTTTGTTGTTAGTTTGAGCATTAAACTTTAACTTGTAATTTTACCTAACTCTTTTGTTTTGAACCTGGAACTTTATGGGACAGTAGTGATTTTTAGTATTCTCACTTAAAGTGTACATTATCTTTCGCTGTTCCGTAACATAAATTTGGCGACCTCTTATCAGGATATTCAGGATATTATCATAAGGATATTGTTTGATATTTTGTGACTGTGATTTATTTATGATGTCTACTATTACTACACTTGATGAAGCCAAAGATTTTTTGTCAAATGTGCAAACAGTGTGTGATGTAGAAAACAGAACAAAGAATGAACTTAAGCTTGTTGCTCAACAATTGGGAATTGCAGTTCACTCTCATCATTCTAAAGATCAAATTGTTGGCATGATTAATAAGAGCTTGTTTAATGTAACTCCTCCAAATGAGCAAACGCAGATTGAATTAGCTAAGTTACAGCTAGCCCTGCAGGAGGCTTGTGTTAAGGAGGCTGAATTTCAAGCAAATTCTAAGGAGGCTGAATCTCAGGCTCAGATTCAGGAGGCACAGATACAGGCTCAGGCACAATTTGAACTAGCTAGGATTCAGGCAGACCATGAGTATCGCATGAAACAAGGTGGAACTGGATCATCTAGCTCTGATGATTTTGATGTGGCTAAAAATGTTAAACTTGTCCCTTCTTTTAATGAAGCTGATATAACAAAGTATTTTCAGTTGTTTGAGAGGGTAGCTACAGGTTTTAATTGGCCCAAAGAGTATTGGCCAGTACTCCTTCAAACTGTTCTCACCGGTAAAGCTCAAGTAACTTATGCATCTTTGCCTCAGGATCAATCTGATAATTATGATGTAGTTAAGAGCTTGATTCTTAAGGCCTATGAGCTTGTTCCTGAAGCCTATAGAGTAAAATTTAGGACAACTTATAAGCAAGATAAGCAATCCCATGTTGAGTATGCAAAAATCAAAGAAGATCTGTTAGAGCAGTGGTTAAATTCTAAGAATGTGGATTCTGATTTTGGTAGATTTAAGCAGATGATTTTGCTGGAGGACTTCAAAAGGTGTATTAGTAAAGATGTAAGCCTATATCTTGATGAGAAAAGAATAGATAATTTGTCTGATGCTGCAGTTTTAGCTGATGAATATGTTCTCACTCACAAGAGATATTCTAGAGAAAAAGGGAAAGCTGAGAGTAAGTACGTTGCCTCTACTCAGAATACAGGTAACAGGAAAGAGAATAAAGATGATGTTTCTCAGGAAGTAAATACCAGCTTCACCTCTAGATTTCAGAAAAGTAAATGTACTTATTGTAGTAAGCTTGGTCATACTAAGGAGAAATGTTTCAGGAGACAGCGTGATGTGAACAAAAAGGAGTCTTTAAATATTCACTCAATTGGTCTAGTGTGCACTTTTGAGAGTTCCCAGAGTTCTTTAACTGAGTTAACTGAACCTGCTTTGAGGGGTAACTTAAATTCTCATGATGGAGCTCCTCTTTTGAGCAGTAACGTGGGTGACACTCTCAAGAGTTCATGTGCTAATTTCCTGTCTGATGGTTTTGTCAGTCCTCTGGACAGTAATGACAGGAAATCAGTTAAAATATATCGTAATACAGGTGCTTGCCAATCCCTTCTGCTGACCAGTGTTCTAGGCTCTAAGGTTAATTCCTCTGATGAAACTGTAATCTTACAAGGTGTAGGGAATAGTTACTTCTCTGCCCCTCTGTGCAGAGTGAATTTAGAGTCTGGTTTTGTTAATGGTTCCGTTATGGTTGGGTTAGTTGAGACACTCCCAATGTCAGGTGTAACTTTCTTACTTGGAAATGATATTGGTGGAAGTCAAGTGTGTCCAGCTCCTCAGTTGTCTAGTGAGCCAGTGGCTGCGACCCAGGATTGTGATGTCCCTGATGTGTTCCCTGCATGTGCTGTCACTAGGGCTAAGTCTAAAGTTACTGGTGATTTAGAGGATAATGATGATGATGATGTTATCCTAGCTGACACTTTTCTTGCTAATTTGGACCACTCACCAGATGAGGCAGTACCCCGTAATGTTGATAATTTGTCTCGTCAAGAGTTGGTTGAGTTGCAGGTTGCTGACCCTGAGTTGAAAGGTCTAGCTAACTCTGCTTGCAGTGAGGAAGAGTCAGCTGGTGCTTCTACTTGTTATTATATAAAGTCAGGAGTACTTATGAGGAAGTGGAGACCCCCAACAGAATCAGCCGACTGCGAATGGGAGGTTGTACATCAAGTTGTCATCCCTCGTGTTTGTAGGCAGGATATCATTAGAGTGGCACATGATTCCAGTTTGGCAGGACACCTTGGAGTGAGGAACACTGTGGCACGCATTTTGAAACACTTCTACTGGCCAGGTATTTTCAGGGATGTTTCCTGGTATTGTAAGTCTTGTCACATCTGTCAAGTTGTGGGGAAGTGTAATCAGACCGAAAAGGTTGCACCTCTGGTTCCCATTCCTCCTTTTGAGGCGCCATTCACCTGTGTGTTGGTGGATATTGTGGGCCCTCTTCCTAAGACTTCTTCAGGATTATCTATGTGTTGACCCTGATTGATATGGCTACTCGTTATCCTGAAGCCATTCCACTTAGAAATATCTCAGCAAAGAACGTGGTTAAGGAAATGCTAGGGTTCTTCACAAAGTTTGGTCTGCCCAAGGAGGTACAGTCAGACCGGGGAAGTAATTTCATGTCAAACGTTTTCAAGCAGTCTCTGAAAGAGTTGGGCATCACCCAGATCACGTCTTCAGCTTACCATCCCCAGACCCAAGGAGCGTTGGAGAGATATCATCAAACACTCAAATCGATGCTCAAGAAATACTGTTTGGAACATCAGAAAGACTGGGATAAAGGTCTTCCATTCGTTGTGTTTGCTGCAAGAGAATCTCCAAATGAATCACTGGGCTTCTCACCTTTTGAACTACTGTTTGGCCATGAAGTAAGAGGACCCCTTAAGTTACTCAAGGAATGCTGGCTGTCGGAGGAAGATGACGTCAACCTGCTGGAGTATGTGATGAAGTTCAAAGAACGGCTGTCCACTGCTTTACAGCTGGCGAGAGAGAATTTAGGAGCTGCTCAGGAGAAGATGAAGACTTGGTATGATAAGAAGTCCAGGTTACGCCACTTTCAGCCAGGAGATCAGGTTTTGATTCTGCTACCAGTGCATGGGCAACCTCTTCAAGCCAAGTTTAGTGGTCCTTATTTCGTGGAGAAGAAACTCAGTGATGTCAACTATGTCATCGCCACACCAGATCGTAGAAAGAACAAGCAACTTTGTCACATCAACATGCTAAAGTTATATCACAGGCGGGACGAAAATAATCCAGTCTGCACTGTAGCTGTTCCACCCGAGTCTGCAAGTGAAGTTCTCTCATGCAGCATGAGCCTGAGTGATAGTTTGGGGAAGAATCCTGATATCATGAATGATCTCCAGACTAAGCTTTCTCATCTACCTCCCGAGGAAAGACAGGAGTTTTCGGCATTACTGCAGGAGTACCCGCAAGTGTTCCATGCCACTCCAGGAAGAACCATTGTGTTGATGCATGATGTCGATGTTGGAGACGCAAAGCCAATTAAACTGCCTCCTTACCGTGTGAACCCAGTGAAAGTTCCTCTCATCCAGAAGGAGCTTGGCTACCTGTTGGACCACAAGATGATTGAGCCCTGTCAGAGCGAGTGGAGTTCTCCTGTCACTTTAGTCCCTAAGCCAGGTGGGTCACAGCGGCTTTGCATTGACTACAGACGTGTTAATCAGATAACCAAAACAGACACTTACCCTCTCCCTCGTGTGGAAGATTGCATAGACAAGATCGGAAAGGCTAGGTACATAAGTAAGTTTGATTTGTTAAAGGGATACTGGCAAGTACCTATGACTGAACGTGCTAGGGAGATCTCATGTTTTGTAACACTAGGAAAGACTTTTGCATGTTCTGTAATGCCATATGGTATGAAGAATGCACCAGCCACATTTCAGAAGCTCATGAATGTTGTAACAGAGGGTTTGGCAGGGTGTGTTGTGTATATTGATGATGTATTAATCTTCAGTGACAACTGGAAAGATCACCTATGCCATGTCAGTAAATTTCTTGAGCGTTTGGTTCATGCTAATCTTGTAGCTAATTTATCAAAGTGTGAGTTTGGTCAAGCTAAAGTTCAGTACCTTGGGTACGTAATTGGTGATGGACATGTTGCACCACCAGCAGCTAAGGTTTAGGTTATAAGTGATCTTCCCAGACCTAAAACTAGGAAACAGCTACAAAGATTTTTGGGGATGGTAGGTTATTACAGGAGATTTGTTCTTAACTTTTCTATTCTTGTATCACCACTTACAGACCTACTGAAAAAGGGAGTTAAATTTGTCTGGACCGATAACTGTGAATCCTCTTTCAACAAACTTAAAGCTATCCTATTGAGTCAGCCAGTGCTTGCTACTCCAAATTTTGCTAAGCCTTTTAAGATGTCTGTTGACGCAAGTGATACAGGAGCTGCGGCTGTTTTGGTGCAAGAGGATGATCAGGGTATTGAACACCTTGTATCTTATTACAGTAAGAAGTTCACTCCACCTCAAAAGAACTACTCAACTATTGAGAAAGAGCTTTTGGCCGTGATTTTGGGTTTACAGCATTTTTCATTTTATTTGTGTTCTGGTTTTGACCCCATAGTCATTTATACCGATCATAACCCACTGAAATTCCTTAGTAAGTTTAAAGATAAAAATCAGAGATTGACAAGATGGAGTCTACTTCTTCAGGAGTATTCATTAGACATACAACATGTCAAGGGGAAAGAAAATGTTATTGCAGATTGCTTATCTGGACTTTAGACAGATTGTTTTAGAGTAATAAGAAATTTCCTTTGTAAATTTCTTTTTCTTTGTGGGGAGGTGTTACATAGCCTATGATTTCATCATCCTTTGTGTATTTTTAACGTATAGTATGCTGCATGTTTGATCACGAGCGTGTTCTGCCTCAGTCCCCCCTTCTACCGTTATAGTAGAGTAAGTCGTCCTTTCTGTAGTTCAGAGCAGTATTGTCAGCTCTTTGTCCCCTGTGGCTTCATTTGCGCATCCTTCTTACAAGTTGTATCAAGCTCTGCTGGCCCCTATATAATGAGCTCAGTCTCTGCATTATTGCCACTTAGATCTACTCCTCATTTTGTTCACATCTCTGTCCTCCCCTGTACAGTTGTTATTATTGTGAGTGCTCAGGAAATCTCCAACCATCTAGCAGCTGTGTAATTTAAGTATAACTGTTATTGCATTTTTTCTTGTACTGTGTAGCGTAAGATGTTAATTTGTAGGCCTAGTGAGGTTTTTGTAATTCATGTGTTTTTGTCAGTCATTTTTGATAATATTTTGTATCTGTAATAATATATCTTGCATTCACTGAGTATTATCTGGTATCTCATTTTAACAGGGCTGACTTAGATAAATTTACTCATGCAAATTTCGTGTTAATAGAGGCTATTGCAGTTAACCATATATTTAACCTGTTTTTGCCATTACATTATCCTTATGAGTCCTGAATGTTTTGTTGTTAGTTTGAGCATTAAACTTTAACTTGTAATTTTACCTCTTTTGTTTTGAACCTGGAACTTTACGGGACAGTAGTAATTTTTAGTATTCTCACTTAAAGTGTACAGTACATTATCTTTTGCTGTTCCGTAACAGTAGAAAGAAAGAGAGAAGTGAAAAGATTAGTAAGAGAGAGTAAAAAGAGAGTGGATGAGGAATTTGGAAGGAATTTAAGTGTAAAGTGGAGGGACTGTAAGAAAATGTTATGGAAAGAGGTGAAAAGAGTAAGACAGGGTGGAAGTGAAGTTAGCAGGGGAGTGAAAGATAAAAATGGTAGATTACTAGTGGAGAGGGGAGAAAAAGTGAGCAGATGGAGAGAACACTTTAACCCTTTAACCGCGGGTATTGTTTTGGTCTGACTGTCCTCTCCCGCGGGGGTTTCAGCCAAATGTAAACAAACCTTTAAACCTTAATAACTCTGCACAGAATAAAGCTAGAGAAAAAAATAAGGTACCATTAGAAAGTACTAACCTTCAGCTTTCCATTGATGTAGGTTTCATGACTTTGTTGACTTTCACAGGACGGGCAGTGCCGTTAGAAGTGAGGGGTGTAAAATCACTATTTTTCGCTCACACATCATTACCTTCGCTCATACACCATTACCAAATGCCAACCTCATTCTGATAATAATACTATAAACATATATGAACACTGCACATACGATAAACACCCACTCTGTGTTCACTGAGGCAGGTAAAAGGCACTGTAATTACCTGCACTTCACTGCCACATCAGCGGTGTTGTAATCACTATTTTTCGCTCACACACCATTACCAAATGCCAACCTCATTCTGATAATAATACTGTAAACATATATGAACACTGCACATACGATAAACACCCACTCTGTGTTCACTGAGGCAGGTAAAAGGCACTGTAATTGCCTGCACTTCACTGCCACATCAGCGGTGTTGTAATCACTATTTTTCGCTCACACACCATTACCAAATGCCAATCACATTCTGATAATAATACTATAAACATATATGAACACTGCACATACGATAAACACCCACTCTGTGTTCACTGAGACAGGTAAAAGGCACTGTAATTGCCTGCACTTCACTGCCACATCAACATGTGTTGTCACTCACACAGCTGGACAGATACTGATGCGCGCTTGGTCAGGGGTGGGGTGGGGGGCCCAGGGGGTGGGAGGTGGGGTCCCAGGGAGGGGAAGAGGGAGGTGGGGGTCGGCTGGAGTGAAAGAACTTAATAGCTACTCTCCCTTGAAACAATTGGCGCACGGAAAAAACGCGGGGTATTCAAAATATTCACAAACATTCGAGAATGACACCCGCGGTTTGGTCCAGTTTTTGCAACGTCATTCTGGAATGACACCCGCGGTTAAAGGGTTAAGGAATTGTTGAACATAGAGGATGGAAGTAATGCGAGTATAAGTGGCTGGGGAATGGCTGGGAGAAGGAGGGAGGTAAGAAGACAGGAAAAAATCAGTAGGATAGAAGTTGTGGAAGCAATGAAGAAAGTTAAATCGGGGAAAGCCCCAGGAATTGATGGAGTGTGTGGTGAAATGCTGAAGCATGGGGGAGAGATAGTAGTAGAATGGATGTGGAAGATGTGCAGATTGGCTTGGGAGGAACGTAGAGTCCCGGAGGATTGGAAGTCAGGTATAATTATTCCCTTGTACAAAGGAAAAGGGGAAAAAGAAGTGTGTGGTAATCATAGGGGCATTTGTCTTCTTATTATAATAGGAAAAGTGTATGGTAGGATACTTATTGACAGAGTTAGAGAAAGAACAGAGAAATTAGTTAGAGAAGAACAGGGAGGCTTCAGGAAGGGAAGAGGTTGTGTAGATCAGATATTCATTCTTAGATCTTTAGTGGAAAAGTTTCTAGAGAAGGGAAAGAAGTTGTATGCGGCTTTCATGGATTTGGAGAAAGCATATGACAGGGTGGATAGACAAGGATTGTGGAAAGTGTTAAGAATATATGGAGTAGATGAGAAGTTGTTGAATGCTGTGAAGAGTATGGACGATGGTGCGAAGGCTGCAGTGCGTGTGGATGGTGAACTAAGTGAATTTTTCTCTTTGAAAGTTGGGTTGAAACAGGGATGTGTCATGTCTCCATGGTTGTTCAATCTGTACATGGATGGGGTAATAAAAGAGGTACAAGGTAGAGTAGTGGATGTTGTAGTGGCCCTTGTGAGAGAAGATAGTGTTTGGAAACTCCCTGTACTGTTGTTTGCAGATGATACTGTGTTGTTGAGTGAAGACGAAGGGGAGCTGCAAGGCTTGGTGGATGAGTTTGGGGGAGTGTGTAAGAAACGGAATCTAAAGGTGAATATAGGGAAGAGTAAAGTGATGGTCCTTGAGAGAGGTGAAGTCAGTGAATGTACAGCGAGGTTGGATGGTGAGGAATTGGAAAATGTGAGTACGTTTAAGTACTTGGGTAGTGTGATGAGTAAAGATGGAGGTTTGGAGGGTGAAGTGCTGGAAAGGGTACAGCAGGGAAGAAAGGTTGCTGGTTCTTTGAAAGCATTGATAAGAAACAGGGAAGTGAGCATGGAAGTGAAAAAAGTTACTACATGACAGTATTGTGATACCAACTCTAACGTATGGAAGTGAAGCTTGGACGTTGTTGGAAGGACACAAGTCAAGAGTGAGAGCAGTGGAAATGAGTTATTTAAGAGGAGCCTGTGGAGTCACATGGAGACACAGGCTGACGAATGAGGATATAAAGGAGGGTTGTGGTGTGGATGTGATAGGAAGCGTTATGAGGAACACACTGAGGTGGTTTGGCCGTGTGGAGAGAATGGAGGGTGAAAGACTGACAAAGAAAGTGTATGTGAGTGAGGTGGAGGGGGGAAGAGGGAGGGGGAGGCCGAGGATGAGATGGAGGGATGGGGTGGATAGGTATATGAGAGAGGGGGGTGTGTGTTGGGAGCAGGGCAGTGAAATGGCGGGGGACAGGGCGACTTGGAGACGATTTGTTTGTGGCCACCCCTAACGGGATTGAGGCGTCTGGCAATAGATAGGTAGATAGATAGAGTAGAAAAAAAGGATTCCTGTGTGAGCATATACGGGAGAAGGGGAGAGTAGGGCATACCAAGGAGAGGAGAAAGAAGGCGAGTATTGGGGAATCCACGTAGAAGAGAGGAGTCAGGTATTTGAATTGCGAATACAGAAGGTAAATAGGCCTGTTTAGGTGCATAAGAACCCTCGACATTATTCATATATATAAGGGAAGAGGAAAGCAAATCATACTTGTCAGTTGTGAAGGAATTGTGAGCAGATAAGAAACTGTGGGATGAAGGAATTTCTAAGAGAGCAGGGCCTCTGTGTGTTCGAGAGCCACATTATCATTCATACATTTCAGGGTAATGCCTGATCAACTCAACCAGTGATTCCCTCGAGGAAAGGTGTTCGAAGGAGAGGAGAAAGAGGAAAGCATGTAATTCCGAACAGATAAGAAGAAACATGAGTGCAAGAAAAAGAAGATAAGAGAAGAGGGAAGGAGACAGTAATAGGGGGTTCCAATATGAAACTGAGGAGAAGAAAGGAGAGAGTTCAAGGAAAGAAAAGAGAGGAGCAAGTCCTCATGCATGAGAGCTGAGATGTGAGGGCTCCTGTGTGCATGAGAAGGTCGACATTACTCAAACATTTTATGGTAACCACCAATCAAACTCGAAAGAGAGGAAAAGAGAGCAAGGGATTCCAGTGAGGAGGGAGGAGAAAAAGAGGCCCAGATACGGATGAGAGCAGAGTAGAAATAGGGAGAGAATAGAGAGAAGAGGCCAGGAATTGAAATGATACCGAGAAGAGGAAATTAAGGTATTTTAACGAGAGAAGAGGAGAGATCAGAGAGGAAAAAGAGGAGGAAAGGAGAGAGGAGGGAATCTGGAGCATAAAAGAGCTGGCAGGTGAGTAAGAGGATGGGCATCACTCGTACACTTTACGGTAACTCGTAATCCAACTCACCCGTGATCCCCACCAGCTTTATTGCTCGTAAATCAAGAGAGTGATTGCCCGCTGGTGAACCCCGAGATCAGAGAACCCACGCCCTCACCCAGGCAGCAATGGCTGGTGAGGTGTGGGGGTGGGAGGGAGATGGTGTGAGGTGTGGGGGTGGGAGGGATAGTGTGAGGTGTGGGGATGGGAGGGAGATGGTGTAAGGTGTGGGGGTGGGAGGGATAGTGTGAGGTGTGGGTGTGGGAGGGAGATGGTGTGAGGTGTGGGGGTGGGAGGGAGATGGTGTGAGGTGTGGGGGTGGGAAGGAGATGGTGTGAGGTGTTGGGGATGGGAGGGAGATGGTGTGAGGTGTGTGGGTGGGAGGGAGATGGTGTGAGGTGTGGGGGTGGGAGAGAGATGGTGTGAGGTGAGCGGGTGGGTTAGTGGATAAGGGAGGTGGAGTTGTGAGCTAAGTAGAATATTGAAGGCCAGTGGATAAGTGAGAGTTAGTGAGATGAGTTGAAAATTGAAGACCAGTGGTGATGAGACATGAACACAGGAAACAGACAGACCGAAGGTGAGTAAGTATGAAAGGAAGGAAAGAGAGAGAGAAAGAGAGAGAGATTGGTTGGTGGTTGGTTGGTTGGTTGGCTAGTTAATTGGTTGAATGATTGATTGACTGATTGATTTTTGGTAAGAATGTACGTGGATAAGGGCATGGGGACGATGCGGTGTGAAGGATGGGTGGGCGGTGAGGGGCGGCAGCAACAGATGGACTTACCGTTCATCGAATATGAAAGAGAACTTAAGTGGTGCGGACAGCCGTGGTGGTGGATGAAAGGTTTGTGTGGGTGTGGCCTGGTGTGATGATGTAGTGGTGATGTAATGCCATTTACAGGTAGGTACACATTGACAAGATTAGCCTATACCATCCGGGGACGTCTAACAAACTGAATGAGATCGAAACTCATTCAGCTAAATATATTTTATGAAATTCCTATGGGTCGAAGGGGTTAGCCCATTAATTAACTGATACTGCTACCAGGCGCGAGCTCATGACTCGATCTGCAGTAGTCTTCATTGACTTCAAGGAAATCACGTCTTTTTTCTGTTCGTAACATTGACGGACCATATTTTTCATCTCTGGAGACTCTCATAGGAAACGATTAGCGGCAGTCCACCTGTTAGTACAGTGACGCTTTACTTTGTTATTTATCTTACTGCCAATAGATTTTTTTTCCTCATAAGAAGGATCTGTTGTAGTTAAGAAGTTTGTTTGCGAGCGACCGTGCTGTTGGTATGGAAAGGCATCGTCGTAAAGAAAATTACTGGTGTAGTCTGCATTGGTAAGATTGTGATGGGTCAGTGTAGTGATGAAGTTGGAAGGTATAGCGTAGGGATGAGTTGGAATGATGGTAGTAAGTTTGTGTGGTGTTCATGATGATTTGGTGTGATATTGGTGTATCGTGGTGACGTGAGAAATGTGGTCATGCTATCAAGTAAGGTGGCTGTGATGTATGCCAGTGGTGTGGAAAAGTGAAAGGTCAGTTAGTAATGACAGGTGTAGTAATATAATAGAAAAATGAGAGTAGCGTGTCATTTGGTGTGATCTTGTTGTAGGCAGGTGTGATGGTGGTGAGAACAGGTGTGGATGTGATGAGGGCAGGTGTCCCTGTTAATTAATGGCTGTGCCTGAACAACTAGGTGTGCCTGGAATGTAGCCAGGTGTAGTTATGAGGAGTCATTGGACATGATAGTGAGTGAGAGAATGTGGTGGTTTCGTGAAAGAGTAGTGATTACAGTCTGGACTGCTGTTGTGGTGATTTGAATGGGTCAGTGTTGGAAACAAGTGTAATTATCATGTGCAGACAGCAAAGGAATTTCTAAGTACATGTGGTGCTGGACTGCTTTGGTGAAAGGGATGAATGAAAGTATAAAGAACTGGTGAAGAGGAAATGTAGTGGTGAAGAGAAGCACGATACTGTAGTCTGTGATAATGTGTATTATGCAGGTGGTGATATAAGTCCATGTGCTGACCTTAACTGGTGAAAGGAGAGAACTTTACCTGAGGTAGTCCGATAGCCTGGGTGAAAGAAATCGTTCTCCCGCAAGGCTTTTCTAAGGTGGAAATGAACAGAAGTGCCAGATAGATATATGAGCAGTATGTTGGTGATATAGGTATGGCTGTTGTGTGAATGATTTTAGTGTGAGTGGCTTTAGTAAGACAACAGTTTGTTGAAAAACAAATATATAGACGGATATGGTGTGGTTGATAGGAAGGCGGTAGTGGTCAAATGGCGCCATGTGGATAAACGCTTTGGTATGAGAATACGTCTGTATTAGCCCGATTAGGGAATAAACTGAATGGACAAGATGATAGAGCAGTATGATTATGTAATGATGTGTGTGGATATAGTGGTGATGGTGGTGTGATATAGAGGGTGATGGTGGTGTGGCAGATGTGGTTGTGGTGGTGGTGGTAGTTTCATAAGGGATGGTAGTGGTGTGGCAGGGAAGTGGTGGTGGTGGTGGTGGTTCGGGTGGAGGGATGACTAAGCATACAGGAAGCATGGATGTTTTTGGTGTCAGGGGGGAAGTAAGTGGCGCCAGGGAGTGAGACACTGTGGAGAGGCGTTGAGGTGTGGTGGATAAATTACTTAGACGGAATGAGATGCAGGGTGGAAGTGGGGACGTTGGAGTCAGTGGCATGGAATCGTGTGTGTGTGAGGGGGGTGTAGGTGTGTTTGGTGGGGACGACGGTGTGTGGGGTGTGTGGGTGAAGATGTGGCTGCATCTGCGTGCGTGTGTGCGTGTAAAAATACCGTCAGGCCATGCAAGGCGTGGCAAGGATCGGGACGTGCATGAGCGTCATATCAGCTTCCTGCGTGACGTAGCCCATTGTTTTGGTGTGCCTGGCTGCAGTGTCAGCACTTTTTGTCCTAGTGGGCCACGTGTGGGAGGAGGCTGCATCATGACCCCTCAGGGCAGGGCGTGATTTCTCAGTGGCGGCGTCACCCATCCCTTCCCCAGTGTAGTTTTACCTCAGTAACCCTCCCAGTAATTATAACCCAACATTATATGATTACCGCTGCCACAGCTACACCACCCACACAGGAAAGTTAATATCATCTTATTTGGTCAGAAGCCAGCCTATCTGAAGAGGTAAAAAGCCTGCAACCATTGAGGCAAGTTTAACATGGAGAGGATCCATAAAAAAATGGAAAATTTTTACCATTGAACGGTATAAGTGCCTGAAGATATGGTTATTGGTTATACTCTTTTATATTCTTTTAAATCGACTTTTACGTTCACATACGGCTGATTAATTTATTTTTGAATTTTATGGATAATTCATGGTTATTGTTCCTGTCGTTCTTATAATATCTGTAATTAGCTATCTCTGCTGTACAATAATCACTGTCCTGTTATCGGTTGATATTCCAGTACCTTCTCTTACGCACCTGGACGGTAATGATCTGCTACCTGTCGTAACCAAGATCTCTTTTTGGAAATAAGAACAACAAATTAATAACGCTGATTGTATCGATGCCTCTTGTTCTTCCCGCAAAAAAGAAGTCTTCGGTATGAGAAGAAAATTGTCTTTTGTAATTTTGTGAAGCTCAGTTCTGGAAGTATTCGATTTTTTGTCACTCTAAATCTCGGTTCCTTTCCAAAAGTAACCCAGTCAAACATTAACATATCTTCCAACATCATATTACCCAACTTCCTGCACACACCTTCCCTCTCTCTCTCTCGCTCTCTCTCTCTCACACACACACACACACACACACACACACACACACACACACACACACACACACACACACACACACACACACGCGGCCTACCTTACCCCCTACACACGCCAGTTCTTCCTCAACTCCCCCGCCACACACCTGTCCTCCCTCATCCCCCACACCTCTCCTTCCCCCCCCACACACATTTTTCATTCCCCTCCTCACACACCTGTCCTCCCTCACCCTCCCGCACACATACACCTGTCCTTCCTCATCCCCTCCACACACACTTGTCCTTCCTCTCCCGCACACGGAGCTCTCCTCCCTACCTCCAGCACATACACATCTGTCCTCCCTTTCCCCCACACAAACCTGTCACACACCTTTTCTCCCCCATACGCCTACGCTCCCTCACTCCCCCACACACCTGTCCTCTCTAACTCCTGCACACATATTTGCCCAGCCTTACTCCCCACCACACACATTTGTCCTCCCTCAACCCCCCACACACATTTGTCCTTCCTCACCCCCGCACACACCTATCCTCCCTCCTCCCATACCCCTGTCCTCTTTCCCCACAACCACGTGTGCAACACCTTTCTTCCTTCCCCCTACGCGTATGTCCTCATTCCCTTCCTCCACACACACACACACACACACACACACACACACACACACACACACACACACACACACACACACACACACACACACACACACACACACACACACACACACACACACACACACACACACACACACACACACACACACACACACACACACACACACACACACACACACACACACACACACACACACACACACACACACACACACACACACACACACACACACACACACACACACACACACACACACACACACACACACACACACACACACACACACACACACACACACACACACACACACACACACACACACACACACACCGTCAACCTGAGCCAGAGTTTTTGTCCAGCCGCCTCACCAGCAAGGCCAACCTCACTCTTGGTCGAGCCAATAAATATAACAAATTAGGGAGTCATTCCCAGGAGACGCACAGCAAATACGCTGCCGAGTTCTAATCTGGGTGTTTTGGCGGAGGCTTAGTTAATGCCCCGTGTTGCAGGGTAAACACCGCCTCCAGCCTGTAATTACGTTCATAGTAATAGCCGGTGGATCAGTGCAATGTGGGATTAACTTACTCTCGTGCTAAACCTTAATCGTGGCTAATTACTGAGTTTGTATAGAACGTGCCAGTGCAATTTCAATACCCATTTTCCCTGTACTTAGAGATGTGAACACTGATACTGAACAATTTTATGAAAATTGGCAATTTAGTGTTAAACTATATGATTAACCGTAGATTAAACTTATCCTTGTTGTTATAATTCCTGTGTCCCGGACTTACCAAGGCAGTATCAGTGGTCACCTTATACTTACAGAGAAGGCAACAGTGTGTTACTGAGTAATTTTAAGTATGCTCAACTCAGTTTGTACCGGACGTACCCATGGAGTTTTCAATAAGCAGTCATCATTTACTAAGGGAAAGGAGAACACTTTTTTCTTTGGGGGGGCGGGGGGGTAGGGGGTAGACAGAAGCTTCTTGAGGAGCGGCCCAGTCATGACGATATTTACCTACGCGGTGCTTCACTAGCGAAGTCCAATTTTGTGCTTCACCGTGGCTACCTAAGGATTTTCACACGCAAGCTGCTTTACTCCTGCAAAGCCACGTATGGTGTTTCACTTAAACCAAGTCCCATATGGTCCCCCATCTCTCTAGTACATCAGCAATTATTGCGTAAACTGGCTGTCAGTAACCTTCACTGCGATGATGACTATTATGTTTCATATGTGGTAATTGTCCCTTGATCTTTATCTGTGAAGGAGTCAGTGAAGATTAGATCTGGACCCTCCAGTTCCAAAAGTACTAATCTGAATAGATATGCCTGACAGTATCAAGGGTAGGCTATATAACACAATTATACACCATCGTGCTGTAGCGCCTCAGTCCACGTTTGAACACTAAACATCCCATTTTTTAAAAATTGGAAGATAGGCTTATAATGGTGGTGGTGGTGGCGGTGGTGGTGGTGGTGGTGGTGGAGCAGCAGCCACCGAGAGTCTCCAGCCTCCACCTAAAGCACAGAAGACAATATTAACACTTTAAGTCCAAGGACTTTTTACATATTTTCTTCTTCCTGCCATTATATCATTTATTCTGTCAGATATTTCCAAACAGCCGGGGTATGACACAGTCGTCTTCATTAACCCCTGGACAACAAAACGCCTCTTCTGAGCCGAATAAAGCAGTATGGTGATGGTGACAGATGCAGTAAAATGGAAAAGACATCATCTTAATCGTCATTAATCTCAACTTAGATGTGACAACGCCAGTTTTTTGAGCCGCTAACAACCATATGGTAGACATATGATGGTTTTATGGCTTTATGAAGGACTCTAAATGTCACTGCAGTGGATGGCAAGAAGAAGAGGAAAAACCAAAAAACTTACCTGCACTTCATTGGCTTACGACGAGCATCAGTTCATCGTATATGGCTGAGGTTATGAGACAGAAAAGAAAAATCTATTTATTAAGTCTGCACAGTACAAGATTTGTACTTTCATTTCCTCTCAGTAAAAATTATCACTGATGCATCGGAGGTAAAAACCAGACATTAACAAATGTCTTTCAATATAGTAACAAACAAACGTATCATCCCACACCTTGTAACTACACCATTGTTGGATATATAATGTAGAAGTTAAGACGGGAAATTCATGTAAGGCTTGAGGGAAGGGGAAGTGCAGGCCAGGAGGGAAGATGAGAGAAGAATGGTGAGGGGGAGGGGAAAGTGAAAAGGGGAGGTGGTGGATGGGCGAGAAGAGGTAAAGGAAATGGGTAAAAGGGACAAACAAAAGTAGACCTGTAGGTTGTGTGCGGTGGATTGAAGGTGAGTGAACAGAGGAAGGGGAGGTGAGCGGAGAGGAAAGAAAAGGGAGTCAGGGCATGAGAAGGCATCCCAACATCGAATTGCAAGTGAATGTGGACGAACGCGAGAAAAACAATTGCCACTGCTATGCTGGATCTCGCCTAAAAGTTTCTGCCCAAGTGACTCTCATTACCCACGCAGAAACTGAGGAATGTAGAGACGAGGAATGAGAACTATGCCGGGGAACTTGGAAATTGGAGCTGGATTTGTAGGTGAGCAAAACCTGGCATGAACTAAGCGATATGAGGGAGATAGGAGGGCTGGGAGAGTTAATGGGACATAGATACTCTGAGGATTTTGGTGAGACAGTGGAAGGTTATAGGACGCTACGCAGAGGGACGGGATATCAAGTTTAATGGGGTGGACGGGGTGGAGCAAAGCTGCTTAGGTGAAAGACAGCAGGAGAGGAGGAGAACTTGGAGGGAAGCGAGGAGGAAGAAGAAAGAGGAGGTGGAGGAGGAGCAGAAATGGGAGGAGGAGGAGAACAGTAAAAAAAAAAAGGTAGTAAGAGAAGGACTGTAATAGAGAGCGGTATGTAGTCTGGAGAGACATGAGTTCTTACAAGGATGAGGCAAAGAAGCAGAAAGGAGGTTACAAAGGATGAGACGCCCATCATGTCTTGTCAGGTCATTCACTGACGCAAAAATGTATTCTGCTAAGATACCGACAACTAAGACTGTAATCTTTATCACTAAGAGACTTTATTTCAATCTCGGAAAAACCTCTCGCTGTGAAGATGATGTAAATATAAGTGATTAACACCCTGAACGCTTTAACGTCTTTATAATTTAATATTTAGCAGTAATAGGGCTATTTATTGTAGCCAAGGGTAGATTTTGCATGGAACAGAGGTTTATTGTAACTAGACCATCACTCTGAGTAAAACTTAAACAAGGTCTACCTATCTGATCGTAGACTAATTAATTTGCACTAAAATAACACGCAGAAGCAGCAGAAGGGATAGATTTATGAACTGATCGCAAATGTGCCATTATGGCAAACAATAGATCTTTGCAAAATCAGAATGTACAGTGAGCAACAGTAGTCGTGTCGCGGTTTTGTCCGAAGATTAAATGTAACTCGTGAAACATTATGAACCGTCCGTATGACAGACGGCGGAATGTACCAGACTCTTAGCCCGTTAGCTTATGTTTTCACCAAATTTCACGACACGATTATTGTTGCTTACTGTACACGTAAAAGACGACTAACTCAGCACTTTGTTACAGTGAAAAAAAAAAAAAAAAAAATCTCGTACTATATACGTATTTTATCTCGAGATAGCAGT
Source organism: Coenobita brevimanus (assembly GCF_032717465.1). NCBI lineage: Eukaryota > Metazoa > Arthropoda > Malacostraca > Decapoda > Coenobitidae > Coenobita > Coenobita brevimanus. The sequence goes on along the minus strand of NC_137067.1, from coordinate 15,640,791 downwards.
GTACATCAACATCTTTTTTTCCAACCAAAGATTGGGAGAGGTTTTTTTCTCCCTCCTGTATCCAATGTTCACTTGTTTTAGGGTATTATTTTAATGTCATCATCTTTTCTCGCCCCATTGTCTCGTCGTCCATCTCTGGGTCCGTCTTCACAAAGTTTTCAAAGTTTTACAACAGTAAACTTGCAAGATTATATTATAATTCTCACTCATACAGCCACCAAACAAGTTTGAATATTAAGTTGACGAAATACAGACAGTTATTTATATGATAATTAACTTTTATGGAGAGTTGTTTACCGTAGACAGTGGTTACATTAACCCGATCCTCCCCCTCCACCTGTCTTCATTTCCCGCCCCAATACCCCTCCGCCCCGTCACGTCGGGTGCCTTTTTTTTTTTTACATTGCATCACCTCTGCAACCATCACCACTATTTAACAACCCATTACAACCTTTACCTCCACAACCATCACCTTTACGACCATCACCACTACTTAACAACCCACCATCAATGTCCTCAAGAGTACCCTTCAAGGGCCTCTTCAGTTTTGCATAAATTTTCCTGCGGCTTTGAAAGTAAAAGCACTCAAGTACAAAAATTACAGGCCTGTTATAATGCTGGGGCCGTAAAGACAATTAATACCCCATGTTTCTTCTACACCGGCTACCACAAGTCATCATTACCGGCATAAACGGACTCATAAAGCAGCATACCTGTGTACAGCTGCACACCAATACCACAACAACGCGGACAAAGGCTTCGGTCAAAAATATACATCTAAATGCTCCTCTGCCCTAAAACTGCTATGAGTGGTAGAATTTTAAATATCTCTGGAGTCTGAACGCTTGTATCTTCATTGGCAGCATACGAGCTGATGACCAGAAATCTACATCTAAATGCACCTCTGCATAGCGCAACAGTGCTCCAAACATCCTATGTATGAGCGTTTGCCGTTAAGCAGTAATTTCAAGAACTAATGGGTCAGACATCTACATGTACAATTTAATGCACTTCTGTCCTAAAACTGCGTCGCGTAATAATGCTTCAAATGTCTGGGAGTCTCAGTTTGCTTCTAAATGAATTACGTCGAGAAAGGATAAGCCGGAAATTTATATCT